>NW_017265137.1:728762-1205260 GCF_001638985.1 Phycomyces blakesleeanus NRRL 1555(-) | reverse complement strand
TCATAGCAACAAAACAATGTTCCCTCCATTTATACTATATAATCATCATTTTCGATATATATAAAATTTTTATAAAACGTTTTCCCGTTTTTAAATAAATAAATAAATAAATAAATAAATTTCTTATTTAGTTTGGTAATAGTATTAATCTGTACCGGGGGACTAGCCTGTAAAATATATTTACCCCCAAAATATATATATATATATATATATATCTAACCTGACCCTCGAAATCGATTTGTTTTTCACATTTACGATCCTCATGTCCCCTGGGCTTGAAAAAAATTCCAACCGGAAAAAAAAGGAAAAAAAAAGGAAAAAAAAACTTTTTTTGTTTTTTATTTTAGACTATGAAAATACTTGAGTTTAGAAATTAAGATATTGACAATATCTTTTTGTGGTGCAACCAACTACTTTTTTAGTGTTCCATTCACGTGAATTTCCAAGTTTGACAGCATTTGATGTTTTACGGGAAGTCAGGGTGAGGAAAGGTACAAATGTATAAATATATAGAATAATGGTAGTAACAGTAGTAAACAGCAGTAAACAGCAGTAAACAGCAGTAAACAGTAGTAAACATAGCAACAAGAAATCATTCACTGTAGTCATGGTAATTGTGGTAAGTGGCAAAATAAAATAAAATAAAAAAAATTCAATGTGCGATCGGACTTGACAAGGTCAACCGCCCCCCCCCCCCCCCCTCCTCTTTCCTTTTCTCCCTCCCCTTCTATTGTAGGCGTAGAAAGAAAAGAATAAATGGGCTTGGTGACATTTATTCATTTTGTGTATTTTGGATATTTAAAGGCAAGAAAGTATAAGCAATTATTATAATTGTATAAGTTAATTTTTAAAGGAAATAATTCATATATACACACAATACTCAGTTATCAATCATCACAAAGACACCGAATTTGTTACAAAAAAAAATCTTTCCAATCAATTGAGAAGAATAGATCTATTATCATTAGTATAATTGTATATTACTTCTTCTTATTTTATTTATTTTATTCTTATATTTATAAAATTTACATTATTTCCTTTAGACCGGTCTCTTTTACCCTTTTGTTCTCTTGTCCTTTTGATTGATTTATTTATTTTTGATTTTGGCTTATAGTTGGTGCAACTGTTTTATTATAAACTAATTGTGGAGATTTGTATATCCAGAATTGTATTATTACTATCATTTGTTTTCATTCTTTTGTCCAACCATGTTTATACTCGATCCAACTTTCAGTACCTTTTATTTTATATTATATTATATTATATTATATTATCTCTCCTGTCCCTTGTTCGGCAAAGAATTCCTAACAATTTCAAAATTATACAAGATTCTTGGTATACTTTTATAGTAATTTTTGGCTTGATTGATTGATTATATATATATATATATAGATACAGAGATTACTATTCTCGAGATTCCGTGCCTTGGTGCCGACTCTCTCTCTCTCTCTTTTTTTTGTTCTATTGCCTTGATTCATCAAGAAGCCTTGCGTGCGTTTTAGATTCTTTAAGTAATATATTATGTGTGTAATGCTAGATGCCGAGTTGAGTCTATTAAAAAAAAACAATTGCGCCGAAATATCGCATACCAACTGTATTGCTATATTGTCGTCCATTATATGTAAAGTTTGCACAATATAAATAACATAGGTCTATGCTCAGACATGACAATATTGTCTATAGATCCATAACTATACATACACAAATACATACATAGTAGGTACAAAATAAAATAAAATAACATAAAATATATAGCTTTTAAAAATAGCTTATTATAAAAAGCATATATAAATATTGTGTAGTTGAGTTAGATACAATAATTTCTTTTATGGCTGTTAAGAGATACGCACGGGCATTTACAGCATACTTATTTGATATATATATATATATATATATATATATATATATACATTTGGGGGGAGAGGGAGAGAGATCATCAGATCAACATGTAATATTGGCTTTAATGGATAGGTTACAACAGTAATAAAAATTAAAAATAATATAAATATATTTTGGTAAGAGGATTTTTTTTTTGGGGGGGGGGGGGGATAAAAGTAAGTGAGAGTATAAAATAGATAGTTAGAGAGAGAATAATATTATTATTTTTTGGGGGGAGTAGAGAGATAGAGTATGATGATGATAATTATGATGCTGATGATGAGGAAGAGGAGAAGGAGGAAGTATAGAGAGAGAAAAGGAAGGGGGGAGGAGTACAAAGATATACACCCACTGTCGATTATTTTCTCTCTCTCTCTTTTGTTTTTGTGTCTGTATGTGTTTCTTTAAACATGAGGAAAGGACTTCCTATTACAGCATCTAAACAGAATAAGCAAAATGACTAGAAGGATGCCATGTCTATTCCAATCAGAATAAGGCTTGGAATTGACCCAGAAAGCCAGTCTAGACTATTCCCAGATCTTGGCACACATAATAAATGGGCCCGATTTGATAACCACAGTCAGTGTAACAAAATACCTATATAATTATTATTCTTTCGCTCACAAGCATAAACCTAACACACACACACACGTACATATAAATATAAAAAGTATATGTACTGTATGTGCTTGTATAAAAATACATCTTTTTAGATATTGCCTTTTAAAGAATCAATATATATATATAAAAAAAAGTATATATATACATACATACATACATACATACATACACAGACAGACAGACAGACATATATATATATATATGGACACAAACCTATTTAATTGTTCTTTTATTCCACACATTAAATCCATTGCACTTTCTCTTGCTTTCTCATCGTCTTCAACATTTTATATTTTAAGTATTTATATTTTATCTCATATACATATAAATATCGATATCCAATATCCAATATCCAAGACCAATACCAAGACCAAACCAAAAAAAAAAACTTCGATATCATTATCATTATACCAAAACAATCAACACCAAACACCAAAATATCAATAACAAATACACCTCTTAAAACAATATGCCTGTTGCCGTACTGAATTCACATCAAAACCATCAGAAAATGAAGCCTATTAAATGGGCAAACCAGCGCGTGCGTACTACTACTACTAAACAGCCTCGAGTACATAAGCGAACCGTCTCCAGCGCGTCGAGCTGGTCTAACCATACACGCACCTCTACTGCTGGATCATCATCCTCAGCATCCTCATCCTCAACTTTCTCTTCTCTTGGCTCTCTTGGCTCTGTAGATCCCAACGAAGCCCAGACACAGAAATCCCAACCTGTCAGTGAAATCGATCGATTGGTAACCGAACTTGCCTATGCCTACGACTCGGTAGCAACCATCACAGTTCACTTTGACAGCCTTCGACATGCCTATGCGTGCTCAAAGTCGGAAATCGACAGATCGACACGAGCAACACGGCTGTGTGATATGGAGAAAGAGCTCTTGACGGCCTATGATGACCTTGGGCTTCAAGTGGTTCACCTCGAACGAAAGATTGTCAAACTTGAAACACGTCTCACGACCCTTCGCCTCCAGGAGCGACAAAAAGATCCAAAGCTGGACCAAACCCAAACCCAAACCCAATCCCAAACTCAAACTCAAAACCATAGCAACAGCAATAGCAATAACCATAGCAACAGCCATAGCCAAGACCATGATATGCTAATCAAGCAAGAGCAATCTCCAATCGGTTCTGCAATGATCTTTTATTCACCTTGTCCTTCCCAGTCTTTGGGAATTGAAGTCAAAGGTGAATATGATACAGACGAAAACGAAAACGAAAACACAAAAAACAACTACAATTATAACTATGGTTACGACTACGAAGACAAAAATCTGAGAAACTGGGCATCCAGACCAGACCAGCATCATCATCAACAACAACAACAACAACAGCAGCAGCAACAAGTAGCTATTGGTTCTCCAATTTTTTATGAAGACAGCCCTTACCTCCTTGTGAATGAACAATGTGGTGTGGTTGTGCCTCGTGTGGAAAATGGTTGTATGACCCCTGAGTACGCCTATCAGCACCAGGACGGAATGACTTTTAACGATGCACCTTGTTACGCCATCTCTACTCAGGATTCCACCTTGCCTTACGCTCCAATCTACTATGAAAACGCTCTTGCCAGCCCTATCTCTCCAACCTTTCCAACCTTTCCTATGACAGTTGTCTATCCTACCTGGTCATCTTCACCTAGGGCTGGCTTGACCTAAACAACAACAAACCCCCCCAAAAAAAAAGAAAAACTAAACAACAACCAAAAACACACACATACACACAATACATAGGCCAAGTATCACTCTATCTATCTATCACTCTATCTATCTTTTTCTTTATATGTTATTTATTTGCTTTTGTTTGCTGTAAATCTTTGCTTTCTGGTGCACCATTTTTTTTCCTTTATTTCATACTTATTTTGTCCAACTTAGATGTCCATACCATGTTTATTTGCTTTTGTTTTATTTCTTTATTGTTTCCTTTCCATGTGCACATATTCTCACCTCATATCCCTCACCTCATTTCATATCTAGCATTTTTCTTCTCTTATATCTCTCACTCGTTCTATATCTTATGCATTTCTCAACCATTTCATCCATGCACATATGATTCTTTATCTGCACCCTCGTAAATAGCTACCACTTCCTTTTCTTTATATATATATATATATATATATATATATTTATTTGTATTCATGTCATTTGCTTTCTTAGTATTATTTATTATTTATTATTTTATATACATATATCAATCAATAGAAACCCATTCAAATATACATACATACATACATGTGCATTGCTTTGTCTTTTGGTTAATTGTTATTTGTTTGTTGTATATATTTAGATGTAAAAGTGTGTATATAAAGTACGGGCTAAGCCGGGAAAATCGATACTTGAATATATTATATACTATATTATATATATATATGTGTGTGTGTTGGGTTTCTTTGTAAAGAGATCACATCCCAACCTATCAGTAAATGAATTCGTAAAGATTATTTTTTTCCCTCTTTTTGATTGCTCCACAAAACACAAGCATACAATTGAGTCTATTTATATGTCTACTTGTCTCTCTTTATACTTTCTTTTTTGTTTGTATGTGTGATACAAGTGGAGAGTTGCATAACTGGAGAACAAAGGCGTGTGTTTGTATATGAGTGTAACTATAGGCATCTTATCATTTTATATATATACACTGTTTGAATGAATAAATCTTATTTACTAGTATATATGTATATAAATAAATAAAAAAATTTAAAGGAGCAGGACGAGGAAGAAGAAGAAGAGGAAAAGGGGGATTTACTTTGTAAAAGCGCGATAAAATTTTTTTTTTCAAATAATTTATATATTATTCTTATTCTTAATTAATAGTATGAACTTTACTTTTATATATATATATATATATATTTATATACTTATTTAATTCTAATGATTAAAATTTACTACCTTTAGATTTCAATCGTTATTTCATCAATAAGTATGCAAGTGAATATAAATGAAAACAACGTTATTTTATTTTATTTTATTTTTTTATATGCAATATATAAAATATTCTGGCTCAAACTCAAATTGCCACAAGAATCATTATGTAAATTTACTATTGTGTACAGCGGCAAGTTTCACGGAGTAAGGATTTCGGTATTTAAATCGGGATGACAGAAGACCAACATAATAATTAAAAAATAAAAAATAAAAAAATTAAAAAATTATAAAGGGGGGGAGAAAGGGAACAAAGAGATAAATAGATAGATAAATAGATATATAGATGGATAAAATTTACAAAAGAGACAAAGGCAAAGATAGACCGACTAAAAGGGTGAAAAAAAAAAAGCATGAGTACTGGACCAAAAGACGAACGGACATTCTGGTACTTTGCCATTTTTCCTATTTAAGTATTTGTGTGAAAGCAAAGCAGCAAAAAAAAAATCGATCGGCTGAACTATGGCGCAAATAATAATAATAATAATAATAATAATAATAGAGAAAGGAAGATCCTTACAAAACAGACTTTTCTCCTTTCAAGTTTTGTACAAGTATTACTATAATTTTCAGGTTACTTTAACTTATCGTCTTCAGGAAACCAATAGATAGAGTCGCACCATACACTTTTGAATTGGTTGCATTGTTGTTGTTGTTTTTCTTCTTGTTTCTCTTTGTTATAACAATCATTATAATTTGTTTCAATTTCAATTTCAACTTTTGAATATTTATATAATACAACTAAAAGTGGTCCATGCGTTGCACGAGTGTGATGGAGATAACTCCGTCATTTGAAAATTCCGGCTCCAAGTTCCGGTTAAATAATGTCATTCTTTATTTTTTTTCTTTTCAATTATAATCAATGAAATATATATATATATAATTGTAATTGTAATTGTAATTGTAATGTACCCCAACAAGCTGGGCTATTGTTTCCATTTTCTAATATGATATTTTCTGTATGAATTTTTTTTTGGTTATAAAAAAAGTAATAGCAAACCAAGAAATTATATATTAAATATTAGTACCTAATTATTACAAGAAATAAAGAAAAGAAACACACTTCTTTTGGTATTTACTACTAGTATAACTTGCACACAAAAATAATTTAGATCTGATAAATAGACAAATCTGTTGTGATTTGGACTACTTTATTTTCTTGGTCTAGTCAGATAAATAACTAATGAAAGAAAAAATTCATAAGAGGAAAGAGTATGATCATTCACGCAAGCTGGAAAGCTGTTTTCCTTTACTTGTATCCAATAGTAGATAGTAAGATATCCTGTAAGCCCTGAAGTTAATTCTCCAACCTGTTATAGGAGGCATGTCTAACTCTTTCTTTATGTCCATGTCAAATTAGTAAATCTTAAGGAATAATTCTTGGTGATTGCATAGACTCATAATACACTCTTGATTATCCAACTATAGATTTCTTTTCTTTGGTTTATTAGTAATATCCTTGCTGTATGCCTACCAACGTATTACAAAGCAAGAATAATACTGATAATAATGATAATAATGATATATAAACCCATACTCTCTTGGCTTTGTCTCTCAATGTCCTTGTTTTTGCTTTGTGATTATGTACCATTAAAAGCAATGTGTGACATGTATCTTCACCTTTTAATTTCCATATTGAGACATGCTTACCGGAGTTGTAACATTCTAAATTAGTGCAGCATGTAGAAAGAATAAAAATAATAATAATCAATTGTGTAACAAATTCCCTTTTTCTTTTTCTTTTTTTTTACTTTATATATATATATATATACACAAAAATAGTCTAATTTTAGTGTATTTCTTTTTGAGATCGACTAGAGAAAGAATCCCAATTCTTTTATGGTGTTACAAATCAGGGCACACACACACACACCCAGTATCTGTGTGTGTATTTTATTTTATATATAGAAATTTTCTTCTTCTTCTTGTTCTTCTTCCTGGGTTTGTCTAAATATAAGACTACCAGGGATCCTGGTTCACTAGACTTCATTGAGAGGTGTTGTCCAAATATGATATTATTTCCCATACACTTTCACCAACCTTTGCTTATCTGACTTACAGTCACACTAGCAAAAAAGAAAAAGAAAAACGCCAATTTTATTTTAAACTTACGCATTAAGATTGACAGCCACAAAGTCAAATCAATATTATATATATATCTATTTCTCTGTGTAGACTGACTCAAGACAATACACACAAAGGCAAACAAAGGCCTGTGGGCTGAATTATTATTATTATTATTATATTCTTTGCAGTATCATGCAAAAATTCATTTTACGGTATAAATGTACATAGCTAAAGCACTCCAATGACTTGGCTACTAAAGAACAGAAAGAAAGAAAGAAAGAAAGAAAAAACATAGAATACTTGAGATTGAATCACAAGATTTGTTAAAATAAAGTAATCCTGCCAACTTACATTAACCAACAATCTATCCTGCTTTATTTATTTATTGATTTATTTTATATACAAACAACGGTACAATTATTATCCTATTATATATCTATTACTATATATCAGGCTCTAATTTGTTTCAATAAATAAATCAAAAGAACAAAACGAAACAAAACAAAACAAAACAAAATGATAGATTGATGCTCACAAGTATAAATTTTGTGATATATAAATTCTTAAAATATCAATTTCATGCTTTTAAATATCACACAAAATCTAAAAATAAAAAATTTAAAGAGAGAAATAGCTTAATAAAGGTTGAACCAAAACACAATGGGGGTTTCGTTTTTCTTCTTAAAGACACACACACGTCCCCAACATCAACTATTTCTTCTTATTAAATATTAAAGGTGTAAGAGAAATGGTTGATAAATTGCGTAAAAATATATATTTTTTATGTAAAATGTATAGCGTATTATTGATATCAAGTAAGCATACCTTTTTCTTTTTTTCTTTTTTTTTGGGTTTATTTGATTCCAAATATCTCAAAAAAAAGGCTTTCTGGGTCTATTCTTGTATGACTCGTGCGGTTACACTCCAAAGGGTGATATATAAATATTCATTATTTTCTTTTGGAATAGAGATGATTTGAATTCGGGTTTTCGATACAAGTAAAATGACTCACTACTGTGTTCACAGATAATAGGATTTCTTCTATAGATTCATATATACATATGTCTGTGTGTATTTTTATTTTCTCTTTATAGAATATATTAATAAATCTACTCATCTTCATCCTCATACTCTATTTATATTTATCTTTATCTATAATTCTTAAATAGAAGCATGTGTTTACAGACATGTCAAATCATTAGGCTCGAAATATTGAGATCTTGGTTATAAAGGATAAGATTATATGTATATATTAGAAAATAATAGTACCAATGATCAAATAGATAAATATTCAGTGTATATTGCTTTCCCTCTTCTCCTAATTTTTTTGTGCACCCTTCATCGGTGATTTCTTAACTGGTCCAATTCACTGGAAATAATGTCCTCCAGTAATTCGTTTCCTGAGGTAGTCAATTCGGCATTTGCCTGTATTCAATTTTTCCTTTATGTATATATATATATATATATCAATCAATGTCTGTGTCTTTGTATGTGTGTGAGTATATACATATATATATGGATGTACGCTATTCCTGGAAAGAATATATATCCCATGTTGGCATTGTGCAATACCTCATTGGATTATTTACATTTCCCGTACACCCGCGAACGGAGTGACAGAGACCCATTTTAAATTACATTTCCGAATTCAATCGACAGAAGTGTTGGTTAATACATATATATGAAAGAACGAGCAGGCGAGCGAACGGACGAATGGAGGAACAGACAAACGAGCAAGCAAGCAAACAATTGAAACCATTATTAGTATTATTATCATAATTTGAGGGATTTTTTTTTGTGTATTTCTCTCTCTCTCTTAATATATAATTTGTGATATTATTATGATGACTTGTTAGTATATTTTTTTATATGTATATATGTATATATCCAATAATTATATACACATGGCGAAAAAAAAATATTACCCGAAGAATCAATTATACTCAATGGTATATCAAATGTACCCAGTTTTTGATTCCCTTTTAATATAATTATTACTACTACTAATTACTATTGCTTTCATCGGAGAAAATACTCTATAAGTTGGGTTACCATGTCTGATCTGAATTGGTTACTTTTTTTTTTCTTTCTTTTTCTTTCAATATAATAAATAGGCGGCTGAAATAATGTGATAAGCCTGACAGGGAGGGGCGTAAGCCTAAAGTAATTTTGTAGAACTGTCAAAGTTAACCAATGATATCGACAAATATACCACATAAAAGAAGAAGGAGAAGAAGAAGAAAAAGTTTCATTAGTAATAGGAATAGGAAACAAACTTAATCAAATAAAGAATAAGGCTGTTATTGTTTAGATTATTTTAGTATGTGTATGTATGCATTTATCAAATAAGATATAATACTGAGTTGGCTTGTACCTTTATTATCTTTTCTTGTGTGTGTGAAAGTTATATTGCTAGATAAAATCATACATACATATATATACCCATATTTTCCTTCTTACTGTTTTTTTTTGACTAATTGTGTTTTGGTTGATAACAATAATATTTGATTCTGTACAAGTGTAAGGAGATGAAGTTATTCAATATGTGACATGCTGTACAGACTATAGAAACCTTCTTTTTCTTTTACTATGCTGTAAATTTTGCGTCTCCAGATTTTGGTAACAAGGTTTGGAATACAAAGAAAAAAGAAGGTATTGTTTCACCGTTCCTGAAAGTTATGTGCTCACCATCTATACTATTATTATTGTTGTTGTTACTGTTTGTGCACTCTTTAATGTCCTCTTTCAAGTAACTTCATCTCTGTCTTTTAAAAAAGATTACATTACAATTATCCCAAAATTTACTTGATTCTATTCATAATCACAGCAACAGAAATAATAATAATAAAGAAATAAGTACACTTCGCTATTAAAGTAAACCTGATATACAAGATATAGCAGAATTTACAGTTCTTCCTTTTGCCTTTTATCAGTTTCATGCTATCAATCTTTTATTACGCCAATATTTTTTTTTCGTCTCACGGCTCCCTTTTTATTTTTATTTGATCTTTTTTTTCTTGCTTTGTTTTGCATTTGATGTATAACCATCATGGCAATTTTTTACTATATCTGGTTTAATGTTTTATACATATACATAATTATAGTTTTCCAAGTGTGTTTGTGGTACTTTTTGTATGTATATATATATATATATATTGCGTATCAATATACAAGAAAAGAAACAAGGCTAACTTGTAAAAATCACAAGTATTTATACATGCACTACATTGCTTGATTAATTTGAAGAATAATGAGAAACAAAATATAAAAAAAGCATCATGATAATGATAATAAGGATGAGGATTATAGACTAGATTTACTATTTTATAATTGAAATAATATGATCGAATTTTATAAAAAGAGATTTTTTTTATTTTTATTTTGATTTATTGTGTTTTTTTTGGGGGTGTGAAGGGATAGAAAAGAAAAGAGATAGACAAAAGGAGATTTAGTGAGATAGACCGAGATAGACCGAGATAGACCGAGAGAGAAAGAGAGGAGGGAAGCTGAGAATATTCACAAAGATCCTTCGATCAAACTTACTTTTTTTCTTCTTCTTACTAGTTATTACTGCATAATTTACTTTCATAAATATATTTGAAACTATATATCTTATAGTGTATTATATACAAGATAATGAGACTTACAACATCACATTATGGTTTGTACTTAAAAGCAGAGAATAACAATGGATAACCAAAAGCAAATACCCCAAATTTATCTATCTATCTATTCATTTTCTCTTCAGAAGGCTTTAATGATAACAGTAAGATATACAATATAATAAAAACAAATATATAATTGTCAAAAATTTAAAGTTCCAAGTAAATTAGTTGCTTAGTTACAGGCATCGAAGAACACAAGACTGTTACCAAGTTATCGAGCCGTAAAACTTAACTTTTTGTATTATTATTAAGTTTATTTTTTCCTTTTTCTTCTTCTCTACTGCTATTTTTATATGTATATCTGTGTTATGGGAGGGGACTCTTCTTTCTTTCTTTATTTTCTTTTTTTGTTACATCCATTGAATACATATACTATATAATATATATTATTACGGGTACTAAAATGTAGGAACTATTAGGGTTTTGGTGTCCACAATCTGGGAAGGAAGGGGAGGGGGGTTTAGGTCTACAGTGGGGTTTATTTATGTGAAGGATTTTTGTAACAATGCTATTCATCATTTTCATATTAGTGTGTCATATTTTTCATTAATTCCGCCTTAATGAGACGAAATCTTAAATGCAAAAGAAATAATTGAATGCATACATTCATATATATTTATAGAAACAAAGGTCAAATATTTGTCCTTATATACATATACACATACACAATAATGTTTTAATTCACGAACTCATCCTCTAATTTTTTTTTCTGAAAGCAAAAAAAAAAGAAGGGAGAGTCAATCTTGTCATATACACCGAAAACTTACACTTACACTACATTGTCTGAATTATTGTTGTTACTATGGTTACTATCATTACAAATTAACTTGCTGGGTTGCTATAGCAAAATCTAAATAATAAATGACATACATATATATATATATATATATATATATATATATATGAGCGTGTATTGTTTTGCTCTAATAGTAATTAATCAGACTCCTTTGTAGACTAATAAAAATAGATAAATAGCATAAGAAAGAGAGAAGGTTGGCTAAATTCCGCTTTAATTACACAACTGGTTTGTATTGCTCGATCCAGTAGATGAATTCAAGGGTCCAAGAAGATTCTGATCTAAAAAAGAAATATTCGTACACACACACACACACACACACACATATATATATATATATATATATATAAGTCATTAC
Source organism: Phycomyces blakesleeanus NRRL 1555(-) (assembly GCF_001638985.1). NCBI lineage: Eukaryota > Fungi > Mucoromycota > Mucoromycetes > Mucorales > Phycomycetaceae > Phycomyces > Phycomyces blakesleeanus. The sequence continues at coordinate 1,192,940 of NW_017265137.1, read as the reverse complement.
AAAAGAGAGGGAGGGAGGGAGAGATAAACGATTGAAAGAAAGTAAATACATATAAAGTATAGTAGAGAAACACACACAGGCACATACTACAAACCTAATCGATTTTTATATATATGTAGATTGGATTCCAGCTACGGCCTCTAGTCCCCGCCCTTGTAAAGTTAGAATATGAAGTGCAGTTTTTTTTTTAGTATTACTGTTATTAGTGTGTAAAAATATAAAAAAAAAGTATTATTTGAGCTATCAGGCTAATATAATATAGAATAAAAGGTTTATTAATTGAAGCTAAATAGGCTCTGATATATATATATATATATATTAGAAACAGGGGGGGAAGGGGGCGTGTCTTTACAAGCCAAAATAGTCCAACTACTTTGAACACATCTTATAGTGTTACTGTCTTTTTTTTTCAGGGCCCAATATTTGTAAAACAAACAAACAAGTAAACAAACAAACAAACAAAAAATAATTACCATTTGATTTAAAGAACTTTTCATTTGTTTTTAGAAAAGCGTTAGTTGGTTTCTTATGTATTTTTTTAAAGCAAAAAACAAAAAAAAAACGAAACATAAAAGCGAACCAAATTGTAGAACAATTTAGGTTGGAATGTTTGAAACAACAGGACTTTATGAAGTTTCAAAAGAAAACTAGAAGAAGAAGAAGAACAAGAAGAATAAAGCTCAAGAGATGAATTGGAACTGGAATTGAAGCCGTGGTGTGCTGTTGTATTTGTACTTTTGAATATACTATATCTGCCTCGGTTCAAGAAAAAGTATTTACTTTTTAACTTATAGATTTATAAATCTAAAAAAGAAAGACAGCAAAAAAAAAGATAAAAACCTACATAAAATAAAAGACAGGCATAATGACAACCTTGTCTTAAAATATTCTGTTAAAAATATTGTAAGAACCGCAATAGATGGATATTTAAAGCATATATGTTTAACAATTTCATATTGATCAAGGTATATATAAATAAATAATCAAGATACTTGATATCCACTACTCACACACACATATATATACACACAAAGAGATATAGAATATTAAAGAAAATCAAAAGTCCTGGTAAATATATACATAGTAGATATGACTGATGTAAATCTTTTCTATTCTACCTTGAGCGTATATCACACACATTTTAAACGGAGTAATTCTACTGTCCCACTCGACATCTTTTCTTTTTGACTAATAATATTTTAGAATAGAAATGTGTGGCAAATAAAGAAAGTGAAAGAAAAAGCCTCTTGTTTTGTAGACAATTCTCGAGCTGTTTTGTTTGTGACTGATATATCTGCCAATTTACATCTTATTAGTCATCTTCAATATGCAGAAAAGCTACTGCGTTAAAAGCCAAACAAAAAAAAGTAAAGCATTTTGAAAATTCATTCATTTGAGGGTAGAAAACAAAAACAATTTCAAAGCCATTGTTTAACAGAATTTAAACTCATTGCTTCTTTTCGCTAAAATGAAATAAAGTAAAACAAAGCTATTATCGTCTTGAGCTATTGCTATGGAACAAATGGGTAGGTAGAAATGAGGGGTACGGACAGGGGCAAACCATGGGGTACTTTGAGAAACATTCTCAATAGTAGCTCTGTGAGTCGTTTCAGATAAAGCATAGGACAACCAACATCAATACAACAGATGGCCTTGTCAATAGTTCAACTAGGATATGGAAGAGGATTGAATATATGTAATATGATGTACTAACCAATACCGAGAGCGAGACATACAATCCCTCCTATTTTAAAAAAGCCAATTAAGATTGCGGGTGAAATTTGATAATAGGAGAAATGAGAGGCAGTTGAGAAGACAGCAAGAAAGATCTCAACACCTTATCAAAACCTCAAACAGTCTGAAAATGATAGAGTTTTGCTGTACTATAATTCACAGGATTCTTAAAGAATTAGATTTGCTTAACCTGCACACGATTCCCAACGGCTCCAATAGAAGAATATACTGTTCACAAGTTTCAAGTAAACATATACATATACATAATCAGTTGTTGTCTTTGACCACAAATCCCACAGAATGTTATGATTTTTATTGTATATTTCATAATCCAGAGCCACTTTTGAAGAATGACCAAAAGTTGATATCCACAGGTAAAGCATTTGTTTCATCCAAATCTGTGACAGAATATTGAAACAATCCGTTACAAATTGAGATTAGTAGACATCACTTGCTCAATTTTCTTATTTGAACTCAAATCGTCTTTTGTACTGTAAATCTAATTACGCATATGTGTATGAAATAATGAATTTATGGTACCAAACATTCATTGATATTCAAAGTACAAAAAGGTTTGGGGATAATTATGCTTGTTTCATAAATCTATCCAAATTGAACTTTTTTGTGCACAATCTGTGTAAATACAACAAGGACCTTACTTGTATATTCAATTCACATTGCGCCTTTTCTGTCTTTCTTTCAAACACACATTTCTTTATTACTTCTCATTTTTCATTTTTTTTTTCGCCTGTCGCCTGTCGCCTGTCGCTTTCTTGCATTCTTCTCTTTCTCTTTCTCTCTCTCTCTCTCATTACAATGTATCCTCTTTAAAATGTCAATCCGGATTAGCCAAATTCAGTTATACATTTTGCGCCATTTGCATTCTCAAAAAGTATTTTGAGTTTTCTTATAAACTTTAGAAACAAAAACACCCTATACAATCAAACGCAGTATTCAACACAATAATAAAAGCATACGTATTATATTATATTAATCTTCAAATTTATTTGACTAAATTCCCTTTTCTTATAGATGAGTCCTCCTAATTACAACATCAACCTCTTCAATCAAGTAAAAAGAAAAAACTTTGAACACAATTTTTTTATTAGAGTCAATAACAGCTTAATAATAATTTTATTTGATATTAAAAAAAAATAAGAATTACACCAAGTTCTTTGTCCCCGCATTACACGACTCAATATCCTTCAGGACGTAAACCTGACTTGGTAGCGAAGGAGGGGTAGGAATGGTGTTAATTCGGGGCATAAGACAGCACCGTGTTCATCTCAACCACCCTATCTCATCATTGAGTAGGGCCAGCGAACGTACCAGAGAAACTCACCACTAAGTAACAAGCTCCAGTTTGTTCGACTACTAAGTAATACCGTCAGTTCCAGAGAGCTTCGAACAGAGATTTTATGAAGAGTCGGTAGTAAACTTCACTTCCTCCCCGTCCTCCACTCAAAATAACTTTCATGATACTAATCCAGGCGGCTTTTTTTTTAAAACATGATTATTGTCATTGCTTCAGAAACAAACCAATTTATTCCACAATTCAAACCGTGTTGATCTGCACCTCTCAGAATTAACTAAGAAGCTAGAGATGACGCACTTCCGCTTTTTTCTGTACAAAGTGAAAAAAGAATACCCCCCGATCGACCCATAGGTAGCATGTCCTTCTCAATTACAGGTAATTAGGAAACACCCATCTCCAGAGTATAAAAAAGCTAAAGGAAAAAAAAACTGCGTGGGTTGAATGGGGTTTTTTTTTATATACCCGCTACCTGAGACTAACTATATGCATATTTAGTTAAGACTAAATTCTTACATAGAAACTTTTTATCTTTCATATGCCCAATAGTTTTTATATTGAAGAATTATTTATATTACAATCCCACAATCTATATCACTAACAGACATTTTGTATAATATAATTCATTAAATATTAGCTATTGACTCTGCTGCTTATGAGTATTGAAAAGTGTTATATTTCTAAACATATTCACTGTAATAATTATATTTCAATATTATTTAAAGCCAAAAGATTAGACCTAAAATTCTTATATTTTATAGACATCATTTGTATTTATTTTATTCTTATATGAGATATTTAATTTATATTGCATAGTCTGGAATAGCTGGCTTGTTGGTGTCACTTCCACTTTCTAGTAAAAGGATAAAATCAGATCTCTTTAGTAGTATTTGTTTGTTTATTGCTTTTATTTTTATTTCTATAGGATTAATAGTAGTATCTGGAGCTCTCGCGAGACTCGGGTTGAGAATACCTGGTATGCTCTATACTATCATCCTCTCGGGAAACCATCTTGACACTTTCAGCTATCAATATACACACTTTCAATAAAACTCAACTCTGTAATTCAAAGTTCCGCTGTCTACTGAGATGAGATCCTAATATCCATGCGTGCTTTTTGCTTCATTTTCTGCCTTTTACTTATTATTAAATATCGCTTTGAAATATATATATAAATTTACTTTTTATTGCCTGTTAATATCTTTGTGTTTATTTGTACAAGCAAAATAAATAAATAAAAAACTTTTTCTTGTGTTCTTGAACAAAAAGTGCACAGACCACTTTAGAGTAACCTACGAATCGCCGTTATAGAAACCTGTACTCCACTTTAAGAGGCATTGCTACACCGATCAAAACTAAACCCTTTCTTACTCTTTTTACTTCTTTACTTCTTTACTTTACTTTACTTCACTTTGCAAAGTTGTTTTCCATAGTTTTTGATGAAATTTTATAGGCTGCTACTTCTTTTATGATGCAGTTACACAAGCCTACTAAAATAATATACAGCTATGTCACGCTTGCTCTGACGTGGGAGTTAACAAACACCCTGGCAAAAAAACGGAGTCCTAAACTGGTCTCGTATTGTTTTGTTAGGACTATTGACACTATTTATATAGGGGCAGAGGGAGGGAGAAAAAGATAAATATGTACTGAGGAGCTCACCGCCTAGTTTTTCTTCTTCTTCCTCTATGCACCATTGCTAGGAACAACCAAGTAAGTACCACTTCCCCATACACATATTTACGTGTAAAACGCGGTTTTTTTGTTATAAAAAAACCCCAATTTACATAAGTAGCGCCATTACTCATTAAGAATTACTTAATGCTTTACCAAAACATCGACTTGACATTAACTCTTTTTTATTTTTTGTTCTTTTTTATTTTTACAAGGTCTATACTAAAAAAAACCCCTGATATTTATCTTGAGATGTTTTTTTTTCTGCTATTATTTATAATAGTAATGTATGGATGCCTGGTTTGTGAAGTAATTCACACAAGCTTTGTGGGATTAATCATGGTAAGCACATTAATGTTAAATGCCTTCTCATGCTTTATGTCATTTACTTATTTTCTTTTTTTTTTTATTTTTTTGTCATGTATATTTCAAGAGCGCATGTACCTGCACTTGGTATACCATTACCATATTCAGTCTTTTCTGTTAGATTCCGGTCTAATGGGGGAGATTGATGTAAGCCTCTTGGAGACAGAAGCGGAGGTGTTTACACCAAAGCTGGTCTCAACCAAACCAACTAGAGGGTATGGGCCTCTCAGCGTTCAGTAAAGAAAAACCAAACTTGTCCGATTCGGCTCCAGTCTCCACATATCAAAGTCAAACATAGACGCGGCCAAGTGGGGTGTAGTCACAGACGGGAGCCTTCGGGCGCGTCTTTAGGTGGGAGCTTCTTTTTAGAGGCGCCAATGAAATACCACCACCCATTTGGCCAACCCCCTGCATGGGCAGCGGGTGGACATGACTTGGGAGTAATGCTATCACCGCAGGCATGATAGCCCGAAACCTTTCATCGAAGCCTTCTCATCCCTTGCGTGTGAGGCCGTGGAGTGCTCTTCCGCAACTTTGGCATCTATTCTAGATCTGAGGTTAGGCGAAGAAAGAAGAACAGACAAGTTTGGTGCGCGCAGCAGTAAAGCTATGGAGTATGCTGTTGTGACATTCTTTTTCAAGCCACTCAGCCCGTGCGAGAGACTTATGTCTGGGGTGGACCAAACCTTACCATAAAGGTTGGACCAGAGTTCGGCAGTAGACCGTCGTGATGTCAGGTCATTTTCTTTTTACTGATGGTAGCAGTATTGTACGAACCAAGAAGTAAAGTACGCAAGTATTTTTCTTATCTTCAAGCCTCTGCAACGTTGTAGTCGGTTGATTCGGCCAGTGCTACAAAGTCACGCTTGTCAGGATGTGACCGAACGTCTTTAAGTCGCATCTCTGGGTTTTAGACAATGCTAAAATATACTTCCCGCGTACAAATTGTACACCCTGGCTCTCGGGCCTAGCACTATACTAGCTGACCTTGTTCTTGATTGATCGGGTTACATGTAATGTCAATACTGGGAAGGCAAAAATCGCATACAGACTATATGAAATCGACGGGGTGTCGAAAGTGTGAAATGATCCTGTCATCGTTGAGCACCGAAGATTAAGCCCTTGTCTTTGAATTTGTTCTTCGGAACACCTTCAATACTTTTTGTATCTTTATATATACATATATTTAGGTCCTTGTCTAGTTGACCTTGGTTGACATGACTGGTGCCTTTTTTCTAATCTTGATTGGAAAAGAGGGTGAGTTCGATTCTCACAAGGACTTTATAAAATATTTTATAATAATTTACTTTTATTCTTAAATTCCAAAAACCATTGCATATAATAATTTAGATAAAAAAACAAGTATATGTATGTATATATACATGTTAAAAGACTTACATAAAACCAAAAATGATTAGATAGAGGCAATTTATAGTAGCTAGATATTACAAAAGAATCAGAAATAATAATTGTGATATACACACCACAATTGAGTGAAGAACAGACCCCACAACCAAACACTGGTTCCTTCTTGCTAATGAACCTGGCAAGTTAACAATCTCCGGAACTGTTACACACCAGGCACACGTACACTACACACCCATACAGTGTAAACCAACCATTGCATAACAGGGATTTTAATTACAGGGATTTTAATAGTAACGGATATAAACAATATTATTTTGTCTCTTTAATAAATAACACTCTCACAGTATCTACTTTTCCCATTATTGAGATACTAACCCATAAACAATCCCGAATACCTCAATAATAATAAAAGAAAAATATATTATAGAGAAAAGTATCTGTGAAAAAAAAAACATATAAAAAAGGGTAGTCAATATATACAGCCGGCAAAAATATAACAAAAATAAGATGTGAGCAGATAAGAATAAGTAGTGGGGTCCAAACGGGTAGTATAATCATAAATGAATCTTTACATATATCAGAGCTCCAATAGGTAATATATTATTAAATATGTTCTTTAACATACTTGACAAAGCCAATGTTTTTTAGACAGCTCTTTTTTATTTTTGCTATAAATCTACTATATTTAAGAGTTTACCAAAAAAGATTGAAAGGGTAATTTTTTTAACAAGTATACTTAAGAGAACCTTAAAGACGAGCATTAAAAACCGCGGAAGCCTTTCTATTGGATATGTACTGTATACCTCTTTGATAGTTATTACAAGTGGTAGTTATATCAAATTAACTACTAGTAGGCAATTGTATATTAAAGAATTTATTTTATATAGATAACACTAATAAAAAGTCCTTTAACAAAATACGTTTATTATATATATATATGTGTGTGTGTGTCTTTTGCATTTACAACTGGTATTTATATAGATGATAATATTCATATAGAAGAATCCAAATAGACCCTAGTGTCGTTTGTGGAATTTGATAGACAGTGTTTTTGGTGCGAAGGAAAAGATACTATTATAAACAATTCCATTTTTGTGGATCGAGTTTTCTGATAGATCCCATTCATAATGTTTCACTATACAAACTTAAAATAAATATCAAAAAGCCTCTTTGTTTATCTGTTTGTCTTTTTTTTTGGGGGTAGTAATTTTTGAGAAGATTAACTTACACAACATAAGCAAAAGAACTTGCTGCTCTGCCATACTAAAGTTGACACCAAGACATTTCCGGTTTCCATCACTGAAAGGAGCCCATGTAATACCCCTGTGCTGCTCATGTTCGCCTCCTTTACTGAATCTCTCGGGATCAAAAACAGTTGGGTTCTTCCAAATGGTTGGGTTCTTGTGTAAAGCCTCGATGTCCACACTAATATATGTGCCTTTTGGAATAAACTCCCCAGCAAGCGTGACATCTTCGGTGGCTACTCGGTCCATAAGCGCACCGGAAGTAACACTTAAACGTAAAGCCTAAAAATATAATGATATAATGAGTTTCAAGTATATATAGGTGTGTGTGTGTGTGTGTGTGTATACCTCTTTTACAATCATATTAATATAATTGATGCGCTTGCAGTCATCGAAAGTGGGAGGAGCAGTAGAACTATCATCTCCAAGAATATCCAATGCTTCCCTACGTGCTTTATTTTGTACGTTCTGTTGTAATTCGCTTTTAGTATATGTTTGTACTATATATAACATTAACCTACCTTGTTCATAGCCATATAATATATACAATGTGAAACAGAGCTGGCTGTGGTTTCGTGTCCTTTTTTTTTGAAAGACAAAAAAGATGGAATTAAAATCAGGTTTATGTTTTGCAAACACGCACATATATATATATGTATATACTGGTAGTATTTGACTCGAATTTTCTCACCTGCCATAATAAAAGTAGCCATGTTTGCCTACAAATAATAATTTACCAAATAATGTGTTAATTGTAAGAAAGATAGCAATTGTTATAATAGATAATCAAGTGGATACTAGTTTTGCTTACTCTTAAATCGTCGGATTCACTTGACTTATTTTCCTTCATTTCGGCTTCAAGGATAAGTGTCAAGAGATCCTTTTCTTGGCCGCCATCAGGTTGGTCTTTTGATTCCTCAAGCTTTTTCTTTTTTTTATTAACCATATCAAGGATCAGTGCGTTGAGTTTGTCTACACCCTTGCTGGCCTTGTTATAATCAGGATAGAAATAGCGGAGAATATACTCAAGGGAAGGAATGATATTAAGAATAGGGGCAGTTACTCCTGCCATTGTATCAATGTAAGCTGCCCTCCATGCAGAGTCCTCTTCTACCGTAGCCCTGAAGTCAAAGCCTATGTAAAGTAAAGGGATCAATGAAATCAATCAATAAGTACTTATAAACATGGCTTATATCAAGTATTGATCATCGATTATTAAAGCAAAGAGGCTTACGTACCAAATAAAGCTTTACCCAAGGCATCAAATGTTACCCTTTGTAATAAATCGAATATGAAGATGTTTCCATCTGTCTTGTCAATCAATCTAAACATGTCTGGGACAATCCGCCCGAATAAATCAACAGGAGCTGTCCGGCGGAAGGCTGGGTTCATAGTCTGGTCAAATGATAATGATAAAATAAAGATTATTTATTTTTATTAAAAATCCAAATCCAAATCCAAATCAAACAATATAATACAGTGATAGAGTATATTACCTTTCGCTGATGTTTCCAAGGCTCACCACTGATGAATGCAACATTTGAACTTCCAAAAAAACGAATTGTAAGACTATCCCTGCTTAGAACGTTCATGAAATTGGTGTCCTTTGGGAATATTTCTAGGTGAAATAGCAAATACTTTAGTTCTGGCTTTTGTTGTATTAAGCAATCCTCTTAGGCTTTTTGAGCTACCTCCTTTCATCAGTATGTACTGTACTGCCTCAGGATTGGCTGTATAAACGGTCCAGTACAAAGGAAACCTTGACTACGGAACATTTGAGGATATAATTTTTTTTTAAAAAAAATAATAGAAATAAAGAAATAAATATGTTGGCTTGATGGAATGCACCTCATGTCTTTAAACAGCACCCGTATATATATATATACGTGTGTGTGTGTGTGTGTTTAAGGTATACTTACAACATAAAACCCATTCTTCTTGTGAAGAAGTGGGAAGACTAGTCGCTTTGTACGGTCCTCTTGTGACTCGACAGACAAGACAGATTTGATAAAAGAAAAGAAGGGGATACTTGGAAAGTGTTTTAGCTCATAAGGAACTGTGGTATAATCATAAACCTTCTTGCAGAGAAACAGAGCTACTACTACAGCCACGTAAGATCCTTTGGGTAAGTAATCCACAAGACTTTTGACAAAAGGTTTGAATGAAAGAGAGATATTGTTAATGATGTCCATTAAAGAAGAACAAAGAGTGGTCGAGTGATTGATAAAAACAAATTCAATGCACACATATTTATATTTATATGTATAGAAAAAAAAATAAAGCTTTTTATAATTTCAGCCTAATTTTGATTCTTATCCAGGTTAAGAACATGATTAGTATATTATATGTATAGACGCCAAATAGGACAGGCGAACTCAAATATTAATATTGTCAGGATTGAACTTTGTTTCATCAATGAACCCCTTGAATATTGGGTTATTTACCATCAAAAAACCAAAGCCAAAATCAAAAACAACAGTGCATATCAGACTTTCCCAGGACACTTTAAAGAATAATAAGATGAAGAAAAATCCCAATTGATAGATATTGTTTTAAGTAGCACAACGATTTAACAAAGAAAGCGCATATTTTGGCACACTGTAGATTATTTTGAGATCCTGTGAAGTTTATCAGGGATCTAGAATATATCAACCAGTCTATATCCATTAATATGCTCAATCCAAACGGGTACAAGTCACCTCAAAGACATTGGTATTTTGAATGTTAGTGGCAGCTACAAGACTTTTAGTTCAATAAACTTATTAGCAACAAGATATCTTATATTGTATGTTTTCTTTGTTTTACAATTCTTCTCGGATGTAAAGATCAGTACCATCCTCTCGGACGTGTAAAGCCAATTTCCCGCTGTTTTTCACTAATTTGATCAAGAAAGTAAATAAATAAGTAAAAAAAAAAAAAGGTACAAAAATGAGGGGTGGAAAAATGAAATAATGGGTCAGAGTAATGCGATTGGATTCCCTACACTTTTATGTATGCTTGTGTTTGAATTATCATGATTAATATTATTAATAAGAAATATATATAAAAAAAATAAAACAAGGCCATGTCAGTCAAGGCATTTAACAAATACTGTCAATAGATGGTGACGTATAATTAACTTTGGTGAAAATAGATAAATATCTCTTTCTTGTACTTCTTTGGACATCCGTACTTTTATCAATATCTGCCTATTAGAAATCATGGGAAAGCTTTCTTTACAAGTCACTTTCCCAACACACACGCATTTATATATATATATACATAAAAGAAGTAGTACTTTTATTATATAAATAAATATAAATAATCATAATCTTATTAGTCAAAAAAAAAGAGAGAGAGAAGAACAAGTCAGAGTGAACCAAAGACCGTCTTTGAAACTAACAATGCATGTGAAAATGAGATGTGGTGAATAAGTCGGTGACGTTGACAGATGCGGGGAGAGCGGTGTTTTATTCACCTCTTTTGTGTGTGTGAGAGTGAGTGTGTGGGTGTGTGCAAGTTGTATTGGAGAGAGCGGGCAAACAACAGAGCTTCGTCCATAATTTTACTAGCCCCTTCCCCTGGCCCCGTCTAAGATTGTTGTTGTTCTCCTTCTTTCCTCCGTTTACTACCACTTCCTTTTTTTTTTCTTATTCTTACTTCTTTTTTTTTTTGGATATCTAAATAACATCATGCTCGCCACCACCGCACGTATTGCTATCCAGGTACAGAGTTATAAAGACACACCATCGAAATATCAAAACAAACAAAACAAAACAAAACAAAACAAAATACACGTCTACCTACCATACATACGTCTACAGTTTTACATAATATAATATACCCAAGAAAAAGAAAAAATAAATAAAAGAAGTGGCGTTATTTCCGCATGCCGACAAATTCAAGGCAAAATGAACGTGTTTTATACTCATTGACATGGTTAAATCTAGGCACGTCCTTTCATTTCCCAGCGTTTCTACGCAACTGGCGCTGGTGCCTCGACCCTCTTGTTGGTAGAGCACAAGGACGGTCTGATTGGCGGTGCTACTCTCAATGCCTTGTCGGCTGCTTCCAAGCTCGGTGGATCCATCACTGCCTTGGTTGCCGGTGATGCCCCCGAGGCCGTTGCCAAGCAGGTTGCCAAGTACGATGGTGTCTCCAAAGTTCTCACTGCCACCGGTGCTGCCTATGCAAACGGTCTCCCCGAGTCCTTTGCTCCTCTGTTGGTTGAGATCCAAAAGGCCAACGGCTACACCCACTTGGTTACCGGTCACACTGCCTTTGGCAAGAACATCTTCCCCCGTGCTGCTGCTCTTCTTGACGTAGCTCCTATTTCCGATATCACTGGTGTCAGCAGTGAGGATACCTTTGTTCGTCCTATCTATGCGGGTAAATAATCAGGGCAATATTCCCACTTTTCCTTCCTCGCCTTTATATATATATATATATTTAAAAAAAAAAGTGGATGAAAGTTCAATGAAATGAACCCCTTTAAAAAAGAAATTCTCTCACGGTCTAATATTTATATATTTTTATAAAAAAATATTTAGGTAATGCTATTGCCACTGTCCAGTCCAAGGATGCTATCAAGTTCATCACTGTTCGTGGTACTGCCTTTGCTGCTGCTGAGGCCAACAATGCCACCGAGGCTACTGTTGAGGCTGCCCCCACTGCCGAGACCTCGGATGCCACCCAGTGGCTCGGTGAGTCTATCCAGAAGAGTGACCGTCCCGATCTTGGATCTGCCAGCCGTGTCATCAGTGGTGGTCGTGGAATGAAGAATGGTGAGAACTTCCAGCTTCTCTACGCTCTTGCTGACAAGATGGGTGCTGCCGGTAAAGTATTCCAAAATATGTATATTGGTAGAAAAAGAAAGGAGTAGGAAGATAGAGTAAGAGAGAGAGAGAGAGAGAGAGATATGGAACAAAAGGGAGTTGTGCAAGGTTTTTTCTTACATACTCGTTACTTGTTTCTTTTAGTTGGTGCTTCCCGTGCTGCTGTCGATGCTGGTTTCGTTGATAACTCCCTCCAGGTTGGTCAGACCGGAAAGATCGTTGCTCCTGGTAAGTAAAGAGATAATATATATATATGTGTGTGTGTGTAGTGCCTGTTACAGTTCAGCACAATATAAGTGGATCTCGGATTGACAAATATACTTAATGCAATTCTTCTGTATGTGGCACTTTCTTCTCCTTCTAGAGTTGTACATTGCTGTCGGTAAGTAATTATTATTATTATTTTGCGTGGGAATAAGTTTATGATTTCGGCTTCTTATTCTTCTCCCATCTCCCCAACCAATCAATCAACCAACCAACCAACTATATCTATTAATTTATTTAATTATTTATACTAATATAATTATAATAATTATAATAACAATAGGTATCTCTGGTGCCATTCAGCATTTGGCCGGTATGAAAGATTCCAAGACCATCGTTGCTATCAACAAGGATGCCGATGCACCCATCTTCCAGGTGGCTGATTATGGATTGGTTGAGGATCTTTTCAAGGCCGTTCCTGAGATGACTGAGAAGCTCTAAGCTAATATTTATACACAAACATTATACGTATATACAGGTGCGCGCGCGTACATGCACACGCACCGATACGTATATATTTATATTAAGTAAAATCTCATTTAGACAGAACTCCAAAAGAGAAATACATACATATATATATAGAGAGAGAGAGAGAAAAGCTTTATTGACCTTATTCTTCTCTTCTTTTCTCTTCTCTTTTTTCTTCTTTCTTTCTCTTTCTCTTCTTCTTCCTTTTTGTTTCAATAATCACCATCAACTCCCCCACACTCTTCAAACAAACCAAACCAAACCAAACCAAAACAATGACAACAATCAACCATGATATCAATCTAGGAAATTAACCAAATAATACTAGTTTATGGGTGGGTGTTTTTGGAAGAAATTTGGGAGCATAAGACTTACAAATGGGTTAAATAAAATAAGGAGTGAATTTCTTTAAAGAAGTTCCCTCTTATCTAAAAGTCTATTTTTCTTAAAAAAAAAACAAAGATGCAAATTTATTCTAGACTTGAGATTTTCTTTTTTTTTTCTTGTAAAAAAAAGGTTGTCTATGTACAAGAGATGAAGAGAGTGAAGATATAAGTGAAAAATAATAAAGAAATAGATAGATAGATAGATAGATAGATAGAGAAATAGGTAAGTTAAGAACTTTGAAAGAACATGATTTCTTTACACTGCTTTTTTTTTGGAAGGGAGTTAGTAGATGAGGGAACGCGCCCACTCATCTGCAACAGAAATAAGTTCGAAGGTGTAGTCTGCAGGCTCGATTTCTTTGTTGGACATTCCACTGGTAGTAACTGGTGCTCCTACAGCCCCCACCGCGGCAGCGGCAGCAGCAGCGGCAGCAGCAGCTCCTGCTGAGGTAGGATGGCCGACGTTAGAAGGCAGACAAGGATTGTACGCAAATGTGGGCGCGACCAGTGCATGCCCTTGAGTATGTGGATGATTATGATTATGATTATGATTATGATTATGATTATGATTATGAGAGTAAGGAGGACTAGTCTGTCGTGATGACCCTATTGAGACCGGTGGGCAGTACACACCCGACGACGACGGTGAGAATGCGGTAGAGGTATCAAGGACAGCTGCGACTGCCGCGGCCTGTTGCTCGTGATCGAATAGATTGAGATCGATGCCTTGGTTTTCTTCGTGTTTCTGACACAGATCGTGGATGGCAGAGAATGCGGCACTGTAGGAAGGCGAAAGGGTGGCCAGGCGTGGTAAGGGATGCAGTGGGGCCAATGTCGATGTCGATGTTGAGGTCGGTGTTGAGGTCGTAAGATGGGGTTGCAGCGTGAGATCGACCAGGCGGGCAAATCCGCGGACGTCCCTCAGAGGCGCACGCTCGACAATGTCCCGCAAATCGCCTAGACTTGCCCTGAACTGGTCCTTGGCTTCTTCTGCCACACCTAGCATCGGATGGTTGAAGTCTGTTGCGTGGGTGAGGGCCGCAAAGACGGCAGAGAATGTGGAGAGAGCGCATGTGTACATGAGGTGTGGGTGCTGGACAGTGTAGGATACCAGCTGGGTTATGGAATTGGCAAGCGCTCTGCGGCGTTCTCGGTGGATCTGTTCTTCTTGGAAACGACAGCAGACCAACAAGGACAGCTCGAGGTCCAGGCACACAAGGTGGAGATTGGCAGTCACAAGAGAAGGGATTCCGTCGGGTGCACTCCAGGACAATTCTGGTGGGAGCGAGTCTCGCCAGTGCTGTAGAGCGTCAAGGAATTGAAGGGTCTGGTTTTCTTGGTGGACGGTCCAGATGGTCTGGTTGTTTTTTGCATCGTAGGTAAAGTAGTACAGGATCTTTTCGAGAAGCATGGTCAGGCGGCATAGCTGCCCGAATCCTTCCATCACCGTACGCTCGCGAGAATCGTCTTCGGGCAGAGGCGTGGGGAGATCGACGGCGATGTCGACGGCCTTGAGCATCCACGGCCTTTCCATAGTGCAGCTCTCAAACTTGTCCATAACATAACAGGTCCACAACACTCGTTTGCGCAGTTCGATATCAAACTGAGACATCTGGCTGCTGTAATTTGCTGTGTGGAGTCCCAATTCGAGACACATTCGTACGGCCATTCCACAGTACATCCAGCTGCGACTTGATCGTGCTCTAGTTTGGGGTCGGTGTTGGGTAGAATCATAGTCGAACCAGGCCATGTAGAGTAAGGCGATTACTGTACTGAGCCGAGGTACGTCCAGGAAATCGTCTACCAGCCGCCGTGCTCTGTGGTAGAACATTTCTGCCTGGACGATTGTGTCGACATGTTTTGCTGCATGTGCGTACATTATGTTGAGCAAGAGAGGGGTTATGAGAGGGCCTTTGATGGAGAGCTGGTCATAGAACATGCGGCGAGAGAGGGTTGGCAGTAGATGATGGCAATTGGAAAAGAAGACTGAGATGAGATGTTCCTGGGTGTGTCGTGGAGGCATGTCTATAGAGGCCAGATATTGGCCTGGAAGGGTTGGGTCTGGTGACCAATGGACGAATTGACCGTAGGTGCGCCAAGGAGTTATTTCGTTCTGGAAGTTGGAAGTGTCTCGATGAAGAGTCAGTCGGACCAGTCCGTCTGTCAATTGTTCCATCATTTTGTCTGGTCTACTACTTGCAGGTTTGTTGTCTCCGTTGGGGTTTGTATTTGATAGTGGACTTTGGCTGCCTGGACTGGCAAACAAAGTGTCGGCTGTGTTGTCCTGCTGTTGGGGCGGTGGGGATACTGCTGCGTGGGATTCTTCTGTTGCTTCTGGTGACTGGCGACTGTCGAGAGTAGAGTCTGTCATTGGGTCTAATTTAATGTACGTTTCGTCTGTGTTCTTGAGATAGATACACTTTCGTCGTCTAGCTGTTTGAGTTGAATGAGCATTAGGGATAATGATGTATAAATGAATCGAGGGATCTTTTGTAAAATATATTTTCTTTTCTTTTTTTTACCTTTACACTAAAGAAAAATAATAATAATAATAATATTATTATTATTATTATTTTAAAAAAAAAAGGTATATACATATACACATGTTAGATTATCTATGTGTTTCTATTATTTACTGCTATTTCATATTTCATTTTACTTGGTTATTTATTACCTGCATACATGGTTGTCGGCCATCGCACTAATGTCAAATAGATATATATATATATATAGTTGTGTGGATTGTGTGGATTGTGTAGTGTATGTAAAGGTGAGTGTCGTTGGTTTAGATGAGTTTATTATTTTATTATTTTATTATTACTTTGATCTTCTTCATTCGACATGGATGACAGGCTCGACCGACCTTGAGACGTTTGTGCCTGTTTTCATCTTTATTGGTTGATGAGCTGATCTGTATTTGTTAATGGTTGCTTGAAGAAAAATAGAAGAAAATGGTTACCTCTCAAGGGTAATTCCAGAGTGGCAAACATGACTCTGGAAGAAATATTTATTTATTTATTTATAATTATATATAATTATACAATTATGTATGTATATGCGTATGTACGTATATTTGTATATATATTTGTATGTATCTATGTATATAATATAAAGAACAAAAGAGAGAAGGGGGGGAGAGAGAGAGAAAGAGAGAGAACAAGGCACGGATAGGCTGTGATCTACAGAATTCTCTATTTTATTTTTATTCCTAGTGATGATAAAGAAGAGCGTTCTTTTTGCCTATATATTTTTTTGGGGGGGAGAAGAATTGAGGGTATATTATATATATTTATATATATAATAGATAAAGATGGGGAGAAATTAACGAGAGAGAGAGAGAGAGAGAGAAAGGAAGGAAGGAAGGTAGGAAAAAAAAGGCTATTTATCTTACCTTACTTTACCTTACTCTACTTTATAACTTTACTCTACTTTATAACTTTAGTCTTTTTTATATATAATTATTGTGTACAAAATATTATAAAAGCAAAAATTAGACACAGACAGACACAGACCCACACATATGATGTACAAAATGGTATTAAAATCAACATTCATTCATTCAAATTATATCTATTTATTTAATGACAAAGAGGAGTAAAGAAAATTATTATAATTATATCAAATTAATTACGCTTTCTTTGTGCTTAAAGCTCCAATGGGATCCATTTTTGTATATAACATGTGTACAAATAAAGTCTTGAAGAAAAGAATTTTTTTTTTATATAAATATTTATATATATATATTTTATAAAGAAGTATTGGTAGAAGAAGAAGAGGTGGGAGGGGAAATATTGTTATTTACAGTTATACATATCATTATAATTATTATGCTTTTATTGTTTTAATTAATTATTTTTTAAAGGTGATTTTTGATTATAAATATTTATAATATATATTTTGGGTTATCTATTATTTACATATCAACAATACGCTGAACTTTGTTGCACTCTACCAAATGGTCACCTCTATACTTGATCATATACTCTCCTCTGTCCTTCCATGTAACTGTCTTGTTAACAGGACATCCCTTATTAAGCCAATCAAATAAACATAAATTAGCCCATTTTGTACTCCAAAAACAAGCTTTTTTTTTATATATTTTATTTATGTATATTTTCTTACCTTGCTACTGTTCGAACATTTGTAATACACACTCTTGTTGCCTGTCTTTTTTTGAATGGTGTTTCCATTGTTTTTCCAGAAATAGCCATCCACATAGGGGTGTTCGCGTGTCTCTACAATCTTTGTGATCGCCTGCATCTCCCGCCTCCGCCGTGGTCGCTGGGCTGTTGATTCTCCACATGGACTTTGGGTTGGAGATGAGGATTGTGGTGGCGGTGGCGGTAGTTGATTTTGGTGTGAATGTGAATTTTGGTGTTGGTGTGTATGTGGATGTGTATGTGAGTTTGTGTGTGAATGTGGGTGTGGGTGTGGAGATAATAATTGCTGTGGGTCAACATCATCTAGTTGGAAAGGCTCATCTAAACCTAAATGTGGATATGATGGCGGAGACAGCGGATGTGTAATAGTGTGTTTGGGGTGCCCAAGGCCTGCCATTGGCTGTGTGTAGCTAAACGTCATCATAACAATAGAATTAGAATCACACGCTTTGATCTCATCCAAACTACAATTAACACAACAAAGCACAGTACTGTACAGTACAGTACAGTACAGCACAGCACAATACACATTTGTTTATGTGCAAATTAATGAGTGAGGATTTGTGTTATACGGCACTGTACTGTACTGTATTGTATTGTATTATGTTGTGTTGTGTTGCGTTATGTTGTTGAATATATTACTTTGTGGTCATGCTGAGGAGAGAGGGCATGGCTGTGGCGGGAATAGGAGAAAATGAAGAAGATGATTCGAGTTCGTCAGAATTGGCACTTCCGTCAAAGGATGATCCAATAGTAGAGTCTCGGCGACTATCATCAAGATCCATACTACTGTTATTGGTGGCGGTGGCGGTGGTATTGTGAATATTATGATCCGAACTGTGTCGTCGGTTGTGGTGAGAGCCGACGCCTTGGAGTTGAGAGAGCATCGATCGCTGGTCGGGGGAGAGGTGTAGCATGGCGTCGAGTGAAAAGGCATTGGCGGAGAGCGAATGGAAGGAGTGTTGGAGTAAGAGAAGGTCAAGTTCTTTGGCTCGTAGCTTGGCTTCTTCTGCTCGTCGCTTGTCCTCCTCGACCTTGCTGAGAAGAATGAGCTTGAGGAGATCTGGTTGTGACTGGTAACAGATGATTACATCCTGGAGGTCGCAGCTCACCGGATCTGGAGCAGTAGACTCGGCCCATGGATCAGGTGATAAAGGGGATTGTTCGGACTGGAAGGTTCTGTCGGCTTGATAACCATCGTGGTAGAGGGGCATTGTTTTGTTGAGTTCTTTGGTGGCTGGGTAGCTAAAGTCGTTCATTTTTATACAGATATATATATATATATATATAGCTTATTCTTTATTCCACTTTGTGTATGTATGCGAGTATGTATGCGAGTATGTATGAGTGAGCGTATGCGTGAACGTATGTGCAGAGTGCAGAGTGTAGAGTGCAGAGTGCAGAGTCCTTAGTACAGAGTACGAGTGCTAGTGCGTTTGTATATGATGTGTAGTTGTTCTTGTAGTTGTTCTTGTAGGCGTAGGTGAAGTGAGTGTATTAAGAGAAATATCCTTATTTGGATCCAAATAAGATGGCTGTGTAGGAGAAGATATATGTATGTAATATATATTATTATATATTAAAAAATAAATAAAAAGACCAGCGCCCAGAGTAATATATATATATATATATATATAAAAGAATAACAAGTGAAATATTATTAATAAAGCTGCTATAATGATCAGCCAAAACAGAGAGCAACAAAAATATTAAATAAATAAATAAATAAATAAATAAATAGAGTGATAGAAGAAGAAAGGGAAAACAAGAAAAAGTATTATATATGAAAGAGTGAATGGTAATAATAATAATAATGATAATAATAATAATAAATGAACCCCTTTTTTTTATTTATTTTTTTTATTTATTTTTTTATTCAATTCTGCAACTTCCCGTCCTTTTTTTTATTTTATTTTATTTTATTTATTGCCGTTCAAGTGCCTCTCCAATCAATAGGCCCAACCACGTTGAGTGTCCGGTTTAGTCTAATCTCCCGCGGCACAAAGCTACTCGGCCATCCAATCAAAAACTAATGCGCCCCGTCAGCAAAAATATAAATTTTATATATATATTTATATATGTGTGTTGCCATGGACACGAGCTCCCCCACACTTCTATCGAATCCCATTGCCGATCCAAACGTCCGCTATTCTCTCATTCGCTCTGGTCTGAAGCAGATATTATATATATTTTTATATAAATGTTACATGTTACATGTACAAGTCGATTTTTTGCGTAGATTTTATTTATTTATATGTATTTGTTAAACTAACATAAAGTAAAGTAAAGTAAAGTAAATAAAATAGTATTGTAATAAGAAAGAGAGAGAGAGAATCAGATATGTTATAAATCTCTGTATGAGATGATAAAATTATAGAGAGAACATCTTGAATCAACTCAGCAATAATGATTACAAAAGAATGATGAATTATATATATATAGAAACATATCTTTTTTTGCTTCATTTCATAATCTACACTTTAAAAACCTACAAAGAAATACCACCTTGCTATTGTAGTGAGCTGTAATGAGCTGTAATGTACTGTAATGTACTGTAATGTATTGTAATGTACTGTATAGCGTAAAATATAACCAAAAGAAGATGTAGGTGTGGGGCAACATTCATGGTTAAACAACTACTACAAAAAAAAAGCCAAAAAAGATAATAATAATAATAATAATAAAAATTAAGGCTTCCCCAGCTTTTTACATCAAAAGCCCTCGTTGACCCGCCCAAGCATTTACCCCGCCATGTTTGGACGCAAGATAATCAAATAGATCTACTTCTTCGACATCTTCTTTTACTTCTTTTTATCTTTCCATGTCCTTTCTTTATATGTACATTGCCTATTCTTTCATTATTACTTTTACAGATAAATTAAGGCAAATCAGTTCAAACCAAATCAAGTCAATTCAATTCAATTCATTCATTCAATTTCAAGAATCATGCAGACCCAAAGACTCTTGAACTGCTTTTCCCCCCTTTTAAACCACTTAATAAACCGAATGCTCGGAGAGAAATAATTTATACAAGATTCACCCCCATATTTTTTCTTTCTTTCTTTCTTTTCCTTATCTGTGTTACTTTTGCGTAGAATTATCACCTAATTTCACACAAAGTAGAATTATGAGGCGGTAAATTTTATTTTATATTTATATACTTGAAAGCTTCTCACAATCCCACACAAACCATTAAATCGCCGTAGCTTCTCATTTACAACAGATATTTTAGACACAGTTCAAAAGGTGTGAGAAAGTTAAAGAAATATTATTGTTTGTTTGTTATTTAAAAGAAAAGGGAATATTAACCCAAGCAATAAAATAAGAATAGAAGTTAGGGAATATGTATAGAATTCAACTTAAATATATAATATAACTCCAAGATACATAAAAGACATTGACAAGAAAATGGAAAAGGAAAAGGACCCTTGAGAATTACAAATCAAACGGGTATAAAATCACCCCCTTTTACTTTTTTTTTTAAAAAAAAAACTATATATATATATTGTACACCTTTTATGTTTCAGGAACCAAAAGTATACAAATACAAAAATAAAGAGATGTCGTACAGTTGCATGATCAGTGTGGTCAATTCACAGCTACAAGAAAGAAAAGGAAACAAAACAAAGAGCACCTTTGGACTATCGAATAATTTTCCTTCCCTTCTATCTATCTTTATCTTGTCCTTAAAGAAATGATCATATTTTAGCTCAAAATAAATAAAGAACACTATAAGAAGAAGAAGAAAAAAAACCTCAACTCATGAGTACTCTGTACTCTGTGTAATTTTTTTTCTCTCTTTTCCTTTTTGTACTTTGTGTACTCTGCGTACTTTATTTTCTTTTTTGGCTTTGTACATGTAATCAGTGTGTACAGACAGATCAAAATCGTCGTAGTCCGGATCATTCTGATTACCGAATCGGGAGTTCATTTTCCCTTTTATATATATATATATATGTATGTATGTATATACAGTGAGAACAGTAAATTTTTGTCACTTCAAAAAATTAATGGCATCAAGCCAAATATGCTTGTTCCTTTGAAATAAGTTAAATGTTCACAAGTTAAATCAAAGAGATATTTTTTTTGTCAATACTGAGCCATAAGATTATTTTGACCATTAATGCAAATGTCACTTTTCCAATCGAGATCTTATAAATTAGGAATAAGCAACCATCAGTAATTCCCGTATGTTCTGACCGTAGTATTTTATCAACTTTGCTTTTGCTACAACACCAACCTGTAAATAAGCTATCAATTCAAAAACTTTGCATAAAGTCAAATATTTCAGCGAAACAAATCAGTAAATTCGCGCTTCTCTTTTCTTTAGCCCTTTTAAGAAAGAAAAAAAGGTGCTTAATAGCTTTTTCTTTTATGTATTCAACATTCTACACTAATTCTTACCATTCAAAATGAACTGTGTCAATATTCGCTAATTCTAGGGAGACGAAATTTCCTGGTGGGAGATACCATTTTGATTCTAATGGACCACAAATCTTGACCTTTTTGCCAGCATGGAATAACTCTATCTGGTCCCTAAGGATACATTATTATTATAATAATTAGTACAAGTCAGGATCCAAAATATTCATAAATATTTTCTTTTGTGCTTTGTAAAAAAAATATTGGATCAGGATTACTAACCAGCTAGTATTGTCAGACTCTGGAAATATAAGTAAGTAAAAGAGAGAGAAAGTCATAATACGCGTAAGAAGGCCAATAAATAGTAAAATATTCAACAAGATTGCGTCAAGCTCTAATGACAGCAACTAATACTCATCTGTATAACTGGCTATTGATATAGTGTATTTATGATTATATTTCATTGAAGACACGCCATTTTGCCCTGAAGGATTAGAGAAAGACACCGGGCCCCGGGCATGTAGCTACAATTGATTGGTCCGATTAGATAGAAAAATGTCGTGCCCCTAATATTAGCAAAAAAAAAAGAAAGCCTTGTCCATATCAGTGTCATGAAGCTCAGCCGAGTAGGTTATTAAATATGGGTGGTGTTTTGGCAAATGAATACTGCTGTAAGCAAAAAGAGAATAAGTCTATATTTTATTTAAAACTAATAAAAAAAAGGTTAATGGTTTCTTAGCAACTAATATACAAATATATATTAGTTGCCATTGGATACCAACTCTATATGTATATAATAAAAAAAATATGTCATATGTCCTGAATTGCTTTAAAAATGATGAGTTTTATTGTTGTGACCGGCTTTATCGGTGTAAAGAAATTCAGGGTCACAAGAGAAAAAAAAAGAACAAGCGGATTATGTTGAATACAATGGAAACAAGTATATATATATATATATATATGTATGTATGTTGTACTTGAACCATTCAAAGATGTCTTGATACAAGAAGATCGAGTATTACTGCCAAGACATACTTAATGACAAGAAATAAAAGATAAATATTGGCTTTCTATTGTAAGTTTGCGGATTTAATTTTTATTTTTGCAAGTCAAGCTTTATTTTTTGCGGACTCAAGATTATATCGATTGGGCACCAACTGCCTTTATCAATTGTCTTCACAAGAGTTTTTCTTTTGCGAAATAAGTGCTTTAGTTGGAGAGAGTTCTGGTATTTGGAAACGGAATTTGCTCAATGAATTAAAGAAAGAAAAATTGGCACCCATGTTGAGTTGTTGCTCTACAGTTTTGTATTTTTCAAAAAAAAAATTAAACAGCCCCAAGCGATGCACAAAAGATACTTTGTTTTGCTATGAAATAATCAGTAACTGATATCTGTCATCTTACTTAAGTATATTGCAATAAAAAAAAAGAGAGAAACCTCCTCTTTTGTCTTTTGCATATTTTACATTTCAAGATTAGCATTTTCTATTCATTTATTTTTTAGCTTCTCGAAAAAATTACTTGTCACTGGCTATGTATATAAAAAAGATCCAAATAAATGAATTAAATATATACAAATAAATGAACCTGATATTAGTTTATTAGTTTACTACCCTGAGATTCTTGTATACTATTATTATACTATCATCATTATTAATCCTACTATCACTCATAAAAGCGGAGCCACTTTTATTGCAGTTTTTATAGACTTATGAAGACCTATATATACATATATAATCCAAAGAAACAGTAAATTTGAGTTGGTTTTGAAGATTTGATCTGATTTTATCTGATTCTTTCTTTCTTTTTTCCAATGGAAGAAAAGAATAAAATAAGGTACATTCTGTTTTCTTTATTGCTTTAAAAAGCTTATTATCGTAATACATTGTACCTTTTTGATGGCTTTAATAAATCATTATAAACCAAAATATTTTATATATATATATATATATAAAAGGAGAATTTTCTATTTTCATCATAAGTAAGTTAATAAATAAAGGTACAAGAGTACTTTAATTATTATTATTTTAAAAAACAAAAGCTTTTTTTGGGGGGTGACAGATCTCAGGGACCAAATTCAGTCCAGTCCAATTCAATTCAATTCAATTCAATTCAATCCAGTTAAGCTCAGCCCGGCCGAACACATGCCAGTCAGAATATAAAAAGAAGAAGAAGAAGAAGAAGAAAAAAAGGTAACAGATTATCGGATGAGACGGAGAGAAAATTATATATATATATATATATACAAAAGACTTGTAATTGATTCTTATTAAAGGTTCAATAAGAACCAAAACAGAAAGTAGAATATAGAGATACTTGACTTGCTTGGTAGTATATAGACCTCTTCCTTGTTTTTCTTTCTTTCTTTCTTTCTACCATTAGTACACAGTATTATATTTAGTAAGAATAAAGATTGGTCCAAGGCGAACAACTTGAAAGCGGCATAGATGTTATCACAATACCAACTATTATATACAGACAAATATATAATAGGCTGTGTACAAATTAATCAAAAACGATCAGAAAACACAGACAACCAAGCTTATCTGATCTAAAAAGAAGAATAGGAAAGAAACAATAGGGAGAGTAAACCGGCAATAGGCAAGAAAAGTTAGGGTTACTAAGAGAACGCTTCCGCAGTTTCTGCATCACATCTCAAAAAAAAAACTACCGTCATATCATATTGTATTCTATCGCAGTAGTTATAGCAGACTGACAGATAACAATATCTTTAGATCATATATATATATATATATATATTATTAATTTTTTTTTTAAAATTTTAAATCAATTCAAATAAATATTAAATATTAGCTATATTGATAATATGTGTATACAAGTCTACATACTGTTATCTATTAGTGTCAACCAATATTGACACTTGTAATAGTATCATGGCCTGGCTTACAATCCAAATCTCCACTTGTTTCTAGCTCCCTATTTCTCTCTCTTCCTCTCTCTCTCTCTCTGCCTGCCTATCTGTGTCTGTGTAGGTAAAAGTCTACAGCCGTCACGAATTTGGATGGCTGAGAGGATACCGGGCCGGGGAAGCCGGAGTCCAAAGAAGTGCGGAACGGACAATAGCCTGATGAGCGGGTTTTTACACTCCTTGGAGCCCACACCCTGACAAGTCTTTCTCTTTCCCCCTCACTGGTCAATACGTACGTAACATGTGCTGTACAGCTTAGAGGAACAATCATAGAAGAAAAATGATAGACAGACATACACCCAACCATCATCCATCCACATCTTGAAGCAAACACCCACCTTAACCTTGGATGGAAGATAAAAAATAAATAAAGACTGGATGGATGAAGGATAATAATATACATATTACTATATTATGTCTCGAGAAAAATTTAAAGAAAAAAAATATACTCATTATAATTTTTTTTTATATAATTCAAATCAAATTGAATCAAATAAATATATATATACATATATTTCCCTCTTTCCCTTGGACGATTCCTCTCCTCTCCTTTCTTTTCTTTTTCAAATATAATCATACTTTAGACCATGGTTTTGAAGCACAACAACCAGTTGCCCAACCAGCATTTCCGCAAGCAATGGCAGCGCCGCGTTAAGACCTGGTTCGACCAGGCCGGTCGCAAGAAGTCCAGAAGAGTTGCACGTGTCCAGAAGGCCACTCGCATCGCTCCCCGTCCCGTTGACGGTCTCCTCCGCCCTGCTGTCCGTTGCCCCACTCTCCGTTACAACATGAAGTTGAGATCCGGTCGTGGTTTCACCCTCGAGGAGCTCAAGGTAAATAACAAACAACAACAACAACAACAACAAATAAGCCATCTTTTTTTTGGTTTTTTGTTATTGTTGCTGGAAGATGAGTTGAAGAACAATTGCTGACTTTTTTTTTATGTGTTTGTGCTTGTGCTTTGTCTTCTTTTTCTTTTTCTTCTTCGTTTGGGCTATTTTAGGAGGCTGGTGTCCGCGCCAAGGAGGCCCGTACCATCGGTATTGCTGTTGACCACCGTCGTCGCAACAAGTCCCAGGAGTCCCTTGAGTTGAACGTTCAGCGTCTCAAGGCCTTCAAGGCTAAGCTCATTGTCTTCCCCCGCAAGTCTGGTTCCCCCAAGAAGGGTGACTCTGAGGTAACAAATCGAATACTTTTCTATATATATATATGCGATGAGAGTTTCTTAATTTGGTTACTGACATTTTTTTAAAAAAAATAGGCTGCTGAGATCGCTTCCGCTGTCCAGTTCCGTGGTGCTATCCTCCCTGTCCAGCAGGTCGCTGCTGCCCCCGAGGCCCGTGCTATCACTGCCGACGAGAAGAAGCAGGATGCCTACATGAAGCTCCGTTACGCTCGTTCCGCTGCCCGTACCCTCGGTGCCCGCGAGAAGCGTGCCAAGGACAAGGCTGAGGAGGAGGCCAACAAGGTGCGTTTTAGTTTAGGGTTAAAGAATCACTCGGGGCTGTGTTTGTATCTGATGACTAACATGATCTCTTGCTTTGTTTGGTTTTATAGAAGAAATAAATTCTTTAGTCAACTTCAACTCTCTACAAACATGCAGCATGCGGAAATAAAAATTGATGAATTTGCCCTCTTCACAATCCATATCTATTCTTTTATTTTTTGAGTGTGTTTTATATGTTGTGATCTGCTGTCAATATTTGAAGATCAAGTTTTGTTTTCTTAGCCTTTGTCTCTCTCATACTAGTGTAATGTACATATGTATTTATTGAAAGCATAAAGCCTCTTTATTTTGCTCTCAATATTGCATATCATAAAGTTACATGTCATAATGATACGATGGTGTTTTGTATCCATTTGGGTTCAGTTTATTAAATAATTATATATGTATTTATTATTTTAATAACTTGTATTAAGCCCATGTTCTGCTCTGGTTTTTATTTTCACCACCCGATAGCATGTCCATCTCCACGAGGATCACTTCCGGCTGCCAAGACTCGCTTTCCTGTACGCTCATCTTGCTTGACACGAATGATCTGGCCTCGGCCAAACATGGAACGCGCATGAGCCTTTAGACGATAGCACAGATGTCCCTTTGCTTCTAGTCCCTTGATGGCTTCTTCTGAAACACCATCCTCGACATAGACAGCAGAATACGTAAGGTCAGTAAACGGATCATCTTTTCCGAGCGGGTTGTCGGATTGTTTTGGAGGACTGACACAAATCCGAGGCAGATCAAGTGCGTGCTGAGGGTTGTGCTTCTGGTGCATCATATTAAGAATCACTTGAAGTTGTCCCTGAGGTTGCATAAAAGCACCCATTACTATATACATGTGTTATTTTTGTTTTTTTTTGTTTCATTCAATTACATTTCTCTTACCTCCAAAACAAGCTTCCAACTCATGTGTTCCTTTGGTTGTCTTGCGAGTAATCATAGAAGGTATGATGGTATGATAAGGACGTTTAGAAGGTCCAATAGCATTCGGATGACCTTCTACCAGAACAAAGTTGCAGCCTCTGTTGTGGAGTACGACACCTGTATTCTCTGCAATAATGTGGGACTAAAGATTACTCAACATCAGTAAATCACAAACATATACTCTATTTCTTCTTCAAGTTATATGGTACTTACACCAAAATGCATATAAGTCGAGTTCTAAAAAAAAATTAAAATAAATAAATAAATTAAAAAGGGGGTTCGAGGCAATCAAGTAAAATATTATATTTGAATTTATACTTGCAATAAAACTGCATGCGTTTCCTTCCTCATCTACTACTGACAAATAGACTGTGTTTCCGGCTTCTTCTGGGAATCCCTTTTGGATCGTATTGTTTCTCTTTTCACGGTCCACACATTTGGCACGCTTAGAAAGATACGCCTTTCAAATAAAACAATATATATATATATATATATATATATGTATTGAGTTATACAATTATTAGTATTAATTCCTTTTAGATAGATAGATAGATAGATATATTACCTTGCTCAAGAGTTCTTTGGTTGGAACCCTTGTGACTTGGGGATCAGTAACATAGTTTCGAGTATCGGCAAAGGCAAGTCGAAGAGCCTCGACAATGATATGCAAATACTCGGCAGAGTTATGATCCATTGAAGCAAGATCAATACCAGGATTTTCGTCGTCGCCGGTTTCCAAGGCTTGGATGATTCCAAGAGCAATAAGGGCTGTGATGCCCTGCCCGTTTGGAGGAATTTCCCAGACAGTCCAGTCGTGGTATTCGAGCGAGATTGGTTCAATAAGCTCAGAATGATGGGCCTTGAGATCCTCAAGAGTCATCAAGCCACCGCGGGATTGGATAGCGGCAACAATGGATTCTGCAATTCTGCCCTTGTAGAATCCATCGTGACCATGGCTTGCTAGTTCCTTGAAAGTTCTTTATTTGAAATAAGTTGATATATATATATATATATATACGTTTATGTGTTTATTTGTATATTACCTTGCTAATTCTGGAAGTGCAATCACTTGGCCTTCAGTAGGCGCTTTACCATCAATCAAGTATTCTATCGATGAATTGGGATTGAGCTCCTTGAGTTGATCTTGCTCTGCTTTCCACTACACAAATCGTAAAAGAAATCAATAAAAAAAATTTATAGAATTCTTTACAACAAACAAATGTGTATATGATTCAACTTACTCCATAGGCAGAGATTTCTGAAACTGGGTACCTAGGAAGCACACACATACACAAAAGGATATATATTATTTAATAATAGCTGATTATAGTATATACTATGGATCTACTCTATTAAAGAAACAAAAAAAAAAGAATTGATTACCCGTTCTCAGCTAAATCAATAGCTGGAGTCAATACGTCTTTGAGATCGACATTTCCGGACCCAAAGGTTTTGACAGTATCTACCCAAGCAGCAGCCGCACCAGGAACAGTTACAGCATGAGCAGAGTTACTAGGAAGTACTCTTTGTTTGATCTTATCGATATTGCGAAGATGTTCGAGTGTCAATGCAGCAGGAGTTCTTTATAAAGATATATTGAATATGTATATAAGTGTGTGTGTATATATATATATATATATTTTCTTACCTGCCAGAGCCATTCAAACCCCGGACAGTTTTTGATTTTGCATCATAGTAAAGGCAAAAGGCATCACCACCAATACCAGTAGATCCAGGCTCTGTATATATACATATATATGAATGTTTACTTATATTTTAAAGGTTACAAAAAAAATTGTAAAATGGATTATTACCAGTAACATTTAGAGCAGCAGCTGTGTCACCGGTGACAAAGAAAGAGTGAGAGAAAGTAAGTCATCAAGAGTAATTCCGAGAGCGAATGAAATTGTCTAGGAGATATATAAGGACCTTACCGACAGCTACTGCAGCATCCTTTATTTATAATTTCCCACAATATATAAGAATGTGAGATTATTATTAATATCATTGATGTAAATTATAATCCTTACCGCTGCATTTCCACCACGCTTGAGGATATCAATACCGGCCTGAGTGGCCAGAGGTTGACTTTTTTTTTATATACATTTATCGAGAAAGTCAAGTACAAAATATTGATGAATACACCACCCAACAATATAATAGAATCTAATCTTATCAACTCAATTAAGCAATTAATTGCTCAAGTGAATGAATGAATGAATTATAATTGGTATGCTTTACGTGCTGGCTACCATGGCGTGAGTGCCATATACAGTTGAACGTCGAGAGATAAACGGCAAGGGCTGTGCCATGATGAATAAATATCAAGAGAAAGAGGAAGAGAGAAAGAAAAGCAAAGTTATCCGAGAACCGGAAATAATTTGGTTTTTGAAGTAAAATATAAATCGAGGGAGAAAAAAAAATCAAAAAGAAAGTATACCGTACCTTTTCATTAAACATCATTATTATTATTAAAAGCCAGTTAGTTATAAGACAAAAGACAAGTCAAATTTTGTATTTATTTATTATTTATTATTATACATATATAATAGATATATATATATATGATGGGTGGTTTTTTATTTATTAATAATTTTTGTAAGGAAAAAAAACAAAAGTACTTTTTTGGTTTATTTTTTCTATAGTGGTTAAAGGGGATGGGGGTTGTAGCCAAAGGCAGAAAAAAGGCATAGGCAAAGGGATAGTGAATATGGTTTTGTGTCTGTTTGTAAAAAAAAAAAAAATAAAGGGGGAGGAGTGAAGGCATTGTACAAGATGTGTATGTGAAGAATGATAGAATGTGTGGTTCTTGGAAAGGTGTGAAAAAAGAAATTGTTCTACAGTAATAAAGAAGATATATAAAGAAGTTAAAAGCAAATGAATGACTAATTTTTTTTGAAGGTTTTTTTTTTGAAATGCAAAATGTATAAAAGAATTTTTTTTTGTTTAGATCATGATATCAATCTCTTCGTCCATTTCATCGTCAAGATCCTCTTCTTCTTCACGATTATGATGATGCTGCTGATGTTGATGATGGTACTTTACCGCCGGTACTACTACTTCTGGTGAGGATGCTGGGGGACTTGGATTAGACTGATGGGCAATTGTCTGGTTTGCAGTCACACCAAGATCCATCTGCTCGTCTCTGTAGATGACAGGCTCACTCTCGTCTTCACTTAGACTGTCATCGTTATCCGACGGCGCCAACATCTCTTCAAGCATACGACGCTTGTGAAGTGCTGCCCTCCGCTTGGGCCGGGTGACCGCGATACTATCTTCATCCACAACTGCAGCAACTGCCAGAGACATCATCATTGCATCCTCATCCTGAGCCCGCTTGGACCGTTTGTTGGACTTGTTTGATTTGCTGTTTGATGGCGGCTTGCGAGCTCCACTGTGTTTATGCTGTTTTGATGATAATGACTGTTGTTGTTGTTGTTGTTGTTGTTGTTGTTGTTGTTGTGAGTGAAGATGTGAATGTTTATGTTGTGATTGTAATGAGTGTAATGATTTTGATTTTGTCTTTTGTTTTTGTTTTGATTGTGTTGCTGTTGATAATAATGATGATGATGCTGATGATGATGTTGGTGATGTTGGTGATACTGGGCTGGCTAAACTGGCCATTGACATTGGACCACCAGTGTTAACTCTCTGCTTTTGTCTGGGTTTGCGAGGCTTACGCTGTCGCTGAGCAGGTCGTGTCATATTCTTGGCTGATTTGGTTTTACCATCAAGATCATCATCATCGTCGTCGTCGTCT
The DNA here is from genome assembly GCF_001638985.1 of Phycomyces blakesleeanus NRRL 1555(-). Classification (NCBI taxonomy): domain Eukaryota; kingdom Fungi; phylum Mucoromycota; class Mucoromycetes; order Mucorales; family Phycomycetaceae; genus Phycomyces; species Phycomyces blakesleeanus. The sequence continues at coordinate 1,161,677 of NW_017265137.1, read as the reverse complement.
TCGTCTTCGTCTTCATCAGAGCTCTTGCATACAGCAGGTCTGGTACGAGGACCTTTGCGGGGTGAAGTACTGTTGGTAGTTGATCCGAGTGCTGACTTTTGGAGCGATTTGCTGACCGGCTTTTCCTTGACGATAAAGGCCTCTACATTCACAACCGGTCCACCGTTTTGCTCAACAATACATGCGTCCACATAGGACAGCAGTCTGACAAGTTGGTCGCGGGCCAGACAGGAAAGATCGATCTCGACCTCGTTGTTCTGACAGCCGACATTCTCGGATGAAATGATGGTGAGGATACCCGGCAGCTTGTCGGGATGGAGCTGGTGGGTGATCTTGTCAAGCACAGACTCTTCCATCTGGCGTTTGTGCATGTAAGCATAAGCGACAGGAATAGTTGAGGCAGGTGTATGACCGACAGGTTGATCCGACTCTGATTCAGATTCGTCTGATGAATAGCTAGCCCGGCGGCGGCTATTGAGGTTTGCAACAGTTGTGGGGATAACGACATTGTTTTCTTCGTCTGATGAATCGTCGTCGCCTGAGGAGTCAGAGCCTGAGCCGGATGAACCTGATGATGATCCGGATGAGCTGCTGGAGTCTCTTCTTCTCTTGACTGGCTCTACCATGGTTGGCTCAAGGATTGTTTCGAGAGGCTCAACCATTGTTGGCAAAAGCTCGGGTGAAAGACCGGTTTGCTCCAATACATCCAAGCTATAGTCTGAAGACTCTAATGAATCAATCTCGAGGGGGGACTGAGGAAGAGATGATCCAGAGATCGGAGGGCTGATGAGATCAAAAGAGATATCGGTGGGTGCTATAGAAAAAAGAGAAAGAAGAGGACAGGAATAAGTACAAGTTACTTTTATGTATACGTCACTTGTGGCTTACCAAATGTCAATTCATCATAGAATCCAGCGTTTGTGGGATCATTAAAGTTGAAATTGTCCTGACCAAAGAGGTCTTGGAGCTGGATTGATTGAGCATACAATTGCGAGTCAAATCCATCGAGACAAGCCATTGAATCTGTTTGCCAAGGCTGCTGTAACCAAGATGCTACAGATTCACTATTGAAAATCATAAATTAAGATTAAAAGTTTAATTAATTAATTAGTAAATATATATATTTATTTTGTAAAGTGTTACAACTTAGCCAGCCAGCCAACCTCTATTTCTATTGTATATATACAGTTTAAAGAATCTTTATCACTAACCCACTTTTCTATTTTAATTTTAATTTTAATTTTAATTATTTTGTAAGGGGCTAAAGAAAAAAGAAAAAAAAAAGAAAAAACTTACTTCATCATTAATTCTTGAACTTCGCCTGTCAAATCTTCAACTGGTCCGTCCACTGGCCAGAGTGGGTTGGAAAGAAGATTGGCAAGTGAATCTTGGTCATTGATCACATTCTGATCATCGTTCTGGTCCTTGTTGAAAGACATTGAAAACTCTTCATTCTGACCGAGATCATTATTTGACGCGAGTTGGTGGTGTGCAATGGTGACTCTATATTTTCAAGAAAATAAATAAAGATTTTTTTTTGAATATCAAAATTAATATATGTATTTCTCGGTTGCATGTATTTTTTTTGTGCCTGTATTATTGTTGTTGTTTTTTGGTTGTTACTGCTTACCCTCCAGAAGTCATTGTGGTGATTTATATATATATGAAAATAAATAAATAATATTGTGGGTATGATGTTGGGATCAATCCAATTCCAACTTTCTGATCAAGCTCTTCAAAAGTATTTGCGATTGTGGGTAGGTTCTGGTATGGTTGTATATGTAGATACACACTTCTTTATATGTTTTGTGTGTATGTATATATGTCTCTGTTTGACTTTCTCTTTTATATACAAGAAATAGAGAGAGAAAGTAAACAGCAAGTAATAATAATAATAATAAAAACGACGACAACAAAAAAGGGTTTCTTTCTTTGTTTGTTTCTGTTTCTGTTTATTATTATTTTTTCCACAAATCGAGTATTATTTTTTTTGTGTGTGTGTGTCTTCTTCTTCTTCTTTAAAGGGGTTAAGGTACACGGCCACAAGAAGTGTTGTAAAGAGCTTGTCAATAGATAAGACAGTAAGAAGAAGTAGTAGTAATAGTAGTAGTAGAAGAAGTAGAAGAAAGTAATAAGAAATATTCAAATATTCAAATATTCAAATATCCAAATATCCAAAAAAAAAAAAAATCTGAATAAAATTTTAAGCCTATAAAAAATCCTATTTTTTTTTTTCTTTCTCCTACCTCTTTCTTTCTCTTGCCTTTTTTTTTTCTTGCTTGGCTTTGACAGTCTCATAATTTTTTATATTGTAAAAAAAACTTTTTTTTTATTTTCTTATAATTGGATCTCCGGCAATATTTTTTTTATATATATATATATTTTTTACATATAAACAATAGACATCTCACAAAGAAGTAGTCATACTATTTTCTTGTAGTTAGAAAAAAAAATTATAGCAATTGTTGCTTTGATGCGTTTTTTTTTATACTAAATATTCTCTATCAAGAGCTGTTAAATATAATTAGCATATAGTTTTATATATATATATATATATAAAGATATAAGAATATAACTAAATAATATAATGGGAGAGAATTTAAAGATGATCTTGGGGACGTGTAAAGATCAATGCATATTGACTGGGTCTAAACAATTTTTTTTTTCTTTCGGTCTCTCTTTCTTATTCGGTGTTAAAATAATAATAATAAAGTGACTTGCATTTTTATATATATAATATATTTCTAAAATAAAATAAAAAATAAGAAATAAATTTTGTTGTAACTTGTAGATCCAATCATATTTGTTTGTGTGATCCCTCAATCCAAGCATTGGGAAGCCAACAAACAAGGGGGGTGGACAAGGACAGTCCAATAAACCAAATGTTTCAAAATTCAAAATTATTATTATTATTATTATTATTATTATTATTATTAAATCTGGTCCCCTAATTGGATTGATATTGATATTAGGGTGTTTCAAAATAATAAAATGAGATATATATTTTTATTTTGAATTATTATTAAAAAAGAATTATTCAAGCCAAACAAACAAAATATATATATATATATAATATATATATATATATAAAAGAAACTATCAAAGTTTTCATTGGTTTTGATATCCATAGCTAAAATATATATAGATAGAAAGAATGATAAAAACAATTTTTTTTTTAAAAAAAAGAAAAAAAAAATTTAAAGAAAATATAATATATAATAATCTAAAGAGCCTTTAGTTCATCATCTTGCTCCATAGCATTCATTCGAATAACTCCACGTAGAATCTTGCCAGCTGCAGTTCGAGGAAACTTCTCAAGAAACTTGACTCCACCTCGCAAACGCTTGATGTCACTAACCCGACTATTGGCATATTCACAAATCTCATCTGCAAGACTGGCTGTTCTTTTGGTTCCTGGAACAAGCACAACAAACGCCGTAACCATCTCAGTAGCCAGATCTCTTGAATACATTCCGATTACTGAACTCTCGGATATCAAAGGGTGGGTCATCTAAATATACCAGATCTTCATAAGCCATAGTTTCTTGTCTCTTGCTTTACGTTTCAACAGCAAGAAGAAGCCGTCTTAATACATACCAGAATATCCTCAATTTCTCCAGGGTAGATCTAAATACATAAATAAAAACAAAATACATCAAGATCAACACATTCTCTTTTCTTTTCTTTTCTTTATATAACATACGTGGTGCAAGTGGTACTTGATCAAATCTTTTGCTCGATCGACGTAGAAAAAGTGCCCATTCTCATCTCCACGAATAAGATCGCCTGTGTGGAAGAAGCCTTCTTTATCAAATGCCTCGACTGTCTTTTCTGGATTCAGGTAGTAACCCTAAATCAATATCCAAAACAAACAAACCCAAAGAATCAATATCGCTTGTTTGTCTTTTTCTTTTTTCAAAGCTTTGCGATAGTTAAACCAATCTATCATTACCTGTGCTACAGTAGGTCCCTTGACACAAAGCTCACCCATTTCCCCAGGTCCTACCTCTATACAAAAGTTTTTAAGTAAATACTATAGATTGACACACACACACACACACACATTAAAATAAAATAAATTTACCTTGGCCATCATCACCAACAATCTTCAAAATGTTTCCATCCTGTACTACTCCTAGACTTCCTGCCTGGACTGTCTCGAGTATGGTCTTGAAGAAACATGTGTTTTCGGTCATCGCATACTTGTTGATCACAGGGATCCCGAAACGGTCATAGAACGCTCTGGCCGAACTGTTGTCCAAGAACGCGCCGGTGCAGATGAACACATTGAGCGACGAAAGGTCATAGCTTCTGTAGACCGGGTCCTTGACGAGATATGTCACTGTCCATGGCGGACTGGCACACAGTCCGACCTTGTATTTTTGAATCGTGCTGCAGAGATCCCGAATGTTATATCGGTGCAAAAGAAAGGTCTCGACACCATGCATAATGCAATAGTGAAGGTTGATAATCAGTGCGCTGGCGTGGTGGAACTCTACATGCGAAACAGCTCTAGCCTCAACTTTTGACCAGGCGTCTTTGGCCATCAAACAGGCATTTATATTAAATTGACTACATAATATATACCATTAGATATAAGCAAATCGATGAGATCAATAGTTGATATACTTTTTTTTTCTACCTCATCATCACTGCCTTTTTGACTCCAGATGTTCCTGAAGTAAAATAAAGAAAGGCGGGCTTGGTAAGGATCTCTTCCCTGGTGAGCTGTACTGGAGGTCTGGTAACTCCATAGCTGTAAAGGATGTGCTTGTATGGCATGACACCTCTGAGTTTACGGGGTCCAAACAAGAGAATATGGCTTTTTGGCAAACCAATGATCTCTGCTGCTTCCAAGCATCTTCCTAAGGTGTGCTTGTGGGCAATTATGAGTTTTGGGCGAACGGTCATAAAGTCCTTAACCAGAAGGTCTGTAGTGAGCGTATGCTCTACGGGGCAAGCAATTCCACCTAAACATATGTAAAATCATAAAAATAAAAAAAAAATCAATCAATCAATCAATCAATCAATCAATCAAGTGTGTTATCTCTATATATTTATATGTGCGCGGGTGTGCAAAGTGTGAATGCGCATTTTACCTGCTGCAACTGTTCCGTGAAGCGCTACTGGATAGTTGATCTAATCACACAATGTAAGTATATGTTTCAAAAAAAAGTTTAATTTTGTTTTACTTGATTGGGAGAGCAAATTGCTACCACATCGCCACGTTGGAAGTTAAAGATCTGTTGGAGGCCAGACGAGAACTTTGTGACCTGTGTGACAAGACCACCATAGGTAATGTAATTGTCGACATTGTCATTGTCAATAAAGACCTTTCGATCCAATGGCAAGTTTCGTGCATTTGTGAATAGCAAGTCGTAGCCACTGATGACTGGAATAGGTTCGGGAAGAGGAGCTCCAACAAAGACCATGATTAGAAATAGTAATAGATAGATAGATAGATAGATAGATAGATATGTAAAAGGTGTATTTGTGTTTGTAGAATTAATTTCTTTTTCTTGTTCTTTCTTTCTTGAAAAGACAATTCCTTTGGAACTACAGGTATGAAAGAAAGAGAGAGAGAGAGAAATACTAAAGCTAAACAGAGAAGTAATTAAGAGAAGACTGTTCAGTAGAGTATTTATATGAACTCATAAGGAATCATATTAAAGCCATGTCTTAATACCGAATCACAGCCACCCGTACTCTCACACTCGCAGACTTAATCTCTACAATCGAACTATATTGTCCTGATAAAGAGAATCATCTCGCGGCTATATGCATATTTATATTTCTTTTTATGTAGTGTGCTGTTGTGTGCTGTTCAATTATCCATAAATTTAGTTAAACATATATATATATATATTTAAATTATACATAATTCATAAGCTTCTTTTCTTAAAGATGTTAAATATAGTATTTGTTCAATTATTTGCTTTAAATTATATTATTCTTTTTCAATGTTTCTTATGTCAACAGAAGGCCATTTTGCTTATTGCTTATTGCTTATTGATTTCTCTTTTCTCTATTCTGCCCCATTAAAGATAGAGTGGCATTCGAGCGGTAAAAAAAAACAAACAAATGATGGGGTTTGACATCTCGATCTATGAATCCCGGCCATCAATGTTTTAAGAAAATACATATACATATACAGATCTTATATTTATAAAGCAGATCTGTTCCAGCTATTTAAAGAAGTTTCTGATTAAACAAAACAGTAACAGCAAATAAATTGAACAAGTGGAGATGGTCTATTTTGTACATAGCTTACTCTCCAGATGTTTCAATGATAAAATAGTTTAACAAACAAAGTATGTATGTATTGATATATATACATAGATATAGACATATAATTAACAGTCTGAATATATTTATATATTGTATCTACTTCCCTGAAATATAGATCTACAAATATGCCTCCTTTTTTTCTTAAAAAAAAAAAAGAAGGTTATCGCACAGTACATATAGTAAGGGACCCTGAAATAGTAAATCTAACCAAGGCAAATCAAGCAATTATTGGAGTGGTTTTCAAAATATTTGGTAGCACTAATAATAATAATAATAAATAATAAATAATAAAGGGAATGTGCTCTTGCAGTACAGCTTAGTGCATTACTGTTTAGTGCATTACTGTTTAGTGCAGCACAGCACAGCACAGCACAGCACATTGCATTTATTTCTTTAATATTAATTATTAAATAAAAAAAAAATATTAAATAAAACCTAATATTATCGTATTTTTAGATCCTTATTTGCCTTGTTTTTCTTTGACCAATTTTTATTTTTATTTTTGCAAATTTCGATATAAAAGATATTGGATATTGTTACCTGTTTTTTTTTGTAAAGCAAGATTTTTACATGAATTTACAATATTAATACATGGTTTGCATACACAGATATACGGGCAATTCAAATTCCAATGATAATGATTACGATTACGATTACGATTTTGATAATTATTATGATAATAGCAGCAACAACAATAGGGCTATAATTTTCTTTTTCTTTTTTTGAAAATCAAGATATTGGATTTATTAATAAACTGCAGAATATTGGATTACATGCATTGACATAGTATCTGCGTATATTTATATATGTTTATTCTTTTAAAATGTATCCGGTGTAAACCCGGTTTACGGCTGTGATTGTCTAAATAGATACTTAATTTAAATCCAATAATATCAATAATACATATGTAAGGAAATAATAAATAAATTGAAACATTTTTTTAAGAAAGAAAAAGAGAAAGAGAAAAAAAACTTGATTATTGAAACATATTCAAATGTGTTTCAAAATAAAATAGTATGAATATATATATATATATATATGTGTGCTGAAGAAGAAAAGAGAGAACATGACAGAGCAGGACAGGACAGGGCAGGACAGGGCAGAACGGGCAAGGTAGGGTAGGGAGGGGGGAGGGGAGTTTCTGAAAGGTAGTAGTGAGCGGGCGTAAATTATAATATCATTGTTTTTTTTTGTAGAAACTTCATTTCTGGAATACCTAGAAATCTTGGATAAATCATCAATGCAACTCATTCATAATTGGCGGATTTATTATACTCCGTTAAGAAAGCGGGCTCGGCGCGACACCAAGCTTTTCTTGCTGTTTTTGAAGACACCTACACATGTATTAGCAATAGTGTGGCTGGTGATATTAAACAATCATACATTAAATACAAATGGAACTGTGCACATGTATATTGTCAATTTTGAGTAAGTCATCCTAAACTCATAGATAAAATAAATACAAGTAGAAGAAGAAGAAGAACGACCAAAACCAAATCCAGAACGAGATTACGGATTAAGGTGAATAATAAGCAGAACAGGGAGAAGAATTATTTTTGGTAAAAATAAAAATAAAATATAAAGAGAAAAAGAAGTTCAAATAGACTATGTAAAGCAAGAAAAGGTGGCAAGACAATTGGTAAAGCAAATGGTAATTATCAGCTTCCTATAAATCTAATCGAATTAAACACACCATAAATTCCCAATAAAAATAATAGTAAGAATATAAGCAAAATAGTCAAATAACCAGATAGACAGATCGATAGACAGGTAAATAGGAATAAGATTAAACATGAGTTTGGCTTGGGTTGGATGTGGCTATTTTCATCAAGCCAATCAGTCTTAATCTTGGCTCAGTCACTTGTTCGGGAACCAAAAAAAAACAAAAAAAAGAAAGTATAATGTAGAGCTTTCAAACATATTTCTGCTACTTATTTATTTTTATATTCCCTTTCCTTATTTTGTAACATTCAAGCAGACTTCACTATTCATCACCGAGCCACCTTTTCGAAATTCTGCACATTACGCCCATTCATTCGTAAAGCACCCCAGAAAGAAGGCTAATAATGTCTCAGCCTAAAGCAGAAGAGGTACGGGTTCAGGGCAACGGTCAAATAAAGAAAGAAACAAGCTTAGACCCTAGTTACGTACTTTGTCTTTGCGTGTGTACATGTGTGAAAGAGTTGCAAGTCCACTCAAAGATACTCACAAATTATATTGATGTATTATACAGCCCCTCAACATCGAACAGCATACTGAATATATCAAGAAAGTAATCAAATGGAGTATCACAGATCTTGAAAGATTACAGACTCTCTTGAAAGCACGGTATGATTTGATTTGATTATATATATATGATCATAGTACAATTTATAAACTGAAAAGAGAGAGAGAGAGACTTTTTGTATGTATATTATACATTTAACTAAAAAGACAAAGCTGTGGATACCAATTATAGAATTGCTGCAGAAGAAGCCTACATAGCTTCGTTACAAAAAATCAATAAAAACGTAACCGTTCCTGTGCGTGAACCGATACCATTCTTTGGCAACGACCCAGACTTTCAACGTACATCACTACAAAGGGCAACCTTCAAGTATGAAGCATTTGTTGGAAAGACAATCGAATCACGCAACGGGTTAATCGCACATATGAAATATGAATTGGAAACCCTGGCAAAAGTAAAGGAAAGTACAGAAAAAAAGCAATGTTAATTCTAGGTGAAGAGAAGAAAAAAAATGTTCAAATAACTAATGATTTGTTCATTCATTTAGATTGACCAAGAAGCTCGTAAAAAAAGAATAAAGCTTCTAGATATTGCCAACAAGAGTTATCTTGACTACAGAAAAGAGGTGCCCAAGGTGAGATAATTTTTAGATAATTCTGATGGGTCTCCTAAAACGCTATATCTAAGCTTCAAAGAACCTATGCAGCCCGGTGCGACGACCTTATTACTGCAAAAAACCAGCTTGAACAACAAGTCAAGATTCAACAACAGCAATTACAATTAAATTCGTCGGCGTCATCGTCTCCAGTGGATCAAAATTATGACCTCCTGGATACCGATTCTTCGTCTTTAGTCTCGCGCCCCTCGATGGAAGAAAATCCAAAGGTATCTAGTGAGACTTCGCGGGATGCGGACTTGGCCAGTACAACCGTTATAGCTATCAGTCCACCTGATGGCAGTGGTCATCACAGAAGGAGAATGGGTGGCTTTATGGCTCAAATGAGAAGCCAGCTCGCAAACGTGGCAGCAGCCGCATCAGCCACGAATGCCTTTATAGACACATCCAAGCACAATGTGAAATTTGCAAAGCTCAAAAAGGAAATTCATGATGCTGGTAAGTTTTGTTGTTGTTGTTGTTGTTCTTGGTGGTGGTGGTGGTGGTTTTTTCTTTAAGAAAAGAGAAGACGCCAAATCAGGAGTAAGATATTAAATTTCACGATCATCATATATTCAGATGAAGAATATAGAGCAGGTATATTTGAGCTTGAGAGACGCAGAAAAACCCAATTGGCCCACATGGATGCTGCAAGAAGAGTAGGTTTATAGGAACTATTCTTATTCTTCTTAAAGAAATAAGAAGAAGAAATTACGGACACTAAGTAAAGTGTTTAATCAAAAGGAAATGGAGATTGAGCTCAAGAGAAAATCAGAGATTACCAGAGAAGTACTTCAGAGTGTACTGGGCAAAGAAAAGTTTGTCCTGGATTCAGAAACAGAGGTATGTATAGTGTAGTGTAGTGTAGCGTAGTGGGATATTATATGGTGTGATGTGGATTCGGTGTAGACGTTGATTTGTACGGGATTGGTAAAATGAACAAGATATTAAATATATATATATATATATATATATACATTTGTTTGTTTAGTTTACCAATACGTCTTTTATGGTAACAAAAGAGATCAATCAAGATGAAGACATGAAACTTTTCCTATCGGAATACGAGAACCATAACTTTGTCCCACCTGCTCCGGTACACTATTGGAACCATGCTTTTGGTGAATGTGAAGGTAAGCTTTTTTGTTTGTTTGTTTCCTTTTCTTCTTTTAATATTATTACCATTATTATAGTAGTAATAGTAATAGGAATAGTAGATTAACTAACCAATTAATTATAAATTTCCCTTTCTACAGAATTACTATTCGGATCATGTCTCCAAGACTACTATGAAAAGCACCAAAAGACAATCCCGGTTGTTGTTTCTAAATGTATCAGTGCAGTCGAAGATTTAGGTGGCCTTCAGAAAGAGGGCATTTACCGTGTATCCGGACGCCAGACTAACCTTGAGATACTCAAAAACAAATTCGAGCAGAATGAAAATGTCGAACTGATGGACAATTCATTTGATGTATTTACGATCGCTTCTGTACTCAAGATCTATCTTCGCGAGTTATCCGCACCTTTGTTCGACTTTGGATTGTCAATGAGAATAGAGTATTCAAGTAAGTAATACGAGTGCGGTGGGTCTGTTTATTTTAATATTTTATTATTTTACAAATCCTCACACAAAAACAACAACAAAAAAACTTGGCTCAATAGAACAGCCAGACGTTGAAAAACGAATTCATGAATTACGACGAAGAATATCCTTATTATCAGATCCTCACCGAGATACTCTATATATTCTTACTACTCACTTGGCAAAGTAAGCTTTAATTTACTCTATATAATCAATTTACAATAATACTAATGTATGTGTTTGTATTTTTGTGTGTATTTAGAGTGAATGAAAACAGTAGGGTGAACAAGATGCACATCCAAAACCTATCAGTCATATTCACCCCAGCAATCTTTAAAGACTTTAACCAAGCAGAAGTTCCGGGAGAATGGGCTAATGATGTTGTTTTTGAAGATCTTGTGCATTATTATAAAGAAGTCTTTGGATTTGCTCCTATCGAGGCACCTGACAATCCGGTGGCTGTTGTGCAACAAAAGCCTGGTGGTCGCCCGATGAGCAGCTATTCCCACAATCAGAATGGTCCCAAGGTTACAATCAACGACCAAGCTAGCCAGGACTATACCAAGGGTATGCTTCTGACATCACCAATGTCTGATCCTCTCACTGCTCATCAACATGCAGACCTAACCGGTCACTCACCCACACATCCTCCTACGCACCCGCACCCACATTCACAAGCACCCACATTACCTCCCAGACAACATGCTACAAATTTTGGAAAGGTTTTGACTGATACTAGTAATAGCAATAGCAATAGTAACGTGCCATCGATTGAAAAGGCATTGCCAGAATTGGCGGTTCAGCAGAATATTCTGATCAACCCACCTTTTCAGAAAGCACTTCCTGAAGTGCGCGGTCACAAGTCATCATTGTCAGAGGCTTATTCACAGAAGGCTCTTCCGGATACATTTGGACTTGCTCCTACTAAACAGAAAGAGAGACCGAAATCATTTGAAGGCGATTATCCAATTCCTCCCGGATATGAGTTTCCCGCCCAGCCGCCACCGGCTATTGATTCCCCGGCAGGGTTGCCACCACCAAAACCAAAGAGACCATCACTTGGAAACATAAGAAGCTTTTATTCAAGAAAAAACTCAGTTCACCACAAGCAAGCGTTAAATAATGAGATTCAAAAGTTAGTGAAACAGCCGGATGTGCAGAGTACACCCCCAATACCGATACAAACACCAACACCAACACCAACGCCAACACCAACAACAACATCAACATCAACAACTCCACCACCACCACAGATAACAGCACAAGCGCAAGCACCAGCACCAGCACCAGCACCAACACCAGTACAAAAACCAACGCTGGAGGTAGTGGTGGCACCCATGGAAACTGCCCCACTCCCCACACCAAGCACAGCTCCAAATGCAGCAGTGGCAAATGACTCTATTCAATAAGTACCCATGATACCAGCAAACCATAAATGTTTATTACAAAGAAGAAATTCAGACTATTCTTATTATATAGTATTATATTGTGTGTATCAAAGATTGTATAATTTGTAGTACTTCTTTATTACTGTGTAATTGAGATGATATCAGAGCAATACAAAGTTTTCTTAAAAAAGAGATTTATAGGTTTCGAAAATTAAAGCCGCTATTTCAACAACAACAACAATAATAATGGTATGTGTATGTGTAGCCTGCATTTGAGATTAAGTGTCGCACACACACACAAAATAATATGTATTGTGTGCTATCCTAGCTCATCACAGAATACTTGTATATTGCTTGTCTTGAAAGCATATACATATATACAGATATACAGATATATATATATATATGTGTGTGTGCGTGTGTGTGTGTGTGTATTCTCTGCTATCAATTAATGGTCTTGACATTAATTAGGCCTAAAAGAACCACATATTACTTTGTCCTTGTTAGGTTATTTATCAAAACAAATACTGAGTATAGAAACTGTTTGTCCCTAGAGTAACATTTTAGTCCAAAGGTTTCAAGCCTAATCATCACTATCACCACTATCACCATTATCACCACTAATGGTCATAATAATAAATTAGTATTTTTCCATCTTTGTAAATCAATTAGGTATTCATGTTTTTTTTTTCTAGACGATGAGGAGTAATTAAGGTCAACATCGAATAGACGGCGTCATTAGTATATTTATAAAAATAATAATAATTGCCTAGATTTTGCTGCTAGATCCGACACCCAGGGTTTATTTTGTTACAAGAAGAATCTAAACAAAAATAAAATAAACAAACTAAACAGAGAAAATAAAACATCAGATTTTCTGAATGGTTAATTAGTCTCATATTGAGTAAATAGCAAGTCTTATTTGAAACGATAAAGAAATACTTGCGATAGCTCGATTCCTTATCCATATACAAACAAGCGCGGTAAATCGTGCAGGATTATTAAGCAATCGGTAAAGAGATTAAAACCCAAAATTCTGAATAATGTAATGATTGCCAGTCGCCCAAGATCAATTAATATATATATACTGTTTCATATTATAAATTCTCATTTTAATAAGAAATCATAAAGGCATTGGTGTAAAGAGTGTATCAGACACAACAATTTTGTATACTCCTTATTATTACTAAGCACGAATTTTATTCTGTGTGAAATCATTCAAACGTAACGCTATTTATTCCTCAGCCTCTTTATTTGAAAAGCGTAGTGTATTGCCCAAGTCTATTTGCCCAACATAAATGAGAACTAATATGGCCAAGTATTCCTAAACTAATCAATCGATCAATCGATCAATCGATTTCTCGATTTACCGATCTATCGAGCAGTCAACCAATTAATCAATTAAGGCAATAAGCTAAAGATGACAAATGCCTGGATAAATATAATCAATTTAGTCAGGGTACATGGGTTTAATAAAGCTCAAATAATAATAACAATAATAATGTTAATAATTGGTTTGGTAATTGAATCCAATTTCATCTTTATTAACAACGATAGTCAAGAATTCAATATCTAAGCTGTGTCGGATAAAAAAATAAATAAACATTGTTGGCTAGCAGTCAATCAATCAAATAATAATATTTGGCTACGTTTCAAAAGAAATCAAGGAACATTCCACCTTGTGAACTCAAGCATATGTTGGCTGGCCGAATTTCTGGACATTTTTTTTTTATTGTTTATATTATTACTTTTCTGTTTTGAATAGGTTGGTTCTAGTAGACTTTGAGGAATGAAAATCACTTTTATGCCAAGACAATATCGTATCTCTTGTTTTATTAGGTCTAGACTGGATACATATAAAAAAAAAGAGAGTAGAATTTTATGTAGTGTCTCCAAATAAATGGCGCCCATTCGGTGAGGTTTCTTTACCTTCAATATGCGCAGCAAGGTAAATCCCACGGAATATTTTGTGTTTTGTATAGGGCGACCAATTAATTAATGCTTCGCATCGGCTAAGTCTAACCGAACGCCACTTCTGGTGCTGTCATCAATGATGAAGCCCCAAAGATATATATATATATATATATATATATATATATGTGTGTGTCTGTATGTGATATAAAGAAAGGCATAAACGTACAGTTAAAGGCTTGAATAATACATATTCTTTGAATAAAACTTGGTTCTGTTTTGAAAAATAAATAAATAAAAATAAAGTACGTGTATTACCTCTACGGTTTACATGGGTGCGGTTTGTTGTGCATAATACAGTTTTAATGATACACGTACATGTCCTGCGTGAGGGAATACTAAGTGTGAGATTTCCCAACGTACAAGATACATCTTGTCCTATTCATCATTCATTCCAAACGGAGCAAAATCTTCAATAGATTTGACCAACAATAGATCATATGGAAAATAAAAAAATAAATAAAAAAATAATAGTACAAAACTACACAGGTACAAAATAGGACATTTAATGTCTGGCTGACTGGGTTTTGTTGGTGTTTGTACACGACCAACTCTTCTGTAGTCGTGTTACCTTGACATGTCCGAGTTTAAGATTGCTTTGAATTTATAGTTTTTTTTTCCGATTATTTAGAATATATGCGCGCGCACACCCACTCACTCACTCACTCACTCACTCGCTCACTCACTCACCCACTTACACACTTACACAAATCCAGCTAAAAAGAGTCTATTGTTCTTTCTTTACCTTTATTCTTAATAGATACATAGATACATAGATACATAAATAAATACCTAAATAATTATTTTTATCTATATATATATATTTTTGTGAGTAGTAATAAAGCTCATAATAATTAGAGCGCATGTGATGATTTTAGGCTACTCATATACATTTTGTTCAGACTACACACACATTCTCTCTCTCTCTCTCTCTCTCTCTATCTTACACACGCTTCTACACATTTATATCCAAGTATACGTACTTACTTATATATATATATATATCTCAATGTCTTTCTTTACCTCGTACAAATGATGCTTAGCCTATAGTTAATTATTTGTATAAGAAATTGATAAAAATAAAAATAACATAGGGCGCACCGGCCTGCGTTTTAAAATAGAAATAAATATTTGTGATGAGAAAGTTGTTGTACTTTTATTAGGATTTGTTAACCGTGTGCCTGTAACATATATTACATAAAATGTATATATATATATATATATATAATGTGTGTTGCTATTGTTGTTGTTGTTCGTGTTGTTGTTATTTTTAGTAGTATTCTATTGGATTTGGCCATTTATACCTGTTTGTCTATACAAATATGCTGAATAAAATAAGAGAGCCAAAATAAAAAATAAATAAATCAAAAACAAATTTAGGGTTTGTTAAGATATATTTTTCCCCTTTTGGGGCACGTGTCCAATTCTCCAATTTTACCAACAAATTTTTATTTTATTATGCTTTATTATATTTTCTTTTTGAACACTTGAAAACTAACGCCAAGTAACACCTTCATCGGCTCAACCGTCAACTATCTATTTATCTATATATTGCACTACTATTAAGTTTTTTTTTTATTTTATTTACTTAGTTTACGGACCTTGTAAAATATATATATCCGGACTTTGATTACCCTTTTCTTAGTGTTGTTCCGCTTTAATATCAGTCATTGTCAGCTTTAATGTCAGCTATTTTCTTTCTCTTTTTGGAGAATTTTATTTATCTATTTATCTATTTCAAGTTGTTTTTAAATTCTTATTCTTATTTTCAAGAGGTGTATCTTATTTTGAATCAATCTCATTAGAAAAGCATATATTATTTTGAGATACCTGACAGGGAAGTTTATCCGCTTGATAAAGAAGATTTTTTCCTTGAAAGTTTCTTGATTTTTTTTGCCAGCACTTTTTGATGGATTTTTTTTTTAAGAATAAATAACTTGAAATAAGATAACATAAACAAAGAATTATGGCCGCGTTTGTTAATAAATCTGCCTACACAGCGAGAGTGCTATATTCTATAATCCTCTGAATCAATGAACTAGCAATACTCATGTACATATAGATGCCTTTCTGGGTATGTACTTTCACAACTGCTAAATCTCCACTGCTTTCTTTTTAGACCTTTCAAAGTCTACTTGGCATGAAACGTTAATATACTGAAAAGTCGCAAAAAAAAACAAATTCTCAAGACATATTTCAGAATCATAAATCGATCATTAATAAATTAATTGAGAGATATAATTTGGGCTTTGGAAAAGGAACAAATAAGAAGACCATAGTTGCTCAGATCTGTAGTATGAAAAGAAATGTATTAATAGTAATTATAATGAATGGGTGAGAAAGAGGTTATGAGCACCGAAGATCATCGAGATCAAAGTTTAATATAAAAATCATAATAAAAACTATTAATTACATTCACATAGGCAATATAAAGAATATAAAAAGAATCCTAAAAAAAATCAAGAAAATTTCAAAGAAAAAATCTTCTTTATCAAGCGGATAAACTTCCCTGTCAGGTATCTCAAAATAATATATGCTTTTCTAATGAGATTGATTCAAAATAAGATACACCTCTTGAAAATAAGAATAAGAATTTAAAAACAACTTGAAATAGATAAATAGATAAATAAAATTCTCCAAAAAGAGAAAGAAAATAGCTGACATTAAAGATGACAATGACTGATATTAAAGCGGAACAACACTAAGAAAAGGGTAATCAAAGTCCGTTTTTTTCTTTTCTTGAAAATGTTGGAAAACCAAGTCAAAATATTGTATTACAATATAGATCGGCGCTGATGACATGAATATTAGGGTCTAAACACATTCACACTTTCACCGAACACTTTTACCAACTTTTTTTTTGTTTTTGTTTTTTAAAAAAATAATATAATAACCTAATAAATAAATAAATAACAAAAAGAAATAATTATTTGGTTCATTAGTATTAAAGTTCTCTTTTCTTCTTTTTTTTTCTTTGAAAAAATCAAACTAACAATATTATATTATATACTAAGATGAAGGGTGCTATACTTCTTTTTAGGTGTATTTTATCATACTTACTGGGTCTTTTATTTTTTGATTCTTATTAGTATTCTGTTTTATATTCATACTTGTATCATTGGGCTTATAACATGTGCAACAGGGGAGGAACATGAGCGGCCAGGGAAACTATCTCCATAGAAAATAGAAATGGTAATAAATAAAATGTTAAAGATTGTGTTGTACACACCATGTATGCAGATATACATATATGTACATCGTTAATACTGTCAAGTTCACCATAACCGGCACTTTGTGTAAGAAGACATAACAAGTCGGAATCTGTGTGTATCTTCTATCGAGTACATAGGAAACCAGGAAAGAAACCTCCACCTTTCTAATCAGCAGTAGGGTTTCGAAAGGAAGAAACCCCAGACATATAAAATTATCATAACTACATAATATTCTGATGGTAAAGAGTACGAGAGCAGGGGATTCAATAAATACTTTCACAAAAAACCAAAGCTATATTTATATTTATATTTATATTTATATTTTTATATATAAGACATATAGGTTGGTTCGTCCTACAGATATAAACACACATATATATATAAATATATACATACATACATACATACATACATATTGCTAATCATCAATTATTGTTTTATTCTGTATTTATAATAAATTGATGACATATAAGGTAGATCGGAAGAAGGCATGGCCACAACTCATCTCTCTTTTCGAAGAAGCAGAATACGGTCGATCACCAATAGTATTATTATTATTTTAAAAATAATGTGTAAAGAAGATGGTGCTTATCCCGATATGTAGACACAAATATATATATATGTAAATGTACGTATGTACGTATATAAATATATATATATATAAGCACTAGTTAAAAAGGTGGCGTATCACTAGAGTATATAAACAGGTGTCTGCGGGGAAGCAATCGCCTAAATGGCTCAGAAAGAAAAATCTTGTAGCACGATCAACTATTTTATTGAGAAAACCAACAAGCTCTTGTCTCAAGTTAAGAAAAAAAGAAAGAAAGAACGAAATAACAAAAGAAAGATATCTCAATTATACCAACCGATTATTCCAACCCATCATATATTTAACAGTGTAACCAAAACAAATAAACAAAAGTATGATGATCTGTCAAAAGGTTTCGTTACTTGTGATTGTGATAGTTCAAGTACTATTTTCCCCCCAAAATAAAGTACATTTATTGACCATAGTAACAGTGGTAGTATTGATAACAAAAAAAAAACTACAAAAGAAGCTTATCTGCTCTTTTAAATAAATAAATAAATACATTTTTTTATACTACTTGTAATTACACACGCATACACACGCATATTTATATATAGATGTACAGAATAGTGCTTATTAGCAACCCAGTTTCTGGATTAAGGTCAACTCTATTTCAGGTTTCTATAGTTACTTTGTCACAATCTCAACTTAAAGTAAAAGGAAAATATATTGGGGAGGGGCTGAGAATGACACCAATCAGAGGTGAGATAAAATGACAAATAAAGAGAAAAAAAAACAAAAACAAAAAAAAAAAACAAAAAAAACCCGGTCATGATAGATCCCAAGTCAAGTCAGCTTATAAGATAGGATATATTATTTGTTCTACTGAAGATTCCTTAGAAGGGCAACCTAACCAAGCCTTCAAGACAGGGCACCTGCGAGTAAACATGAGATTGTAGTCTAGTACTTCGGGTGTCAAGGGCCTGTAAGTCCAAATAACACCCTTTGCTCACGTCAACCACCCTCTTTTAGGTCCTCAAAGGTTGAAGTCTCAAACTCACCCTAGTCTCTATACCATGTATAGTAGTGTCACCTCGCTTTTAGGTTTATTATAGTGTAACGTACTAGGATCGTTATTTTGGAAGGGGGGGGGAGAAAGTTGTGTCCCTTTCCAGAAAGAAAAAAAATAAAAAATAAAAAATAAAAAAATCTCGGCTATATAAACGGAGCTTCTGTCCCTGGACATTCCCTCTTTTCTCTTAGCGTTCTACACACTCACACACACTCAAAAACACACAAACACACACTCACACACCAACTTATCTACTGAATGCCAACACGACCAAAAGTAGTCTCCAACTTCTTCCCTAATGCCCAGCTACAAGGATGGCTTATGAAACAAAGACACGGAATCACAAAGGCATGGCTACGGCGTTATTTCGTACTCGAAGACCGCACACTAAGATTCTACAAGGCAGAGGTAAATATTATAAAGATATTTGTACTTACCAAAAAAAAGGGTGCTAATTTCTAAACTTGCTTAATTAGAGTGATACCATACCGCAAGGATCACTAGACCTTGATCACTACACTGTCCACACAAACATAATCCCACTAAACATCCTGCGAAAGGAAAATCCACGACGATCAACCTTTTGCCTTGTTTCGGACAGCACCAACAAAACCACCATGCCAAACTTCTTTCTTCAGGCTGATTGTGACGAAAGCAGGGATATATGGATTATGTTGATTAACCCACAAGTCATCAAACACACCAGTGTTCTCGACAAATGGCTCGAACGCCTTGACATACAGAATACCTCTCCCGCACCTTCCTCGCCTGTCACTACTGCCTCTACTGCCACTCCTATAACTCCCGAAACTCCCACAACTCCTGCCACCCCTCCTTCCCAAACGGCTCTTTTGTCACCTATTAATCCCGGAAGCTTACGGACACACCGATCGGTTGAATCGATCGCAAGTCTCGGCAGCGCCAGCAGCTCCATCGGATCCGGGTCTACTGCCACCAGCCACAAGTCATCCTTTTTTAACGATCTCTCTAGTCCCCGAAGATCATCAAACCACAGTTCCACTAGTCTAAATAGCACAACTGGTAACAGCAATATCAGCAGTTCTAGCAACAAATTCTCCCCATCCAAGCTCTTTGTCCGCTGGTCCCGTTCCAGTACAAAATCCGCCTCACCGCCCCGTCCTCAATATCAAGCCAGCACTCCTTTGCCTTCTCCTCCTCTCTCCAAAGAAACACAATCTCCTAGCCCATTCGGATCCCGGATCATCCACCCAAGCGAGTATGAGCATGAAAATGACTCCCACAAAGAGTTTCTCCAGACCCAAAAGGATCTTGCCCTCAGAAAGACCGAGAGCAACTCAATTGCCAACCGGCGTCAGATCCAGGTCGTATCAATCCCAACCCATGTCCGGTCTCATTCTGCCTCTCAAGTGCCCATCGTTTCCGACCTCTCTATGATCTAAAGACCAATCTTATATTCCTTTACACACTCTTTACTACGTTTCTATTCGCAGAAACAAACAAAAAACAAAATTCACTGTGGAGTATTCTTGTGCGTGTGTGCGCCGCTCTCAAAAAAAATATTCATATATTCTTCCCTCTCCCTCTCCCAAATCCATTCAATGTTTGATATGATCTTCTTTGATCTCTCATAATTATGATTAAGTGTTGATTACTTATCATATATATTTTCTCCATATCTTTTTTTATTACTACTATTATTTAGACTTTTTTTTATATATCTTTCTTATTTGCCAATTTACTCTCCTTACTATGAACATGTTGACCTTCCCCTCTCTCCAATACCTCTTCTCTTTTATATTCATTTCTGTATATCTACAAATCATATTTTCATATGTACTCTCAATTGTTCTTCCATGCCAATCAACTCAGTTCTTTTTTTTTAGTCTTTTTTTTTATATATATACAAATCATCAATAATAATGATAATAATAATAAAAAAAATGAAATGTTTTTTTTTCTCTGTTACATTTATTTTGTCTTTTCTATTTTATTCAAGAGTTTTGTGGTTGGAGGTTCTTGGCGTACCTTGCGTCAAAGAATGTATAGCCCAAGGTAATTGTATTGACGTCTTTCATGTAAGGGTCCTCGAGGAAATCAGGATCAATAAAAAAGAAGACTGGCATGTCGACGTCCTCTCCTGGGGATAGCTTCTGCTCTTCAAAGCAGAAACATTGAATCTTGTTAAAGTAAGAGCCTGCTCTGTGGGGTGTGACATTGTATGTTGCTATGCCAACCACATCCTCCTTTGCGTAACTCTTGGCTCGGTAAAAGGTCAGGGCAGTCTCTCCAGGAACCACATAGACCTCTCTAAGCTCAGGCTTGAAAGACCAGGCCAGAGTGTCAGACATGTTACTCTCAAAGGTAATCCTGATTCGCTTTCTCTCGTCCAAGGGAACCAGACGATCGGGCGAAAAGCGAGTGACGTCTGTTACTGGAGTTCCACTGAATCCAGTGTTGGCACAAAAGAGACGGTAGAGAGGTACAGCGGCGTAACTAGCACCGAGCATGAATATGAATGCAGCGACAGAGTACATTGCACCCGATGCATTGTCAATCGATGCTCTCTTGCTGTTGTTGTTGTTACTGCTTCCATTGCTACTGCTACTTTTGGTGTTGTTGCCGATGTTACTATTTTTGTTCGTAAAAGTAAATGATCGTCTAGTGAAGGATGTTGGTTGACATTTCGAAGGGGTGGGACGTACTAGCCGGGTAATAAGTGGAGTACGAGCAAACAACGATTGTCGAACAAGTCCAAGTTTATTCATTGGATTTGTGTGTGTATGTGTATAGTTCTATATAGTATAATATAATATATATATATGTGTGTGTGCGTGTAAAAAATAAAGTATTGAAAAAGGGGGAGGGGTCTTTTTATTAAGTAAATCGAGACTTTAAGGACTGCTGATGTGACATCATTCCAGGATTATTTTCCCCTCTGCCTACCTGTCTACCTGTGTATTCATTTATGTTTCAAAATAATTAAGAGTCGCTGTAATCAATAGCTTAATAGACTATACACTCGCCCAGATATCATCACATATACGGATTCATATGAGCATACATATAGACCTACATGTACACTTGAATGCACATGCGCATGCGCATACATAGATAATATGTATGTTATCTATCTATTGTTTCTTGTTTCTTGTTTCTTGTTTCAAATTTCAAATTTCAATTTATATATATAATAAAAGAAAATAGATAGACTGATAAGAGTGAAAAAAAAGAAGAAGAAAAAAGAAAACAAAAAAGAGAGAAAGAAATTATAATATTACTAACACTCAAACTTTTTCTATTTTGTTTTTGATTTTGATTTTGATTTTTACACTTAAGATTTGGGGGCTTCCTTGTCTACAAAATACAAAAAAGTTTAATTTCAGTTTCTTTTTTGTCATAATCATAATCATAATCATAAACACACACACACACACATACAAATACTCGCTCACTACATTACACCATACTACATTATACTACACTACACTACACCACACCACACTACACCCGGTTGTTTTTTGGTAACTTACAAGACAAGGCTTGCTCTTCACCCATAGCGGACACAACTGAGACCAACAAATCCTTGCCCTCCTCAAAGTCAGCTTCCAAAGCGGCACCGATATCACCAGAGGGGACCTTGACATCATCCTTGGAGGTACCATCGGCAGTCATCAAGTTCAAGAAGCCATCATCGACGTTGATGAGCTGGTATTCCATACGGGTAACGTTGGGAACATCCATGTTGTGGGTAGAGGGAGAGAGATCTTCAAGCTTCCTATAGAAAGTCAAAGCAAAAAACGCAAAGAAATGTAAAGAAAAGAAATAAAAGAGTAGATTGATATATTGATAAATTATTCTTGTACTAATACTATTATTACTGTTATTTATTCCAAGAACTTACTTTTGGGTGAAGATATCAATGGCAACCAAGTGAACCTTGGCGTGTCCGTGCTTACCAGTCTTTGATGTAGACATGTCGACAATCTTGCAGGGACGACCCTTGATAACAACGTGTCCACCCTTTCTCAAGGCAGAACACTGGAGGGGGTAGGTCAAGGAGGCACCGGCACCGGCACTCTCGAAGGTGTGATCATGATCGTCGGACATCTTTTTATTTTGAAGGACGGTCAATGGATATCCAAATAGATTTCCTTTAGGTTAATACTGATTTACATATACTTCTTTCTATCTATCTTTCTCTTATGTTTCCAGGCTTCTTACAATATCAAGATGTTGAGTCAAAGAAAAGGGGGAGAGGAGGAGCAGTAAAGGCGCACAAAAAGCGAACCAAACATATTTATAACCTTTTTTTTTATTTTTATTTTTCTTTTTTTTATTTTTTTTTCAATCGTGGTGACATCAAGCAAAAAGAGGGTTTAAACTCCATTTTGATCACTAAAATATATATTTGTGTATAGAGGAAAAGTATTTTATTTTGATTTTATATACGTGTGCGTGTGTACTCCCCACATATATACAATGTGTCTAAAATCTACATAAGCCGTCAATATATCTTACGAATATGAACTATCATATAGTAATACCAATAGAACTGCTTCTACTAATAATAAGTACAGAAATAGTCGGTTGATTTGGACTAGCGTCTAAAGTAGTAAAACGTTTGTTGAGAATAAAAGGAACTGTGTGAAAGTAATGTCATGTATACTTTTTTTCTTAAAAAAAAAAGACACTATACAGGTCTATAGATATATGTATAAATGGTAAGATGGAAATATCCTGGTTTATTACATATTCTAGGTGAAATTCCATAGCTCAAGTGAATAGATTAAAGCTTGGGGAAGAAAGTAAAAAGAGATTCTATCTCGGTGGGGTTCCGACACAAGCCTTAAATGACACAAGAGGTACAAGAAAAGAAAGGGCCCCCATAATTAAGGCCAAACGATACGTGCCTACAAACACACACACACACACACACCATATATATTTGATTTTTCAGTCTTATTATTGTCAAATAGAGCAATACAGAGTATTATTGGTTGCTTTGAATTATAATTAAGAAAATAAAATCATGATACAAGATACACAAAAAGACAACAGCTACTGAAATCTACTTTGGTTTCCTTGATTTCCTTTTATAGAGAAAATGAGGCTTACGACTCTTTAGAGACAGATAGTACAAAAGGAAAATAGATTGATACTAGAGTAAACGAGGTTAACAAAAGAAAGGCAAAATAAAGGCAAAGAGAAATAATGGCATTTGTGATTCTCTTGGAATTATATACAGTAAATTAAGGTCAAGACAATTATGCGCGTATATAATGCATGTATGCTATTGTCTAAATTCATTATATAAATATCCAGAATTTGAATATTTATCAGGGCTAAATTATTGATTTATTGATTGATCTATATTGATTCCTTTGATTAAAATTAATGGTATCTGTCAAGTATTTATAAAACAAAATGAAAGAGTGAGACTGATGCATAATTAACAATGCCAATAGTAATGCCCGATTTAACAACAGCATTTCAGGAACAGAAAACAATCAATAATTATTATAGTTGTAAATAATGATAAATAGCCATATCATTTTAGTTTTTTTTTGTGATATTTGTGTTCTCCCTCTCTATTTTTTTTTATGCAATTTGTCTTATTGTACATTATTTAATAAAGGGAATATATATATATATATATATATATATTAGGTTCTGTCAATTTGAAACTTGAATTGAATGGAATTGAGTGGAATTCAACCCTGTAAATATTTGTGTGGTGTGACAATGAGATCATCAATTTTGTTTACAATTGAACCCTTTAAGATTATGTTTTTGCTAGGGGTACAGAATCATGCAAGAAGTATACAAAAAGAAAAAAGAAAAATGACAGAAAATATTATATATACATTTATGCACAAAAAGTTGTTAAATTCAAATTACCCTATTTGTAGTATACATACATAATTATAGACATCTTGAATTTAACATATTAAGATAACAGCAGCAAGAGCAACAACAACAGCAACAACAGAATAATGATTGTAATTCTTAATTATTTTCATCTCTTTACAGAAAATAGATATATAGATATACGTCTATAGATATAAAACAATTCTAACCTGTTTATAGATAAATAATTCTTTCCGAAAAAAATAAAAAGATGTTTATAATTAATTAAAGAAAACTGCTTTCTACTCTTCTTTTTCTTCAGAGGTCACTGCAGGTCTTCGTTCTTTAATAACGACAGGGATATTACTGGTAGTCGCTTTGAGTTTACGCTTTGCTTCGAGTCTCGCGGCCTTGTCGTTCAATTCAAAAGCAGGGCAGGGAAAGAGTGTAGGTGCTGCTACGGTCAATACAGCGCCTAATGCAACAACCACAAACAAGTTGGAGGTAATCCGCTGTCGTTGAAGGTGGTTTAAAGGTCTGATTTTGGCGGATGGGAACATGCCGGAAAGAAACAGAATATAAAGAGAGTAAGGAGGGGTTGCAGAGTGGGGAGGTTATTTTTTTTTCTTTCAAAGAAAAAAAAGAAAGGGAGACAGTGGATGCGACAGCTTTTGAACGAGGATTAAGCACGGTCTCTTGTCATCAACAGTATCGAATGCGTGAGTCTCGGCGATGAAGAAAGCGAGTGCAATCTAGCTAAGCCGCCAATAAACTGGCCTGATACTAATTATTAGCAGTCACTGTTGTGCAACTGAGAAAGAATCACTGCGAAAAAGCATGATGAATGCTTTATTTAATCTTACTCACATTCTACAGGCAATAAAACACAGACCCAGAAAAACACAGACCCAGAAAAACACACACACATGAATAGATAGAAAAGAAAGAAAGAAAAGAGAAAGATAACAGACATAATGTAGTTTTTGGATATTTATTGTAAAGAGAAAAAATCTCAAGATTAAAACAGTTCTGGACAAAATAAAATTTACTCCTGGGAACGCTTCTTCTCGAAGGCATCCTTCTTGGCCTGGACCTTGGAATCGCGCTGCTTCTTGTTGAGACGCTGGGGGATAGGGTAGGGCTTGGCGGGGATGTTCTTCTTGGTGAGCTTGTAGACGGGATCGGCACGGATAGCCTCGTGGGCCTCAGTGTACATATCCTCAACCTTGTCAGAGGTGATACCCTGCTTCAAGAAGGTAGAGAACTGCTTCTTGTAACGCTCCTCATCTTCCTCCTCGAGGTACTCCATGTACTCAGCAACATGGACACCATAGATGTAGTTACGCAACAACTCGTCGTCGTTGGTCTTGGACTCGATATCGAAACCGGGGAAACGGTTGCCGGAGTGGGGAACAAAGATACCACCATCGGAAGCACCCTTCATGGCACCGAAGACACGGGCACCAGTGGAGGTACGGGCAAGACCAACATCAAGGAAGGCCTTGAAGGGACGGGGACCATCCTCGATAGCCTCAACCATGGAGACGGTACCATCAGACTCGGTGACACCCTCGTACTTATCGGCCAAACCGAGCTTGGTCAAGGTACGACGAGCAAGGAGGAGACCAGTGGCGTAGGCAGCAGCCCAGTTGGTCAAACCACCCTTGATACCGTAGCGGGGAAGCTCGTGAGAGTAAGCGGCAGCGAGAACAAAGTCACCCTGGAGCTTAGCGTAGACGATCTGACAGATGATGTCCTTGTTGGTGAAACGGACAACGAGTCTGTACTTGGGAGAGTTGTACTTGTTCTTGGCCTGAACGACAAGTCTCTTACGAGCATAGTAGTCGGTCTTACCCTCTAAATTTACAAATGAAGATTAACATTCCAATGTCTCTTTAATCGTATTTGTCTTTTTCTCTTCCTCTCTCTTTATTTCTTTCTTTATTTCTGGTGCGTAATCAGATAGGGGCGAAAGAATAAAAATTATCTCAACATTAATGGGTAGTAAGTCCATTATCAGTTGAACTATGCCATAGTTGAATATCATCCTATTTACGCGCCAGGAAAGAGAAAGAGAATTCGTATAATTGATGTTTTGTGTTTACCTCTTCTTCTACGGTACTTGACCTGGAATCGCTTGAAGTAAGCCTTGTTCTTCTGCTGCTTAATGAAAGGCTGTGGAATTATACATGATTAGATTTATTGTGTAATTTACACATTGAAATGTCTGCTTTTGTCTTGTGCATTCTACAGTGTGGGCGAGGGTGTGTACTATGATTCATCCATCCAATCGATTGACGAATATATCCATCCATTCATTGATCTTTTCGATGTGTACTCGTGTACACACATACGCGCACACGTCTATGTTATATGGTAGTTTATACATACCATGGCGACTCACGAGGGATGAAAAGGAAGGAACTTTTACTTTTGGTAATCAAGGCTTCGATTTCACTCGGCACACATCGGACATTTAAAATTCAATTCAATTTTCCTAAACTGTCATGGACAGAGAATATCCAAATGTCCAAATGTCCAAATATTTAAATGTCTATGTGTATGTGTGTATGTGTGCATATTTATTTATTGGATTTATTCAGCTATTGAATTTTACAACACACTACTAGTCAACATGTCTTTCTTGAGTTGATCAGCAGCCTAATGAAAAGAAAATATAACTTAGTTTTTTTTTTAAAAAAAAATTGACAACTTTAACAACTTACTTCTTTGCCTACGAGATTCTCCACGATTGTTAGAGCAAACAGAAAAGATGTGCCTGGAGCACGACTGGTAATGACATTCTTATCTACAACCACTCGCTCCTGGGAATATTCATAGGCTATTAAGCAAAGAAAAAAAAGTATGTATGAGTTAATTAAAGAATACTTTTGATATATATATATTTAAATATCCTTACTATCAGTCAATTGGTCCATCACAGCAGGATAGGATGTAACAGTATGACCCTTAGGAATACCAGAGGCCTTTGCCACAAGTGTACCTAATTATTGAAAATAGTAATAGTAAGCGTTATATCCCTGTGATACACACAGCGCACGATAGCCAGACAAGAATAATGCTTACCGGCGCAGATAAATGCAACAATCTTTTTTTGATCATAAAGATTCTTTATAATGGCTTGTACTTTCTTATTATCTCTGCATGTATGAGAGCCTTTCAATCCTCCTGGGACAACCCCGGCATCATACGACTACATAATAATAATAATAATGATTACCAAGTAATTGTGATATTGATTCGAATGAAAAAATGCTTTACCAAGTTGCCCTCGAGTTCTTTATCTGTGAGTAGAATATCGGGAAGAATTTTTGTGCCATTTGCACAGATCGCAGGCTTATCTTTTTCCAATTCTACACCAACTACTGTCACGTCAACCTTTGCTCGACGAAGAATATCAGCTAAAAACGTATACACAAACACACACATATATATAAAGACATAATTGTTAGAATACAAAGCGTTTTTCTGTTTAAATACGTGCCTTTGGTTTCTTTCTTTACTCACCAGAGATGGTAAACTCCATTTCCTCTGTGCCATTGGCCAAGAATACGATTGCTTTTTTTGTCATTGCGAAAGAAGTGAAGAAGGTAATATTCTCCAATGGAACAATATAATCATTATTATACGTCATCTCTTTCTCTTTCTTTTTTTGGAATACATTGAATATTCTGTATATTATTTTATTTAATAAGATACACACATGTATATATTGACAGACTATACTATATATACAAGGTTAAGATTATTATAGTTCGTGTATATATGTAGGTGTGTGAGATGTTCTGACTGTTTTGATTACATACACTATATAGTATAATGTATGCTCCCAGACCATTGAATCTGGTACAACCATCTCCGCATCTTTTAAACATCATTATTTGGTTGTGCAGGAATCTTTTTATTTATAGCGCGCGTTTGTGTATATGTGTAATATACAGATACTGTGGTTATTATAATGGGATTCTATAGATTTAAAAGTGGTAAAGAAAAAAGAGGAGGATTGTAGACTCAACAGTTTCCAACAGTGGTTAGGACGTCAAGCTTGGTTACATGTGTTATGACAGCAGCTTGGTGTACACATACAATTTTCTTTTTTTTTAAAACAAAATAAATAAAGTATATTTTGAACTCATAACTTATTGCTATTTTGTACAAGGTGTAAAAATATAGTTTAAACATTATTATTATTATTATTATTATTATTATTGTTCTAGAAAAGAAAGACTTGGGTTTAATTTATAGTAATTATGAAAGATAAGCCTATTTGTGAAATCCAAAATGAGGAGTAAACAGTTTAGATAAGCAAGACCTGTGTGAAATACTAATGTCAATGGGTTGCTTCAATCGTTTCAATCGTTTCAATTAATGCGAGTATAAAGTAGTACTATACACGTGTATTGTAAAAATAAACAAAGGAAAAAAAAAAGGCTTCCGTTGCACGATTTTTCTAAAATGATAAATCCAACTATTGGATAACCGCCAACAACCCCCGGAATGGTATTTTATCTGTGGCTGAATTTCTGCATTTTGCACTTCTTTTCTCCCTTTGCCACCAGTGGAATCTATGTTGCAAACAAAATGGACGAAGACGTGACTTACGAACAAAATGGAACCGGCAAGAAGAGAGTCCGAGCCACACAAGCATGCGTCCTCTGCAGAAAGAAAAAGGTTTAATTAAACACCCAAATCACCACTCACCAATCACCATTCTCGTTTCTCTCTTATGTGTATAAATCTACTTCACTTTCTTGTTATTAATATTTGGCGTTTTGTTAAAGATCAAGTGCGATGGCACCAAACCTGAATGTCTTCATTGTCAGGCTGCAAACATGAATTGTGAATACACTGAGAGTAAAAAGAGAGGCCCAAGAAAAGGATATGTCCAAGTCCTAGAAGAACGTCTACTACAGATGGAAAGTCGATTGATGAGCGAGAACGGCGAAGGTTCTAGGGATCCAACCTTGTCACCTATTACTTCGGGTCAATCTTCAAGCGACATTTACGAAAAAGGTGGAGGAAACCGTCTTCCATTGCTCTCCTTCCGAGCCTAACTCCGAATTTGTCTTTTTTTTTTTATGTATCAAAAAAAATATTACTATTGTTGCTATCTGTAAGATACTAGGCAAACCAAGTATAAACTATCTTATGCCGATCAAACGATTCAGTTACCATCTCTCGACATTGTCCTTCATTTGGTTGACTTGTTTTTCAAATACATAAACTCGGTTTTTCCTCTCATCCACAGAGGAACTCTCAGACAAGCAATTATGAATGGAACCGTATCGAAACCTCTTTTATGGAGTGTCCTAGCCATTGGTGCACGGTAAATGACACAAATAACTCATTCAGCACCAATTGTCTTATCTGAAACAACAATTAGGTTTTCAGAGCACCCCAATGTCAAGACGGATCCTCCATACCTAGCTGGCGAGAAATTTGCAGTCAAGGCAGCATCATTAATAAATTCTGATCTTTTTGAGCCCACTCTAGAAAACCTTCAATTCTGGGGAATCATGGCCTGTCTTGAATACGGAAGAGCATCTGGTTCAAGGTGA
This sequence comes from Phycomyces blakesleeanus NRRL 1555(-), assembly GCF_001638985.1. Taxonomy (NCBI): domain Eukaryota; kingdom Fungi; phylum Mucoromycota; class Mucoromycetes; order Mucorales; family Phycomycetaceae; genus Phycomyces; species Phycomyces blakesleeanus. The sequence goes on along the minus strand of NW_017265137.1, from coordinate 1,131,345 downwards.
GTTTTGCATGTTGGATCTTTAATTTATTCTCAACCTTTTCTTTTTTCTTAAAAAAAAAAGATCATGGATTTACGGAAGTCTTGCAATGAGGTAAGTCAATTGATACAAAAAAAAAGACAGATAGTAAAGAATAAAGAAAAAAAATATTAATATAGCTACCTTTGTTTAAAAAAATCAGATTCTGCCAAGAACTTGGACTACACAAAGAAGACACTTTAAATGAGCCGATTTTGGCATCGGATGGCTCCGTTGATGCGGTAGCCATGGCATTGCGAAGACGTGTATTTTGGAGCTGTCTTTGTATTGACAAGTAAGTATATATATATAAAAAAAAGAGAAACATACAGATTCATAAGTTTAATGTTTTATCCCTAAAGGTTTTCTAGTGCCGGAACCAACAATCCCCAATGTTTTGAGAGAATGGACTGTGATGCAAAGGCACCCAATGCTGCCGAATGTATGATACTTCGCGATCCGTGCTTTTATGCCTCTGTAGACAACAAACCAGTGACAAACGACTCATTGATGGATATTGCAAACCACCACATGCGTATGCAGCAGATATTCGGCGATGTTAATAAATATATGAATCGCGCAAAGTCAGAGTCCGCATCTATTGTCTGGCCGCCGATTGCAGAGTTTTCTATTCTTGATCGTAAATTGCGCGCTTGGAAAGAAAACCTACCTGATCGATTCCAATACACACCAAACACACTAAAATTCCACAAGAAGAATGCAAGTGTAAATTATATCAGTCTCTGGCTGTCATCACATGCAGTATGGTGTTCTAGTATGATGGTCCTTCACCGTGGAAGCCTTGCGCACGCAGACATGAAACCCAATGAAGTACCCGAAGAGATATATGCTGGGATCCAGGCAAGCATTAGTGCGTGCAAGACCAGTGTTGATCAAGCTACAGGAATTTTCAGGGCAATGAAAGACTTGTGTGGCTACAATATTCTTCCTTACATGGGATATTCTGCTTATGTGTTTGCAACGGTCCTCATGACATCTGCTTTTTCAAAAGGGCCTGAAGCGTATAAAAAAAGTGGAGATGCACTCCAGATTTTGTATGAACTTATCGAGGCAAGTCTCTTTTTTACACCTATACACATATATGTATAATATGTCGTGTTCTTGTGAAACTGACAAATAGTATAGGGTTTGAAGCCTTATTGGCTTATGTGCGAGCGTCTGGCAAATATGACCAAAGATCTACTGGCGGCACACAGTCGGTTGTACAAAACAGAGAGCAGACAATCATTTCCATATGGCATCAAGGCAGAAGATGTCGTACCAATGAACTACCGGGGGTCTGTCCAAAACCAGTCAATGAACTCTCAATCACACACACCTGGAATAAACATTTCCTTGGCACCATCAGACATATCTCTATCTTCTCTCTTGACGTCCAATGGCCCTGTCACATCCACCACTCAAGCATATTACAATAAGAATAATGGCTATTTTTCAACCCCGGATTCTTCGTCTTCCGGTGGGTCGATCACAATATCTCAACAGCATCAAAACCAAAACCAAAACCAACAAAATCAACAGAATCAACAACAGACCCAGTCTTTCCCGGTCCTTTCTGAACCATATCAAAACTCAAATCCAAGCTGGGGTGGTGAAGTTGACTTTAACAGCCTAGAATTCTTATACGACAGTGCATTGTTTGGTCAAATTATGTTTGATGCGTCTAAGCCATCAACGATCCCCGTATCTGGCTCCTATGGCTACATGCCACCCATTAATTCTGAATTTTCCACATCTGAAAGTAGTCCTCAGTCTAGTACCCCAACAACTTTCGGAGATACACAAGGACAAAACACACGCACCTCTCTTCAACCATATTTAAATTCAGAAAGGCCTTTGTGGAACTCATCTTAGAACTTCCAAAAAAAAAAAAAAACTTCTTCTGCTTCTGCCTTTTCTAACACTTCTTCTATCATTTCTTTTACCATTTCTTCTTATTGAACCATTCTTTCATCCTCTCATTATTATTACTATTATTACTATTATTACTTCCTCTTATTCTTGTAATAATTTCTATTCAATTGTAACAAAAGCAGCATTCCCACTCCAAAAAAAAAGAAAAAAAGAAAGATAAAGAACGAAAATAAAATTGATATATATATATTACAAGATTATGCTCGAGATAAAACCGATTGTGCTATACTATGATTCTCTGCTGTTGTAGCTGTTGTTTCGAGATATATAATTATTTACAGAAGTATTATAATTACAGTCCTTTGAGAGGATCTGTATTTATAATCTCTGGATCAATCCAATTCCTATCTAGTAATATTTTGTCTTATAAAAAGAATATAAGGAAGGAGTTATAGGAAATGAATGTCATCATTTAATATATTGCGGGTGAAAACGAAACTGAACTTTACCCGTGCCACCATGTGCTTAATACTCAGTTACTTTGAAAATAGAAAACCAGTCGTCATAGCATCCGTTCCTTTACATCGTATTGTTTACCCGGATATACATTGACATTCAACAGATGGAATTCATTTATGGGTATTCAATAAGTTGATCCAATTCTTGATTTATTTTGGTGGGTAAAATGTTGTATAAAAATAGTAAATCCATATTGATATTTTACAAGTAAGCTTTATCTTGCTTGTTTTAATGTATTCTTCAAACAGCCTAATCTTTAATATTTTTCTTAATTCATCGCACCTTGGGTATATGTATATAGGTGTTAAGAAAAGAATTATATTTATTCAAGGTTTTCAATATCAAATCTAAGACTTAGAGTACGATGAAAACATTCTCCTCAAAAGTAAACCCCTGTATATAGCTTGCCTTTTAGATATTTGGTTTTTTAAATTGGTTTTGAAAACGACAAATATAAGCATAAGCCCACAATTTTACTTCAACTTACACTAACTCACTCAGAATTAGAAAGTTTACAAATTAAATTTGTATGAGAATTGCCATGGAAACATTATGCCGATCGATTCATTTGCCTTTTATAGATTTGATTTCCAAATTTTTAGTTTCATTTATTTATGGTCCTCACTATGTCAAGGCTAATATTTGTAAAAGTCGTTGATAAATATAAAATAACGCTAATGACAAAAAAAAAGCTTTTATCAAAATAAGTGTATTTCTTTTACTTTTAATATGTTTAAGCATATAGCTAAATAAAGTTTGACAGTAATTATGGTCTAGATGCGATACATCGCAAGATTTTATAAAGTAAGTGAAATTAATCGATGGCACGTATATAGAACAGCATCTTTAAAAAGTAAATGGGTGTTAGGTTGAATTTTGCTTTCAATCCGAACTTCACTCATATTATCACTAAACCAAAATACTTAAATGAAAATATTTATAGTACCAGCTACGTCTTGAACATATCCGTTTAGAGTGTGTCACTCACCTACGGGACAGCCGCTTAAAACATAATACTGAGTGGATATGTCACTTTCTGGTTGTGAATGTAACCATAATCCCTTCAGTGTTACACTTTCTTTAGAGATCCAGACTTTAATGTTTGTTAAATGTCTCAAAAATAAAATAAAATTGATTATAAAAATAAGTATCAAAAGTTAATTTTTTTTGAAGACGATTTTATTTTGAAAGCGATATATTTATATTTAATACATAATTAAATATGTCGGGCCATATATTTGAGCTATACCCTTATAGAGATGATTGGTTTCGGGCCTAGCAAAGTTTCTTGGTGGCTTACGCTTTGCAAAAAGAAAGTAACCAATATCTACAGTAAGATCAATTGCGCTCAGTCTATTTTGAGTAGTAGGAGATGGATCGAAAATATAGCTGCATATTGCCATTGTTGTACCCAAATGTATAGCACTTTATTTGGTAAAAGTATTTGCTACAAGTGAAGAAGAATAAAATGTGCCAAAGCAGTGCTGAAAAAAATAGTAAGGGGGAGGCTCCTATCTTTAAAACTTATGATTAAAGGTCTATTTGATGCTAGTCCATTGCCATACTATATTATTCCCTGGTAATGTATTTGCAATTTCTGTAAATATGCTTCAAGTATTTACTTTTCTACATTTTTTTTACTGTCCCTTACTACTATATATATATACCCACTTCAATTTTTAATAACCAAAATTGTCACCCGAAGATGTGGCAAAAGGGCAGAATAATTGCTCTCGATATTGATGGAAATACGGCTGCCAGAACTGTGTCTTAACTAAATGCACCAAAATCGAAAGTTAGGTTTTTCTTAAAATATATATATGAAAGCAGGCTGTGCTGCAAACAACATATCTTATCAAAGAATGCTACTTCTCCCACCCATATATAGCTTTCATATAAACTTGAGTATTAAAAGTACTAGTAACAAACTTTTAATAGCATATTGAATAAAGTCAGTTCTAGCCTAGAAAATACTGTCAGAAAAGTCACCATGAACAAAGTTCTATATTTTTGTATAGTTTTGACAAAACTTAGGCTTACAAATCGCAAATCTTTGACCGTTTCACTTGGTATAAAACTAAGAAAAACTTGAATAAACGGTGGTAAATTGTCATTTAGAGCAATGAGCCACATTTTGAATCTTACAAGATGAATAAAAATAGTCAGGTCTGGTGTTAAGTTGAAGAGAAGTGGAGCATAAGCTCTCTTGTCCCAAAGAGGCAAAGAAATGAAAGAATGGCGATTGATAAGTGTTGAGTTGGTGTAGTGCAACGTTGTCAGAAAAAGAAGAATAAACGAAAGTTTCCAACGAGTTCAGAAGGTAATATATATATAAAGACCGAATTACTGTGATAACGCTCAGGTCTATCCGACAGTAAAGAAAGGCAGTGGAATATATAAATATATAGAAGAGACAGATATATCAAGAAGTATGCTTATACATATCGCTAAGAGCGGATCTAAGCCGGTGACAATGAAAATAGATGTATAAACAAAGATAATAGAGGGTTTGATCAATCAAATAAGGGTAGATGAGGACACATTTTATTATTGCTTCATCTGAAGACTTTTATACCAGAATAATCTATACTATTTTGTTGTAAAGCTCTTATAAATTAGTGCCAATGATAAAATACAATGTACAAGGATATGCTTTGTGCAAGGGATTGGGGGAAATCCTGCAAAGAGTGTCATACTTCTTTGCAGAATTTTTGTGGTCTGGGGTGTGCCTGGTCGGGAGGACTTGGACCACTTGTTTTTGTAGATGAAAGCCTTGGTAAACCAACTTATATGAAGGTTATTCGAAGCCGTCTACCCAATTTTACATAACATTTCTGGTGCTAAGAGCTGTAGTTATAGATTTCAGAAAATAATATCAAAGCTTATAATGTAAAGGTTGGAGAAATATTCCAGAAAGAGCAAGGACTGGATGTTTTGAATTGATTCCCAAATAACCCAAACCTGAGGCTTATGGAAAATACGCGAAGAACTTTTGAAAGAAATCTTAAGAAAAGATATTCCCAGTCAAGAAGCTTGGATGAGCCCAAGGTAAATTTATTTGAGTATTGCGATATCCAAATATATCTTTATAAATTTCTGCTTGAGTATGTCCAACTATTTGACATTACTTTAGCAAAAAAGAACCTTAAGCAAATTTGGTATGAGAGTTACTTTTTATGATTATGGTATTAATATTTATTCTTTCAAGTATCATACTTCAATAAGCATTGTATATCTTTAGACATGGATTTGAAGGTGAGATATCCTCTTTACCATTAACGGATATTAAAAGGTGCGAAACATTTCTTTCGGACCCCATACATATGAAGTTAAAATATTATTTATATAAAATATAATATCAAATACTCTTTTTGGACGTTTGCTTTTTTGTTATAAACCTTGTCTGAGCAATGCAGACGTTTTGTATCAAGCCCACGTTATTTTTGGCTGGAATAATAGGAGTGAAATAGGCCGGATAGTTGATATATAAAATAGGACACGGGCTACAGTTTTATTTCTACACTTTCCGTCTCCAGATAATTTTGCTCTATATGGTGACAAGTACCACTATTCTTCTTGAATTAACCCCCTACTTATTCTATATATATATATATACATATTTATACATGCTGTGCATCTTTACTTGATTTGGTATTATGTGCTAGTATGAAGTCACCACCCTTCTTCTTCTATTTTCTTCATTTCTCTATTCCTCTTTCTATAGATCAAAATTTGTGACAATTTATCCAATCATTTCTTTCTTTCTTTTGCGTTTTTTTTACCAAAGCAATTATACGATAGCAAGATTGCCATATGCGTATATAAGAGTAATTAAGTGAGTAAATAGGTAGATAGGTAAATAAGTAATTAATTACATGATGATTATAGAATGTATATCTTTAAATGATTTACAATGAATAATAATAGGTAGAAACAAAAATAAAGAATGATGCTATAAAATATATTGACTACAGGCGAGAATTGGCCACTGTATTTTCATGAAGAGTAGAAGGTGAATCAGAGTCACCTTCTTCTTCTTCATTTTCATCGCCCTCAGACCCTTCACTGCTCGTGTCGGAATCTCTGATGTCTCTGATTCGGTCTAGTGCATCTAGCACAACAGACCCTTGGCGCGCAATCCTGTGAGGGTGGCTTCCCTCCTCAACTTCAATATTCTCGCGTCTGTTCTCAAAATCACGACGGGCATAGAAAGTACCAGCAGGTCCATCCATTGGTGACTGGAGAGGATGAAGCAAAGATTGGTGTCGAACAAGGGGTTGAGGAGCCATTGTGGGAGCGTGTGGAACACCATCAGTTTCAGGAGGTGGTGCCTGAATAGAACCTTCTTCTTCTGCATACAGTGCCTTTGCAGCATCTGTAATGGCAAACGGAAGAGGAATTTCTTTGATAGCACAATAGGCACCGCAGTTATTTAGGTGCTAGAAATACAAAGTTTTGTTTGTTTGTTTTTTTGGTTGGTTGGTTGGTTGGTTGGTTGGTTTGTTTGTTTGTTGTTTTAAAAATAAAAAATAAAAATCAGGGATAAGTAAATCATGTTCTGTACTGCAAAATAAAATCTGCGTACCTCATTCTCAAGACGAAAAAAGTTCCACTGCAGGCGTCGAAGTGCTTCAACTACTGCAAGAATAAATCCAAGTAATTGAGGATGAATCGCAAAGTTTGCCAGGTTTAAAGTCCATGCAAATCTAAGCAAAACATTAATAGGCACAGCCACATAGTAAGCCTTTTAAACATAAAATAATTATACAAAACTGTTAGTCCTTTGTGAATAGGCAAACAAAAAATAAATTGTATACATGTATACAACTCTTAGTTACCCATTTGTAAAACACTAGTTCATTGCGCAACAAATAATGTCTACTGTTTGGTCTCAAAAGTCCCCAATCCATCTTAATGTCCCAGATAGATGTGTACGCTGAATTGATCGAACAGGCCACAATCCACAGGATCTTTAACCAAAGAAATGCTATCAAACAGAATAGATAAGTAATCAAGAAATAATATAGTACACAAGTTGTAGACTTACGATATATACGTCTGGTTCCCGTTGTCATTGCTGCTGCAATACTGGTAATATATTTGCACCCGTTTTGGAGATGTACAAATTCACTAGAGTCTTTGTAACGTCGTATGCACTGCAACAGACGCCACCAAGCGGGAACTGAGGCAAGGACTGGTGTTGACCACATCTGCATAACAGAGCAGTGTGCACCTAATAAACAGGTATTGTAAATAAACACCCCCCTTGCGTTTTGTAATATTCTTTTTTTTTTAAAAAAAAAGAAAAGAAAAAGAATTGAGGCTTACCCAAATCTTCCCAATGCCAGCTGTAGGCACAAAAAAAGTAGGCCAACGTCCAGAATGAATAAGCCAAACTATTGAGCTCATCTGCGATAAAGAAGTCTCGGAATTCAACGGAGTAACAGTAACTCATAAAAATGCGTGCCTGTTATTATAATTATGATTAGGTTTACGATGAGCAGATAGCTATATTAAAGCCAAAGGCTTATTATGCTGTTTATTTACCAAGGTGGCACCCAGCCACTTTCTTGCAGAGTAGTATAGAATTTTGAACGGGCACAAACAGATAGCCATTAAGATAATAAATAGTATCATTGGGCACAAATTAGACGGAATGGTCGGCGCAAGACTCTCTGAAAAGTCGATGTACATTATGACTGACATGAGAAATATCATCAGGGAAGGTAACTAAAATAGGGTGTTGAATGTTTAATAGCTTTACACAAAAAGTGCATACACACACACGTATATATTGTATTCTTACTTCTGCAAATTGATCATGGCTAAGGTTAGTTCGAGGATTCAGCTCAAAGATAAACTTGTAGTTGATACGAGACTTGTTCCAGACAAATGTATTGACAGCAAATCCGAGGCAAAACAGAATTGGTAGAGAAAAACAGGCATATATTTGGAGATTGAATATGATACTTGGCTCTACTTGATACTTGAGTTTTTCAGATGCTAGGTACAATAAAATAAAGTTAATGTCATTCTATAATCAATTGAGTGTAAAGTACCTAATGAGAACACCTGATAGAACATTGCAATGGCTGCACCAAGAAATAAACCGATTCTGAGGGTAGTTCCCGTGTAACTCTACAAATATATATATATATAAATAAGAATTAGAATTAAAGTAAAGAAACAAATTTGCCTTATTATTGTGGTGAAATTGGGTTGTAAATTTCTTGCTTACCTCTTGCTTCTCAGGTACACGAAGCTTGGCCATTGCACGCCTTCGATGTCCATTAGCAAACTCCTTTACGAACAGATCCTAAAGTATTTAATGTTGTTGTTTTGTTGTTGTTTTTTTTTTAAAATAAAAAAGTAAAAAAATAAAAAAATAAAAGACTTGTCTGGTTAGATCGTATGCTCTCAAGTGATAAATCTTGTATGTGTATTACCTCTGTGGTTCGTATGGCTTCATCTAATTCGTTAGATGTCACCCAGTAAGAGCGCCTTACTTTTCTCATGTAAGGAGTGCTGGCTACCCAACCAGCAGTCTATTATTAAAGTTAATATCAGTTCACGGCTATTTTTTTTTAAAGAAGAAAAAAAAAGCCCAAAAAGCCCAAGAAAATGTATTGTATACTGACTCACCTTGTCAAACTTCTTCAAGATCTTTCGGAAGCCAGTTTGATTGAGGCTCTGAAAGATGTGCAATTACGAAGGTTTTTTTTTGTTGTTCAGTCAGTTTGTGTGCTACAATTGAACAGCCTTGAACGACATCATAACTCACCTTGTAAGACCGTAAGAGCTCCATACTCCGATAGAATTCAGTAAAGGCCTTTTTCAATCTACTTCTGGCAACCTGGTGATTTGTTTTTTTTGTATCAGCCCAAAAGCTTTAGTATAGCAAGCACGATTGCTTTTTTTGGAGTGAAAGGATCTAAGTTTGCTTACATTGTAACTCATATGGTTATCATACTTGACTGACAAGTGAAAGCCATCAGGGCTGGCGACTCCTGGTCTGTGTCCCGTTATCCAATGTAATGGATTAAATGACCCGTTCTCATGGTAACGGGCATCAGCTAGCTGTTATTAAATAAAAAAAAACCAATTTTTGAGTTATTGATAAACTTGCATATACAAAGTAGAATAAGTGTATATATAAAGTCTGTTGCTGTACCTCCATTTCGGAAAGTTGTACCCCGAATTCTGATATCAGTCGTATCTGTATCTTCAAGGCTTTCAATTTTGCTACGGCCTCTGACTCTTTTTCTGTAAAAATAGAATGAATGGCTGAGAACAGAACAATCTTGTATACTTTTTTTTCTGAAAGATTTCTCCAAGCCAAACATAATACAAAAGCTTATTGTTTGTTACCTTTGTAGAATCGAGAGATTTTCTCGAATTCTTGATCCAAAGCATTAAAGAAGGCGCGCTCGGCATCGTTTGCTCGAAGGTGTACTTCCTCAACAGTGGTAGGTGCTCCTGGGTGTGAAGATCCTGTAAACGTCAAAAGAGAAAAAAAAAGGCCGTGAGATCCGACATGCAATAAAAGGAAGGACACGTGTGGTCGAGTGGTCAGTTACCTGGATAAGATGTGGTCCGGGTCAAATCTGCGTCCTCCCGCATAAATCGGGTGGATAATCTGCGAAACAGTGAACCCGAAACGGTTGACTGGCGTCGATGGAGGCTTGATCCAATATCAGGAGGCAGTGTTGCTGAGTGCAATCTTGAATGTCCATAAGGTCCTGGAAGACCTGGCTTTGCGGGCTTTTGGAGATCAGGATCCACAGTGTGTATTTGATTGTCGATTTCGGTTTCTGGATCTCGAGGGGCGTAGTTTTCGTCAAAGAAAGTTGATTGAGACTGACTAGCGACTTTTTTAGCCTATAAAGAAGGAAGATATCAGTCCAAGAACTACATATTTCTCTAAAAATTTATAAGAAAGGATTACCTTTGCTATATTCTTTAGCCTTTTCTTTAGACCGCTGTAGTCAATGTAGGCTCTTTTCCACTCTGGAACACTCTCAGCCTCGAGTTCCTTTGCAAACTTCATGAGACTTGGATTTGGTTAATGTAAGTTAAGGTATGTAGATATTTATAAATATATATATTTATATGTGTGTGGGTATGATATACATATGTATATGTATGTATATATGTGTATATATTGCTGTACGGTATTCTTTTCGGGAAAGATAATTGTGAAAGAGATAACCGGTTAAAAAGAGAAAACGGCTTATTTTATAGGTGAGAAATGTTGAAATCTCGACGTGTTTCTGTCACGTATATTCCCTTTACACTTGTACCGCCAGCACCACTTCGATACCCTTATTTTCTCAAATGAGATCAGTGTCCCACACACGTCATTACTTACACCTCATGCTACTGGTTACTATCCCTTCTTTTAAAATAAATAAATAAATAAATAGGTAAATAAAATAACAATAAAAGACAAATACATATATACATATATACATATATACACAAAGATCTTGTTTAAATAGGATATATTTAAATATATATATATATATATATATATACTTTTTTAAGAAGAAAAATTGTGCGAATCCATGGCAATCTTTATTTATTAATTTATTAATTTATTAATTTTGCTGTCATGGAAACATATTAATATGATTACTACTATTAATATTACTGTGCAGTAAGTAATATATATATATATATATATAGATTATGTATATAAAGAGTCTTTTTTATTATAATTATTATAATATACTTACTCTCATTGATCGACCTGCCCACTCGCTAACTCACTAACTCACACTCTCACTAACTAGTTCACCCATTCTCTCATTTACTCACTTACTACTTCGTATGCACGCACATGTATATTTCATACACTTTTATTAATGTTAAAATTATTGGGGGTGATGATCCTAGCCAATAGAATATGACTTATTTTGCTGGTTGAGAGAAAATTAATTAAAATAGATCAAATAGGTATTGCAAAAAGGCCTATTGAAAAACAACGTGCCTTGTTGTCTTGCTTTGCTGTCACACAGTAACAAAACAAAAAAAACCCTGTGTCGATCACTTTTAAGTTCCTGTTTTCTATTTTATATATATATAAAGAGATGACGTGAGGCGATAATACAATATAGTACAATAGAGAATATAAATTAAATTAAATTAAATAATGAGGAATCTTGTTTGATTTATTGTATATCTCTCTTCTTCTATTTTTCTTTCCCTTGGATATTAATTGCCTAATATCATAATGTAAAGATGCTTATTATTATTCTTATTATTATTATTTTCATGGTGCATATAACATGATATAATATAATATAATATGATATGATAAAGTATCAATATTACTATTATTTATTATTTATTATTAAGAATATAATATAATAATGATTTATTTAAATTGACTAGCCAACTATTAAAGAATGCTATACAGGGTATTATTATTGTGGATTATATAGTTCGAAAATATAAACAGGAGAAAATAAAGCTAATAATAATAATACAGAAAGAAAGAAAGGATAACGGAAATTTAACAAAACAAGGAAGGTGAGGGAAGAATAAGAGAAATGTCAAAGTTGAGATTTCGTAAAAAGGTAGCCATCTCATCAGGATGAATGTGAAGATCCCAATGGAGGAAGCAAAGAAAGCCAATCTCCATACGGGTGATCTCCTTAATAGACCAGACATCGCCTGCAGCACGAACCACCTGACGTGTGGACAGACAGTTATCGTCACTATATTTGCTGGCTACCAACAAGCTGGCCACAAATATACGGTGAGCAGCTTCAGGTTCTGCCTTGTAACCTTTTTTTTGAAAATCAAATGAAAATAATAATGTTAGCAATAGCAGAGATTAATTAATTAAAAGAAAACAATCGAATGACTAAACACACACACACACATACACACATACAAGTGTGTATATATAGATATAGATGTATTACCTGCAGGTAGACCATTACGAAACCGCTGGACGTACATAAGGGCCATTACAAGGTGAACCGGTAAGATATTGCATTTTTCGGTTATAAGTTGGATAAATGGTACGAGGTCCGGAAGATGGCTAGATCTTCGTTGGACGCTTTGATTATCTGATATTGGTGTAGTTGGAGGAATAGCAGCTGGATAGAGAATTGCATCAAACGAAGAAGAAGCAAAATCTGAAAACAAAATAAAAATTTAGCAAGATTAGTACCAGTTTATTTATTTAAATCTTCCTCAATTAAAGGTTGAATATTTTACCTATGAACCCGGGTGGAATGGGTAATCTTGCTGGTGGAACTGGTGCATGAAGCATCGATAGCTTTGGGTGCTGGGAAAAGGTGGATTGAGGGAAAAAGAAAAAGAAGAGAAGAAAAAGGGTGGTGAGGTTGGGCCACCTGGGCTTTTATAGGCACAAATAATTATAGAACAATAATAATAATAATCCAGGTCAGCCAGATCGTTTAGCCTTGTTGCAGTGATTGTTTGCTATATTTTATTTTTATTTTTACAATGACTCCACCCCCCAAAGCTCGTTTTCCAATTGATCATAGTTTCTTTTGACTCCGGCTGAAATTCACTCTTGTATCACTCAAAATCCATTTATAATGTTATCATTGAAGTTCATTTATGTTATCATTAAAGATTATGTTATCATTGAAGTTCGTAATTTTATTGAAAATCCAAATTAACCAAATGCCCACCAAACTTTCGACTTGACAGCGCCCTTTTATATTCTTAAATAACCAACCTGTACACTGAACACCAGTCTTTTCCCATTCCTCTTCCAAGACCCTTCTCAAATCATTCAATGAATCAACTTCTGGTCGTATTGTTTCTTCTAGCCGTTCTAGAGTATGCCGGATATACTCAATGGGATTCAATTCAAAGTTTTGAGCGAATTAGTACTCAAAACATCCGATCATGTGGCATTCTTTCCACCATCGAGCATATCTATTTGTATGGCAAGTGGCGCCGTTTTCTTGTAATAAAAAGGACCCGTTCTCTTTCTCTCTCTCTCTTTGTGATTTCTGTGAACCAAGGATGGAATTATTTCACCAAAATATCATCATAAACGCTCTGGTTCATAGTACAATTTAATAATGGCCAAAGGTACAAACCCCCTTTCCATAAAAGCGGCCCCCCACTTCTTCCCCATCTTACTGTGGGAATACCATTTTCCAACTTGTACTGCTCTCCAAACATTCTAATCACTATCCTGGAGTTTCTCTTACCTTTTGAAGAGTAACGAAACTCATCGGGCCAAATGATAGGGACCCATTGATCACGCGTCCAATTACAGTGATCCTGCGCCCAAACCAATCTAAATTTCATGTGCTCTTTAATAAGCGTAGGTATTCTTACTGCAATAAAAGATCTAAAACCAAGATCCTTCACACAATTTATCAATGTTGGTCTACTAACAATTATCGCAGTGTTTCGCAATTCCAATCTCAATTGATCAAAAGTAAAAGGTTTCTTTCTTATAATTTTTCTCAAGTGATAACAAGCCCTTTTTGTCAATATTTCTTTTGGGACACTAGAATGCCACTTAGGCTAAGGGCTACCACTCTGGGTACTGTACGAAAATACGATTTGCAGAATCAAAACAAAGACATTTCAGCTGCTTGTGAAAATCTAGCTTACAGTTTGTCTGATCTTATTAAGGTAAAATAAACTCCAATATATTATATATATATATATCGATTTTTCTTGACATAAGCTTCTTAGCGTTGTTTTCTGTTATGATTTGCTTCGATTTGATAAGTTGATTAAAGTAATGTGTGATGAATGAACAAAGTCCAATTTGAAGTATGCGGATATTTTTCTTTGTTTTAAAGGAGTGCCCAGAATGAATTCAGCAGGACTGTAGTTTATTTGTTAGATTTGCTGCTGTATGTAACAAGCTAAACATCTTTATGCCAAACACGCTTAAATACCAACCACTTTGATCACTGAGAATGCCCTTTCTGTAACATTTCAGAGACATGCTTAGAGTTGCCCATTTAATACTAGAAAGTGAATGCTGGCCCAAATACGAGTGGCATTGTGGGGGGCAATAGCAAGTAGTAGACTAGAATTACACAAGTTGTGTCAAAAACATATGTCCACAAAAAAACTTTATTAATTCACACGTTTATACAAGTAGCCTCAGGATTTGCTATTTAGCCACCAGTATGATGACGTTAATTTTTTGACGACATACTTGTATGCGTCAGAACAAGCAAATTAATTACGATTTGTTGGTCAGCTAATATTTACATGAGCATCTTGACTGATGGCATCATTCTTGTAAAGTAGAGCTGGTTGCACCCTGAGCATGGTCCATTTCAGATAGAGGGACCCATTACCGCAAGATTGTCTGATTAACTGAAACAATTAGTTGAGGAGCTTGTCGGCCAAACAATAGATTGCAAATCAATCAAGAACATGCTTAGAATGAGTGAAGACAGCGGCCTGCTAATATCACCTCAACAACTGAGCTTCCATTAAGATAATACTGCTAATCACTTGATATCTTTACCGACCATCCAAAATCGTTACGGATATCAAATTATAATATCAGAAAGAATGAGCCAGAAAAGCATGAAAAGGACAACTTGCAACAGGCACATATTCAGCCAAATGCTACCGTTTCGGTGATGGGTCTAAAAAGCGCTTGATAGAGGGGAATTAAGATATGAAGGTAGGCAATTCATGCATCATTTTAGTTTTCTTTAATGATGAAAGCAGTAGAAAGAAAACTTCCGTTCTCCTCTTAGAGTTCTGGTGTAGAAGAAGAATACACATAGATGTTATAAGCGAAGTAAGCGAGAGATACGAATAGTCCTTATATGATGCAAAAGATCCGTTTAATCCTAGTATCATTGTGGCAAAGTTATTATCAATGATGTATATGTAGCTTCCTAATATAAGAAAGATACTTATGATAGTTTTATAGAGCCAATATTCTTTTGTAAAAAAATGGGAGGCGATTTAATTACTATACTCCTTCAAAGAACCTCATATCACCCAAAAAGCCTGCTCGCAGTTAAGGCGATCATGGTTGTCTTAGGGACTTATTTGAAATACGATTGTCTTTAGATTTAAGAACAAGTCGCAGTTCTGCGAATCAAACGATATTTAAAGCCTACCGAGACGAGCAAGATGCAAATTCTTACATTAAATCTCAAAGGGTGCAACTTCTTTTTGAAATGGTGCACTAGACTCTGACAGTTTCATGGATACTCGAAAGATTTGGACATTGTCAGGCGAAGGCAATGTTATTGGTATGATTCTGCATATCCTAACAGACTATTATCAAACCTGTCGAAGATCAACTCCAATTAATCCAAGTCATGAAAGGACGTTTTTTTTTCTGAAGTTATTATCCCTATATTTAAGAACTTTGGTGTTATGGCTGGGAGCTTAAGCGGTTCATGGCGAGTAACTCTCTTTATTAGATATATAGAAATAATAAGAGGATTAATTTTTTTCTATACTTAAAGGTGTGAGAAACAACTAGCTGGATCGAGACGTGTATGGCTTACCCATGGATGATTTCAGAGTGCCTGGAATTAATAGAAAGCTCCTTGATGGTATTTTAACAAACGAAGCAAAAACTTTAGCAATAATGTTGGAATCTTCGAGGTAAGCTAAAGACTCTTTTTTCTGTAAAAGATTTATCAGTTCTGTAATAAGACTAAAATAATGTTTTACTAGATCCGAGGACATCGCTTCCCATAACATAGATGACACTTACAAACAGCTAAAAAGTACATAATTGCATAGTACAAAATGGGCTCATTAAAGACCTTATAAAATTACAAATCCCCTGCGTTTCTGTTATTGAAAGCTTCTTTACGCTTTGTTTTACTACTGTTTACGACAACAACAAATGGGAGTTTGTGGATCAAGGATAAATATTTACCTCTCATGTGCACACGAGCAATTATACGCACGTTTACATTTGACAGCCTAAATAAGCCTAGGCTTCTTTATTATTATTTTTATTAACAAGTTGTGTTACACAAATTAATGATATTCTATCCTATTCAATGTCAATTTTTTTTGTTGAATAGTAAAAAGAAATGAAGGAAGCAAAATATTACTCCATCGTATAATTTTAATGACTCATGATGTCGATTGTGGGTAGTATTGTATAAGACAGAAATTATGTCAATTCGTCTTTTTGTTTTTAATAAACTTTTTACTCTTACCAAAGTATATATATGAAATTTGTTTAGTCTTTGAAGAATAGTTGACAGAGTAACAAAGGTGGTCCTTGTAAATGTAGTCAAAAAACATATGTATATTTGGGGGGGTATTGTTGTTTAGCCGATTCCAAAATTTTACTGTACTGAATAAATTAATTTATTTTACCTACCAAAAAAAAATTGGTATCTGTGTGTGCGTGTACGGAAACTTGGAAACTATATTTGACGGTGCTTCAAAGCTTACTTGGTAGGACAGAAAAAGAAAAAGAAACTTTTGGTACTAAAACCACTTTTTCTTAAAAATCAAGAGCGAATCAAAGCATGGAACTTAATAAAGTTTGTTACACCAATTAGTAAGTATAGTATAGTAGTCAATTTATTACCATAACAATTATATAGATAAAGAGATTACATAGTGTTCACACAGATTGGATTCATCAGCGTCTTGGACTCCAAGAACAATCCACATTAGCCATTTAACACGGCAAGAATAAGAACCAAATAAACAAGTTAAAATTATGTAAGTTATACTCCAATGCATTTTCTTTTTCTTTTTTGGTTGGTACCACAGACCAACTTCTTTAAGTTTCAATATATATATATGTACACCATTATATCACTTTAATTACATCAAGTATAATCCAGGTTTATTTTGCACAACACACCAATCAATGATTTTATCTTCTTTCGATTGTTGACCCCAAATATTATAATGGGTGCCCTTACCCCGAGAGCCGAGAGGTCCTGTCCCCTCTTTTTTGTTTTGGAATTGGAATTGGATGATAAGGTCATATAGTCCCATTCGTGAAACATCTGTAGTATCAGAGTTGCGCAAAATCCTTAAATTTTACAATAAATATATGTATATATATTTAATATTTACTTGCCCTGAAGTATTATAGAATATTCAAAATAAATGAATATGTTAATTACATTTACTCTATTTGGCATTCAACCTTTGGAAAGCTACTCGTTTAGATGAATTTCTTGTTTAATAAAGGACAGCCAACCTTGAAACCAAATTAGGGTCCGTGAGAAGAAGAAGAAGAGAAAGAGAGAAAGAGAGAGAGAGAGAAAAGGTGGTTTCATCAGGAGATATGTTCGAGGAATAAACATGGAGGTTACTCTGTTTCATAGAAACAGCATTTATGATCTATAGATATTTTGACAATCATAATTACTAAAAGAAAAAAAATATATAGCACTTTGAAGCATTCCACAAATCACAGTAAATGATGTGCTACTTGGGTGAAGCAAAGCTAGAGATTTATCTAGTAAATGAAACCGTCAATAAAATAAAATAAAGTGGGTATATATATATATATTTTGAAAAAAAATAAGCTGTTTAGACTCAAGAATCCTTAAATTTCTGGAACCACATTGGTCCAAATAATTTTTCTTTTTTTCGCTTCTTTTGTTTCAATATAGGCTCAGCCAATCGCCATTGTTTCATTCCAAGCCAGAAAATAATAATAATAAAAAAAAAGAAAAAAAAAACTGACTGCTAATCAAAATCAAAGGCAAAGAAAAATCTATCCTTTTCTGACAACAATGGGACAAGTTTTCTCGACAACGAAGCCAGAAAGTACTCCTCTGACCACCAGTGGAAAGAGAAAGGCCAGTTTTGATAGCTCTCAGACACTCAAGAAGGCCTGCAAGGATGCTACTTTCGAATCAGCCACTCCAGAAGTGATCATTACTGAACAAGATGTCGGAATTCTTGCTTTTGTCAACCCTAATCTCAAAGGATTCTCTAGCATTATGAAATACAGGTATAGAAACATTTATTCTGAAGAGATATTGTTTATTTCAACAATTTTACACGCATAATTTCAACAACAACAACAACAACAAAAGGGTCTTTTCTATATGTACTTAACTTTTTTAAACACTTTTTTTATATGAATATGAACTTATGAAAAATTTAGAGCCGAGGACTTTTTGGTTAATGAAGTCAACCTCGATGGCAAGATCATTAGACTCACCTCTCTTGACCCACCTGTTATTCCTGAAAGAGTACGTTAAAAAAACAAAATACACGGTAACAACTGTACAAACAAAGAGAAGAATAAGAAGAAAAAGAAAAAAAAGGAACAAATAAATGTATACAGGAAACATATGGAATAATGGCTAATACTTTCTTCCTTTCTTTCTTATCAAATACTATTATTTTATATCTTATCCAGCAAAAGTTCTTTTTATCTGATGCCGAGTTTGATGCAAAGATCGCTGGTATCATTAGCCCTGAGTTCGCCAAGGAATTGAGAAATGTGCTCAATAATCCCAACGATATCACTGTCTCAGCACGTGCAAAGGTATAATATATATATATCGGTGATAGATATGTATTTGGATCAATTGAATTAGAAGGCTGATTATTCCAATTTCAATCATAAGAATGTCGAAAAGGCAAGCCGTATCGATTTCTACAATGCAATCGAATGCAATCTTGATGCTCCCTTGATGACTGAATGCCTTGAAGGTGTTCTTATTGCAAGATGGAAGAACCCTGATGACACTGGTAAGCAAGAATCAAACAATCTTCTATACAGCTCATACTAAAGTTGGTGTCGTTAAAGAAAAACCCAGAAAGATCAACTTTGACATAACCGGTGGAGAATATGTTAGCTTTTATGTCCAGAAGTCTGGTGTAGACACTATGGGCGCAGTGAACATTATGGCAAACATTGGAGGGTAAGAGAGCATTGGATTTGGATGTTTTTATATATATATAAATAAAGAAATTAAGGAAGAAAAGGAGAGAGGTTAATATTTTGTGTGTTAATTATATAGTCCTCGTTTCCTTCCCAAGCAATTCTCATACGCAGGAACAAAGGATGCTCGCGCTGTCACTGTCCAGGAAATGACTCTTTTCAAGTGCGATCCTAGATACCTTTATGATGTCCGTAATGAACTTGCAGAACGTCAGATCTATATTGGAAACTTCTCGTGAGTAATACAATACTGTACATATTTATATTCTTGAATTATAAGATACTTATATCTGGGTACATCTGCAGTTTTGCCAACAAGGGTTTGACACTTGGTGATTTGAGTGGAAACCATTTTACTATTGTTTTGAGGTAAGATAAAATACAATATAGTGCAGCACAATGCGTTTTAAAAGGTACTATGAGCTTGATACTAAAAAAAAAGGATAATGTTTGGCTTTATATTCTCAGAGATGTCAATGGTGCTAGTGAAGAAGACATTCACGAGTCATTGCAGTCACTCGAAAGCAGAGGTTTTATTAACTACTTTGGAATGCAGCGTTTTGGAACCAGCAGCATTTGCACTCATGAAATTGGACGTGCTTTGATTTCCCTAAAGTTTGCCGAGGCCGCTGATTTGGTACTTATGCCCCGCGATGGAGGTATATATATATATATATATGTATAAACGAGTGTATGAGGACATGTAAACTAATCGAGTTATCCAAACTATAATTATACTTCTTTTTTTAGATCGTGCTGATTTTGCTGCTGCTAGAAACCACTGGGCAGAAACAAAGGATATCAAGAGTACTCTCGATAAACTCCCTAGACAAGCACACACTGAGAGAAAGCTCCTTTCAAGCTACCTAAGATTCGATAATCAACACGAAAAGGCCTTTAACTCGGTAAGTAATCCGTAAACGGTTTCAGATTTCATATTTTGTATGTATTAAAATTAAAATTAATTATGTTTTCTTTTTCTTTTTGAAAAACAAATAAACAACAGTTGCCTCAACATATGTTGTCCTTGTACTATCATGCCTACCAGTCTTACATCTGGAACTGTGCAGTATCTGAGCGTGCAAAGATTTACGGTTGTGATAAGCCAGTTGTAGGTGATCTTGTATTGGTTGATGGTCCTGAAAAATCAAACAACAACAGCAACAACAACAACAAAAAGTACGGAAATGCCGGAAGAAGAGATCACTCATCTGTATGTATATTTAAAGCATGTCTATAATTCATCGTATTACTTTATTTTCTGGTTATGAAGAAGAAAAAAGGGGGTGTAGGCATATTGTTGAATATTAGTACTGACTTTACTTTTAGCGCAAGGTTCCAAAGGTCTTGACTGAGGAGGATTTGGACAATTACACAATTTGGGATGTAGTTTATCCTATGCCTGGTAGTAGATCAAAATATCCCGCAAATGCCATTGGTGATTTTTACAAGCAGTTGTTGGGTAAGCAAGCATAGGTTAATATTTTGCTTATTTTATCGAGTTTAAGCATACATGTGTGTGTGTGTGTGTGCGTAATTTGTTCGTTTGTATTCACTATTTTGTTTAGAGAAAGACAATATTAACATCAAGAATGCTCAGCAGCACTTCAAGTATGTACACTTTACTTGGGAACCCAAGATCTCATCAATTCAAATAATAATAAGAATTATAATTCGGGTGCTAACAATTACTTTTGGTATTTAGAAAGCTGATGGGTGATTACAGACCTATGATGGTCAAACCTAAAAATGTTGGATGGTATGTTATACTTGATCACAAAAACTTTCATCCACTAATACTCTTTGCAGGAAATTCATTCGTTATGATAACCCCGAGACCAAGTTGTTCAACACAGACTACGATAGAATTACCTCTGTTCCTGAACCCGTCAGTGTTCCTAGTAAGTCCAAATAAAACAGATTGATTTAGTGTAGATGCTATTGATAATAATACTTATACTTACAATTAATTTTCATTAGATGGAAAGTACTTGGGTTTGGCTGTAGAATTGACTCTTGGTACAAGCCAATATGCAACCATGGCCTTGAGAGAGGTTATGAGAAGCGACACTTCTGCAAAAGCCCAGGCCAGAAATGTACACACATAAAAAAGAAAAGAAAAGAAGAGAAGAGAAAAACATACTCGCACATACATACATACATGCATGCACGCACGCACACATTTAAGAAGCAGAAGCAGAAGCAGAAGAAGGCATTAATAGTACATAAATTTATTGTAATGAAACTTGACATTGTTCACATATTTTCAAGAGCAATCTATACTGGACATCATTTCCCCCTTTTTTTAATCAATCTCAAATCACATACATACATACATACATTATTTCATTGATATACATTGAAACATAAATACTATATTCTTGTTTGTTGAAAAATAAAATAAAATAAAAGAGCTTTAAACATATAATATTATCCTTTTATCGCTCATTCTTTATGGAACCGAAAAAAAAAAGTATTTAAAACAAGCACACCTTTTTCTTCGGTGCTTGGAGATATCGTTGTACCTCCCAAATTTTTGGAACCTGTGGTGAGAATCAAAGGCAAACTGTAATTGACCTGGTCTTAGCGTTCATATATTTAATGTATCTATATACAGAGTTGGCGAAAAAGAAAGAAAGTAATTTGGATTTACTTGTTTAAACCATCTAAAATCTCTATATTTTCAATCGCAATGTATGAAAAGCATAAAAGCCTTTATAATAATCTAAGCTAGAACTATTGGGTGAATAGATGAAGAATAAGAAAAAGTATTTATTTGATTTGATTTACATGTGTCAAAGGTTACAAACCCAAAATACCTTTTCGCCCATTCTGTATATTTCAGAAACTATTGGTACAAAATCTAATGTGTATAGTATTTTTGTAACGATACGATAGTTTGTACACAGTCTTTACAAATCTATTCACTCTATTAGATATACCAATATTGTTTGTTTGTGTGTGTGAGTATGTAAATTACTTCCAAATGTGCATATATATATATGTGTATGTGTGTGTGAAAGTGTGTGAAAGTGTGGGAGAAAGTATATGTGTTCCGTACCAATTGAAAGGCCTGGTATTGATCATGTTTGCTTTCAATGATTATTTCGCTCGAATCGCACGTAAAATGTGTCTAAAAAGGTTATTTTTGGCTATAACTTACTTGTATTATCTTTTTGTACTAGATAACCAACATAAATAAAAATGCACCAGTCTCTCGGTAAAGTGTTATCAATTGGCTTTTATCTTGGTGTGATAGAGTGCATAATTGTCATACATAAATGTTACAATTTCACAAAGACGTGTTACAATCCCATTTTTTTAAAAATAATAATAATAATAATAATCAAGGAAGCCTCTTTTTATCATGTAAATTTATTAAGCCGTAAATATGTATTAATACCTGTATTGTTCCCAATGAAAGGTATCTTACCTACAGACAAGCAATTCATTATCAACTTTTACGATTGAGTATATACATACATGTAAAAGAAGAAAAAAGAAAAACAGTCGAGTCGAATTAATTGTACTCAGCTAATCATTTATTTATTTTTACCTTTTTTTTCTTTAAAAAAATGACTACTCCTTCTAAGGAAAATTTACCTTGATAGATAATAGCAAAGTAAATGTTCGTTGAGAATTAAAGAAACTTACTTTTCTTTAGACTTTACGGTTCAAGTTCAGGAAGTGCCTAGTCAAAAAGGCTTGCACAGACACACACACACATAAAACAAGAGGTATACATGTTTTTTTTTTTTACATTTTCTTTTTGACTCAAAAAAAGAAGAAAACCCCCCTGTCCGATCGAAATGGGGTTTAAAGATAGACAATGTCCTGAATATACCTAGGGTATCATTGGTTTCTAAGACATTTGCAACCGGACAGTGCATAAAATATCACGCCACTAAGCCTAGTGCCACATGAGTGGATAAGTTGCAGGAATAAATTACCCTATCTGCGCAAATAAATCTCAAATATACCCCAAAAAACAGCATCTCTGGGTTTGAAAATACTCAAATATACCCAAATAGTGTACTTTCTTTTTTTTCTGGTTTTATATTTTAAACACAGTTTTATCCCTTATAATTTATTTTTTTTAGGAAACCGTTCAAATGAATAAAAGCAAACGTAAATAAAGATTGCTCCGGTTTTGTTCTTTTCTTGTACAATCTTCACTCCAACTCAAATATGTCCAACACTTCTGACGTTTACCTCAAGGCTGCCCGCTATGGCAAGGACCTTGTTCGCATCATGAGAGTCTACAGAGAGGCCGATAAGCAGACCTGTACCGAACTTACCGTAAGTAACTCCCTCTTCTTCCATTGAATGAAACAATTGTCAGGATGACCAGCTTCCTAATATCGTTCACACAACCAATAGGTCAGATTGTTGTTGGAAGGTGCTATTGAGACCTCCTACACCAAGGCCGATAACTCTGTTGTTGTTGCTACTGGTAAGATATTTTTTATTATTATATTAAAGGAGTATGAGTTACTTACTGAATACGCAAAACAGATACCTGCAAGAACACCATCAACATTCTTGCCAAGCGTAGCTCCAACGTCGACAATATCGAGGTCTTTGGACAGGAAATCACTGCCCATATGTTAAAGCAGTATACCCACATCAGCTCTGCTCACGTTGACATCATCAAGCACAAGTGGTCTCGTATGATTGTCGATGGCAAGCCCCACCCCCACTCCTTTGTCCGTGACGGCGAGGAGCTCCATACCGCAAAGATCACACACTTGCGTGCCGGTAACAGCGTCACCATCACCTCTGGCTTGAAGAACCTCTTGGTCCTCAAGACCACCGGCTCTGCCTTCCACGGTTTCTACAAAGACGAGTACACCACCCTTGTCGAGACCTGGGATCGTATCTTCTCTACCTCTGTCGATGCCACATGGACCTATACTGTCAGACCCGCCGAAAAGTACTCTGCTGTCGATTACCCTGCTATCTACGCTTCGGTTAAGCAGATCACCATGGACACCTTTGCCAAGGACGAGTCTGCATCTGTCCAGGCCACCCTTTACTTGATGCAGCAGCAGATCTTGGCCAAGTACAGCGACGTTGCCGAAGTTAGCTATGCTCTCCCCAACAAGCACTATGTCGGTATCGATTTGAGCAAGTTCAACATCGACAACACCGGAGCTAAGATGGAAGTCTATCATCCCCAGGCCGATCCTTCTGGTAAGTAGTACAAGAGTTTAAAGAATAGAATAAAATAAACACAATAAGAGTTTCAAAAGGAATAGAGGGAATAAATGTATATTAAAAGGGAAAGAGAGATAGGGAAGTTATGGTCAAGGACTGAATATATCTAATGCTCTTTTTTTTCTATTTTATAAACTTTTACCAGGCCTCATCACTGCTACTGCTGCCCGTAAGCATACATCCAAGCTTTAAATACGTCATCAAAGTAAATTGTAAGGCTGCAGAAAGAAAAGGGAAAAAAAGGGAAAAAAGAAGAAGATTTATCTTTATCTTGCTTCCTTTATTCTTTTGTTCTTTAAATTCTGTTAGTCATGTACATAGTTTCATTTCACACAAATATTCACAAGTCAATTCAAACTCTGTCGCAACAAACAAGCGATCCAAACTCAATAAATACAAAACCATTTTACCCATTCATCTAGTATTTATTTTGGGTTTTTGAAATATTATTTCAATTTATGGGTGATAATTGGGCAAGTAAAATGCATAGGCAGGCACACCTACTTTTCTTTCTTTTCTTTTTTTTTATCTGACCGCAAGCACAAGGGGAGGTGCATATTAAACAACTACACTCACGACCTATTCATTTCTCTTTCTCTTTTATATATGCAGATCTAGAGAGAAATAGAGAGAGATAAAGAATATAATATAGAAAAGCTGAAACCAAAATCTGTAATGGTTTAATATCTTTAGAGTTTAGAGCATAATGTGAATGAAGAATCATGTCCTTAGATAATAATGATAATATTAATAAGACTAATATCTAGATTCTACAATTGGTGCCAATTAAGTCAAAGTAAAATTAATAAAAGAGAAATATTCATTATTGTTATTGTTATTATTATTAATTCTTATTGGCACACAGCAGGAGATTGCAACATGTGGAGCAAGAAAAATGAATAAATTTAGCCTGCTATTTTAGACTATAACCAAATATACTGTCACTTGGATAGAAAGTGAAAAGAAAAGAAAAGAAAAAGAAAAAGGATCTTCAGGAGAAATAACATGGGAGAAAGTGGTTGGCCCGTGTGTATTCATATTTAGTCAAAATGAATAAATAAATCAATCAATTGAATAAAAGGAGGATTACAAACATACAGGGATCTTAGATATTTTGAACCTTTCTTAAAAAGAAATACGATTAAAATATCACTTGCAGGCTTTTCAAGCCAAATTAAATTAAATCAAACCAAGTCAAATCAAGCCAATTTGGCAAGGAATTTGGACCATAAAAATATAACCATATTAATAAACACATAGAAAAATTAAAAAAAAAAAAAAGGTTTAAGCTCTGACTACCTACAAGAAAAATATTATTCAAAATAAATTATCCAACATTTCCATTTCACTGGCACAACTCAAAACAAACTACACAATTAAGCGTAATTAAGGACATCATAGTACAGCACAAGCACAGAAACTAATATAAAATATAGTCACACTATAGAAGTCACAAAGCCATCTTTTTTTCTTTATTCTTTTTGGGAACTTGCAGGAACCACACACACACACACACACAGTGGTAACTCCAAGAAGAGCAGTCTTTTCACAGCCAAGTGATTTGTGCTCGGTTTTTTCTCGTCCTCTCAATCCAGTCATTAGATTCCAATCACTATATAGATGTCTGCAAAGTACACCGTAGCTGATCTTGTGCCCAAGATCCAGCAGAACATTGATGCTATGGACTATCCAATGGCCTATGCTTTCTGCAAAAAAGCCATGGAAATGGAGCCTAGCAATGTCGACCTTCTCGAAGTTACTGGTCAGGTAGAAATGGAACTTTCTCTTTTTGCTGAGGCTAGAGAGGTAAGAAAATCAAATTTTGAAATAACAACAAAGAAAGAATATATATATATATAAAGAATAGCAAGGAAATAGAGTTTCTCAACTATGGCTCTTTATTTTACATGTAGCATATCCTTGCAGCTATTAGACAGAACCCTAATTCTGGCTACAGCAAGTATATGTACCTTGGACAACTTTCAGTAGAGATGGAAGCTATTGGTGCATTCCAAAAGGGTGTTGAATTGATGGCTACTGAGAGAAACAGTGTACCCGAGGGATCAGAAGAGGCACGCATACTGGCATCCAAGATGGCTGGTGCACTTTGCTCAATGACAGAAATTTATTTGACAGATTGTTGGTAAGGAGAAAACAAATTATTTTACTTTTTTAAAAAAAAGAGGGGCTACAAGATAGACGAATGGAAAAAAATATGTGCTTCTTTGTGCTATTGTTCGTATTCATGTTCGTATTCTCATTCTTACTCTTACTCTTAATCTTATTATTATTCCTGTTACTATTAGCTTTGAACCCGAAGCAGAACAAAAGTGCGAAGAATTCCTTCAACAGGCTCAGCAAGTCGATCCCGAAAATCCTGAAGTCTATCAGTTGTTGGCTTCAGTTCGTTTGAGTCAGTCACGAAACGAAGAGGCAGCAGCAGCACTGGAAAAGAGTATGCAACTGTGGATTGACAAGGAATTCGGAGATCCAGCGATACCTAGTTACGATGCCCGACTTGCGTTGGTGAAACTGCAGCTCGAGATGGGAATGTTCCCAGCAGCATTTACTGTACTTGAGGGCTTACAAAAGGAGAATGATCAAGTGGTTGATTTGTGGTATCTTTACGGCTGGTCTTACTATTGCTTGGGTGAGGATGAAAGTATGCCAAATGAAGATAGACAGGCCAACTGGGAAGATGCCCGTGATTGCTTAGAATTGGCAGTAAAGGTAAGCTGATACACAGAGATATATAAGTGTTATTTTTAAGAGACACAAAAAAATCGAAAAATAACAATAACAATAACAATATTAATGCTTATTTTCTTTTTCTTTTTTGCTATAGTTGTACAAAACAGTGGGTACAGATGATGAGGCCATGGTTGAGCACGCAAATGAGCTGATACAGTCTATTAATGCGGTTGTACCCCCATCTGCGCCAGAAGATGAGACTTTTGCCGATGATGCCGAGGCCGAGTACGAAGATGAAGATGAAGATGCTATGGAGATGTGATTTTGTTCTATTTTCCTTTCTTTCTTTTTGGTTCTTTTTCCTTCTTTTTTTTTGAAAAAATTACTTCCTTCAAACCTATCATGTATTATTAACGTGTTCTATACTCCCCCTTTCTTATTCTTCTTCTTCTTCTCTTCATCATCATCATTTCTTCTTCTTCTTCTTCTTTTTCTTTAGTTCTTCTTTGTAATGTCTACATAATATATTCCACCTGCACTTACTGCTGTATCTCGGTTGGTTTGGAAAGAAAGAAAAAAAACAAGGTTTACAGATGTAAAGGGAAAAAATGTACACAAATCCAAATTATGATAAATAATTTTAATACCACTTGTATTTTGCTGCTTTGTTTTGGTTTATTTATTTTTTCGCTGATTTTATGGTTTAGCTTCATTCTAGTGCGTTGCATGCATTCCTTACTGTTTGCAAGGAAATATTATTAAGATCATTAATACGAGCTAAAACATCAAATAAAATAAAATAGAATAAAGTACAGGATATGGTGTGTATATATGGTTCTTTTTTCGTGATACTTGTCAAAGAGAATATATCATATGCTTTGTATATGTGTATATATAAAAATAAAAGTTGAGACAAAGAGGGAGTATATTTGCTTGGGTGTAGATCAAAATAAGATGGCGAATAAAAGACAAGCAAAAAAATAAAAAATAAAATAAAAAAAAAGAATCAAAAAGTGGCTCGTTTTGAATAGTACAAAAAAAACAATTGAAACGATCACAATGTCAGTGCTGAATAGTGTACTGAATATGTTACACTCAATACTCATAATATTTGTACCTGTATTTGGATTTGTATACTTTTTTTGAGAAAAAAATTAAGAGACAGTTATGATATTCGGGTATCACTACAGTGGGATGTAAATGGAAATAAAGAGAAAGAAATAAAGAGATGAAAGGGAGCTTGGTTTGTTTGTTTTGTTTGTTTTTCTTGGGGGTATGAACAATACATGAAGAAAAAGAAAATTGAAACAATAAATGTTGTTATTATTATTATTATTGTTATTATTATTAAGAAAGAATGTGCAAGACAAAACAATACTGCAAAGATTACTGTTCTTTGTTTTAATGGTGTCATGATGTTTGGATTAAAGTATCATCGAAATAGGCAATAATTGAGACGCTATTTCTTGCCTTCTTCTACCTCCCACTATCTCTCTTAGTCTCTCAATATATCTGTCTTTACTATCGATGTGTGGGATCAAGACTAGGCTTAGGAATGTGAGATATGAAGGAAAGAAACAAAAGTCACAAACATTTGAGAGAATAAAAAGTAGTAAGGTTAGCAGGCAAAGAAAGAAGGGAAATGTTTCCTTTGTACATTTTATTATTAGTCGATTGAAAACATCATATCCCCCACTCGTGTTCTACTTTCAACAATTTGCTCAAACGATTCAAGACTACGGGGAATGTATGATCCTGATTCTCCCAAAAACAATTCTTGTGTAGTGTAGTGTAGTGTAGTGTGTAGTGTGTACTTTTATTTATTTATTTGGTGTGTTTGAATGTATGCATTAGTTTTGTTTCCAAGTACATATGATGTAGTTTTGGCCGTTTATCAGTGTTGTCACAATCTGTGGAGAATAAGATACATGTATACATACATATAATTTGTAGTATACAAGTGAAATAAATGTGATTAGTAAAAACCAAATTTGACTACACAAGCCAAGTGTCGATTGAAATTGATAAGACATTGGTGTAATAGAAAGATACCATTTTATTCTTCCTTTGCATCATAGCAATACAGACATTGGGTATTCTAAGAAATCCAATCGATAATTAAAATATCCTTTTAGTTACCTTTCTTGAGTCTAAAAAAGAATCCCAAACACAGGAACCATTGGTGCACAGACGTAACAAGTAAAGAAGAAGAAGAAAAATATGCCTAATAATTTCAATGACAAAAAATAAATAAATATATGTATATGTATTTTATAATTATTATCTATGAATGTTTGATGTATATCTTACTGCTATGGTTACTGCTGCTATAGTTACTGTTGCTATAGTTACTGTTGCTATAGTTACTGTTGCTACAATTTGTTTCAGTAAGCCCAAGTTCAAACAAAAATAAAATAAAATAAAAAATTAAATCCTATGATGAATATATGATTTGACTGGTTGTACTTGTTGCAAGATTCTGTCGTTATTTGACTTCAAAATTTTGTGTACCTTGAATCTCCTTTAAGATATTAAGATATATAACACAAGAAAGAAAGAAAAAAAGCCTAAGAAAACTTGAGCCAATAGAGGTTTGTATTATTTTGTGTTGAACTTAGATTCCAGGCTTTCCTTAAAAAGAAGTTAAGAATTGTGCTGGTGGGTTCACAGGTTAATAAATAAATAGATAAATAAATAAATAAATAAAATTTATTTTGGAATAGATGCCTAAATTCTAAAAAAGCATATAGTATAAATCAGGCGAGTTGGACTTCTATTTAGATTCCAACTGGCTTGTTGAGCTCATAAGTCTCTTGATGATAAAATGTCATACGCGAGCACTTGCTACTGGTGACCAAATCTATGTATCATTCCGTTTGTATCTTACCGCCTATACAGATCTAGAGATTTCACAAGTGAAATTCCCTACAGTAATGACGTAAAAACGTTTTATTTTGTCTTTTGGTGTAAAGAAAAAGCAACAGCCTAAACTCAAGACAGAAATATTTTGTTTGTATTTTCTATTTATGAATTTGACTACGCTTGGGCTTATTTCGTGATAATCGATAGCTTATTTTCTGATATTTCTATTTCGTACAGAATTTCAGAGTTCCCAGGCTTGATTCCATAACTATACTTTAGCTCTGTCTTTTTGCTCTCTCACTCTCTCTCACTCTTGTTCTTGCTCTTGCTCTATTCTCCCCCAATGTTTTTTCTTTGCCCCTCAACATTAACATTAACATTAACACCAGCTTAATTCACCTGTCTCCCCCACCCCCCCTCTTTCTCTCTCTCAATATATATATATATATTTATTTTATTTTTCTTGGTCATTATTTTCAAAATAAATAAAAATAAATAAATAATATTAAAAATAAATGCTTGTAAATTTTTGCTTAGATTGATATTGAAACATTAGCAAGAAAATTCAATTTAGTTATTGATTATATATTTATTAATATTACTACCCCCCTTTGATAATAATGAAAAATGAATAAATACAAATGTATTTTTTTCTACTATGATGATGATGATTATTATCTATATCTTTAAAAATCATTATTGACTTTGTCCCTGTAAGAATATTTATATATATATATATATATGTATTACATGTATTTATATTTTGACTTTGTGTTCCAATATTTTTGTTTTTTAGCTTTTTTATTATTATTTATTATTTATTATTATATTTTTTGCTTGGTTTCAACTATTAGTCTTTTTTATTATTATTCTTAATTATTAAGGTATTTTGATATGTCCTTGTGGTACAATGGCTTAATGGTTAGTATGTAGAGATTTTGATACTTGATTATATATATATATATATATATAATATATAATATATACACGCATTATATAGATAGATATATATATATTAAAATAAATAAATAAATATAAAAATCCGCGTTTCGAGGCATGTAATTCGCGAGTTCCTGGTTGATTGATTGATTAAGTGCCATGTCGCCATGGAGTATTAATGTGTCCCTGTATTAAAAAGAAATATATATATATATATATTTAATAATTTCTGTCACGATGTGTGATCGAAGAGAGAGAGAGAGAGAGAGAGAGCCTTCCGTTGTAATTCATCATTCCATCCCTTTTTCGCACCCCTTGATAGACAATTTGATTCTATTTCTTTTTGTTTGAAATGAAGGACCGCTCCTTTTAAGTAAGGGCTACTAAATAAAGGAAGATGACAGCTTTTACAGAGAAAAATAAATAAAAAATAAAATCAATAAAGAAATATTACTATTCTTTACAGTATCATTATATTTTTTTATTGGGCTCCTTTAAATTATTTATTTATTTATTTATTTATTTTTTCATAAAGACAATAATAAATAATTTATAATGGCTAACCCAACCCAAGTCAAATCAACTAATCTCTTAAAGGGTCTTTGATTGACTTGAAAGTATGCTAGTCATCGTATCAGAAAGTGGCCAAAATGAGATATTCAGGGTGTAGTGTCTCAGGTGTTTATTTTGTTTTCTTGGTGTCGCAGGCGAGACAAACAACACAGCCGGACAGATAGTTCTTTTGAATAGGTTCGTCTATTATATAATTAGATATCTTGCACACAAACATGTAACAGTGATAAGCTAAATGTCCGTGTTAAGAGTGTGCATATGCGCATGCATGTTCTCTTTTGAATGGTATTGTTTTTTTTGTTCCATAATTGGCCCCACCTCCCCCCTTTAATTTTTATTATTTTATTTTTTTCAAATCGCAATGTATATAAAGGCCCAACCTACAACACCAAGGACAACACATTTTTTTTACCTGTTGCTTTACTTTTTCTGACTTTACAAACCCAAAAAAAAAAGCTTAAAAAAATAATATTATAAAGAATCCTAATAATTCTTTCTTGCGCTCTCATTCTCATTCACTCTACACACTCGTACTCGTACTTAACCTCTCATATCTTATACACACTCACGCATTCACTTCTATTTCACCACTCTAACAAATATCTGAAAATGAACAGTACGTCGTCCTACAACAGAACAATAATAAAATAGCACCATAACTTCAAATCACTTACTCATCTTATCCTAATAGTTGCTGACATGCTAAACCCATCCGCAGTAGCCGATGATACGCCAACCTTCAAGCAGACCTGCTTTCAATTGACCTCTCCTCCACACTCTCCCACCCACAAAACGAAAGAAAGAGCGTACTCTCTTTCTGCAGCCAGCATAAATGGCAAGGCACGCAGTCGGTTCTCCGACCTTGAAGACACCATTATATGCGATGGCGTTGCAAACGGACTGACATGGGGGCAGATCTCGAGACAACTTCCACACCGAAAGAGAGCAACTTGTTTTAATCGATATAGAACATTGCAAGGAATTCGCAAGTCACGCAAGTCTCTTCTTTTACTTGACTCAGATCAAGAACCTACGACCACAACCACAGCGAATACTATCGCAGCCATAACCACAACTACAGCCACAGTCACCAATACAAACGTACCTACAGCAACAGGTACAGCAACAGGTACAGCAACAGGTACAGCTACATCTACAGCTACAAGACCATTTGTGCGTCACTCCTTGTCTCCATCTTCACTGGTATCGGGATTCTCGCCTTCATCGGTTGGCTCTTGGCTACCAATCACTCCGCCAAGCCGAACATTTGAAGACAATGAATTGCCCTCTCTAAAGAAAGATGGCCACGGCTTACAACGCAGTCTATTCGGCGATCTCAGTTCCGAAAACGCCCCTTCACACCGCCCCCAACACAAACCCATTTCTGGACAGCAAAAACTATCCAAACCCTTCCGTTCGTCACTCATCCACCCCTTTGTGACCTTTCCGCTTAGTAAACACACCAGTCCACCATCGTCTCCAATCCCTTACTACAGACGTTTTTCATCTTAACATATATATATATATACATACATACACTTCTTTACTAGGCTGGTTGACCAGGTCTTTCTCTGTACAGAAAAAAAAACTTAACATCCACAAATACCCTACTCACATATTATTATTATTATTATTTTTCTTTAAAGAAAAACACACCCACCCACTCACCAACCCACATACACACACTTTCATTTACATTTTCATTTTCATTTTCATTTTCATTTTCATTTTCATTTTCATTTACATTTACATTTACATTTACACTTACACTTACACTTACATTTACACTTACATTTGCACTTACATTTACATTTACATTTACATTTACATTTCTGTTCCCCTTGATATTCTTTTATGTCTCAATTGTTATGTATCATAATTCAGTAATTTATATATATATATATATATACATATATTTTTTTTATTGAAAAAGAACAAGATTCACATACACATGCACACTTCTTTAATATGCTTTTCTTGTTGCTGAAATTTAATCGAGAATTATTATCTTTTTTTTTTCTCTTAAAAAAAGTCTATTTATTGGACTTTCTTAATAAAGTTCTGTTAAACAATACGCAAGGGTTTAAGAAGAATATGAAGTTTGTTGCTGTATGTGCTGCTTGGTACTTCCTGATGTCGTTTGATGCCGCTTAATGCTGGTATTGTTGCTGGTATTAGTGTTGGTGTTGGTGTTGGTGCTGGTGGTGGTGCTGGTGCTGTTGTTGATATTTTGGTTTGTTTTTTTGTTGTTGTTATTGTTGTTGTTGTTGTTGATATTTTGGTTTGTTTGTTGTGTATTATTTTTGTTGTTGTTGTTTTGGTATTGTCGGCGGTGGAGTGATGGTTCCTTGTCCTCTCTCTCTCTCTGTGTGTGTGTATATATTTATTGGATTTTACTTTCAACTGTGTTTCGGTAACCTATATATACACACACACATACACGCACGCGTAGTATATATAATATACTATAATATATAGTAAAATTAAATTATAGCCTTACAAGGGTCATAGTTTCCACTAGCTTCTTTTTATTGCTCGATTTCTACATTAATATAAATATTTGCCCAAAACCATAAATTGTGTATTTTTGATCCTGATCCTGATTTTGGTGTTTCTGTTGATGATGATGTTTGGTGTTGCTGTTGCTACGGTTATTTTGTTATTATTATTATTATTATTGAATTCACATCTATGTTACTGTTATTATGATGCCACCCAATTGAAAATATACTATTGTTTGTGCCATGCGCCGTGTATTCTAGACAACCTTGTACATTACATTACATTACATACGGACACATTTATATGTGAATGTTTCATAATCAAACGCTCATATAAATCACATATCATATACATACAAATTCTTTATGTATATTGTGTATTATAAATCAACACATCAATATTTTATTTTATTTTATTTGATAATCTACTGTGTGCCTCTGAACTTGGCAAATGTCTCCTTGACACCTGCACCATTTACTAGCGCCTCCATGCACTGTGAATCAATTGCCACATTCTTTTTGCAGCTCTCTAGAACATCATTCAATAGCTTTACGGGTACACAGACAACTCCTTCCACATCGGCTACAATAATATCTCCTGGATAGACTACAACAGAGGATGTCGACATACTAAGAGGCACCTGGATCTGGGAAGGTCTCAGGAACGCATTTTGTGGCAATATCGAATGTGATTTTGCAAACACCTAAAAATCACACACCCACACAAAGGAAACAAGTTAACAAACAAAACAAACAAACAACAGCAGCAATAAATTTGTACCAAATCTTATGAATTTTAAATATCCAAAAATAAAAATCATAAAACTTACAGGGAACTGCATTGACCGATGTTCATTCAAATCTCTAACCCTGCCATCAATAACAACGCCCTTTGCCTCTCTGGCCTTGGCACGTGCGCTCATCAACCCACCCCAGACAGCATTTTTGACATCTATTGAACGAATTTTTCTTTATTAAATATTATTTCTCAATATGATAGCCGGAGCTTACCTGGAGGCGCAGAAACAACGACAATACTTTGGCTTGGGATACTGTCAGCCTTTGTATATTATTATAATCAATGCTTTTAAATCAAATGTGCATATGAAACCTAACATTTTACTCTACGCTGTAGTTAGTGCTTACAAAATGACTTGAAAGAGTAGGTGCATCTTTATCCAATTTGTCAACCAGCTTTATTAAATCCAAAATAAATATGTCAGTCAAAATATAAATAAACACAAATCAAATCAAATCAAATCAAATCAAATAAAGCAGGCCCCTCAACCCACCCAGTCAATCAAATTAATCAATTGATCAATTTATTGATTCATATATGTATACTTATCTAAAGAATACTATTTTATCAAAAAAAATATTTACTTGCCTTTACTGTATAAGCAGGTCCAATAATCCTTGTCTGTCCTTCGCAGTAAGTCGGAGACCACATATCAATGTCTGCAATATAACCTCCCCAAGGCCGCTCTCCTAGTTTCAACAGAGCATCGGCAATCTATATCGATAGTTGACAAACAATATATATATATATATATACATACACACATACACAATACATATATGAATGCATATACACACACACGCACACACACACGCTCAAGTACACATGGGTACATAATTTTTCTTTTTCTTTTTCTTTTAGACATATATAAAAAGGGCTCAAGAGGTGTATTTTATGTTTATAAATTTAATTTAATTTGATATTATATTATATTTAGGGGTCCACTGTCGGATTTGGTTTTGGAATGACAGCCAAATTAGCTCTTAATCTTACTTCGCAAGTTGAGAATTCAGCAAGAGCATTCAATGTCGCGTAAGGTGCCTCCATTAAAAGAAGATAAACGAGGAAAGTAAAACAGCAATAATAATAGAGAGAGAGAGAGAAAGAAAAAATAAGAGAGAGAGAGACAGACAGAGAGCAAGGAGTGGCAGCTCGTTTCACGTGAGAGCAAGAAAACCTTAATCATTTTTTGGGGGGTATTGTCGGCTTAATGACTGCTCTTCTTCTATTTCCTTTTTATTCTTACTTTCTTACATTGATCTCTTATTCTTATTCTTATTCTTATTCTTAGTTATCTATTCTGGAGAACGTAACACATTAAAAGATTACAAAGTTTAAATAATAAGAATCACCATAGTGATATATTAATTTTTTTAAAAAACAAAATAAAATAAATAAATAATATCACAATAAGCATAATCACAATACGCATATAATAATTAAACACAATACACATGTGTATCATAAAGCAGATATCACTCTGTAGAAACTAGCGGAGGATAATTGTTGTTTGACAGTAAAAAAAGTATGGAAGGATTATAAGAAAAAGGAAAGAAAGACACAATATATTGATGCTGCTGTATGACGCAGTCCCGGTAGCACACGGTGGGGTAGGCAGCCAAGAGGCTTTCTATCGATACACAGCTTGAGTTGCTATTTAAGAGGATAAAAGTTATTCGCTCACTTATAAAATATATACTGATAATCACGTACAAATCATAAATATATATATAAAAGATGGAATGATACTTGAGGAAACACTTTACTAATTGCAATGGACTTCAATTATAGTTTATCAATAATGAATAATCATAGTAATTAAACACACCAAAAAGCCTTGTTTTGTTTTTTAATCTTATTTTTTTTAAAAAAAAATAGTGTCTTGGTTGGAACTTATAGCCCACCTAGCAACTAAATATCTATCTATCTATCTATCTATACACCCTTACACCCTTACACCAACACCAACACAGCATTCTGTATATCTAAATTTCTATATTTTATGTTTTTGGAGGGGTTCAATTAGAAGAGTATTACCTCTTTTTTTCTGTCCCCCTTGTACACCAATACATTTGGCATGACAACGCTGAGATAAAAATTAAACAGGAGCTTATGTTAAAGAGAGAAAGTGAGAGGAAAGATTTCCTGTTTAAAGTTGTCCCGACACTACAGGCAGTAGATTATATATATATTTATACATACAATATATATATATAGTTACATTAGGTCAATACAAGCTTTTTTTTTGTTCTTAGATACAAAAAGCAATAAATTGATAAATAGATATAGGTTGATGAGTAGATAGATAGAAATAACGCAGCTTACAATTAGGTACAATTATGTTTCCTCTCAGCCATATACATTTCTTTTTCTCTTCTCTATTTTCTTCTTTCCCTTCTCTCTCTTTTTGATTTTTCTTCTTCTTTAACCAATTACTTTACTTCATTTTATTGTATTTATTTTACTGCTGAAATTTTCTTTGTATTTATTTTTTATATAATTGCATTCATCATTGTGCATGCACCATTCGTACTCTGGCCTCTTTACGATTGTTGACGCAGGATAGCCGATGCAGAACACCATTGATATCACACCTCTTGAAGAGGAACCTCCAACGAAGCCAACTGAAAATGTTTATCGAAAAAGGCATGCATCTCTCATGCCATCCTCCTCCCCTCGTCACAGCTCTCGCCATTACTTTCAGAGAAGATTATCCGTACCAGATCTCCATCGTCTAAAAAAAGAATGGGGCAAATACCAATCGTCTGGTATAGAAGATCTAGAGTTATCCAAGTTACAGGTTAGAAATATTTCTATATGTATATTTTAAAGAAAACAAAATTTTAAATTTTAAATACATGTGTATAATTTGTTGCCATGCATTTTTTTTTTATTTTTATTTTTTTTAGGTGGACTTGCTTAATATTCAATCGGATATTCCACTAAAAAGACCATTAATACGAGTCAAAATGGGATCTTCAAAGTACTATACCATGCGTTCCCGTTCTCCTACTGGAGATTGGAATGAAGGATTTGTATTTGTAGTAACTTATCACACTCAATTGTTTGATACTATAGAGGTAAAGTTTGTACACTTTTATGCTTTATATATATATATATGTATATACTAAAAATAATAACCCTATTTTGCTCTAGTTTGATCTCTATGACCAGCCTAGAAAGCGATGGCCTTCGAATGTAAAACATCTTGGAAAAGCCAAACTCAAGTTATCCAAATTAGCCGGTAAAGACGATATTTTTGTAACGTAAGCCGCCTTAATTATATACATATATATATATATATTTACATTTACTTTTCTTTTTTTTTCTTAGATTTTTGCCCGTATATGAATACCATATTCGTCGATCTTTGCCTGCCGAAATCCTTGATACTCTGCAGGAATCTTCGCTCCGGCTGAAGAAGATGGTCGATGCTGCAGTCCCTCCTGCAAAGCTTATCGGCTCTCTACAGATACGAATCCGATACCATTTCCAGCAGCCTTCAGATGTCCCCACTCTTGCCATAGCACCATATCCAGAACTACTCCAGCAGCGAGGGTGCAACGGCGCAAATAGTATCGTTTCTGAGAGTGACGATGATCAACCAGGATATTATTCGGACACAGCATCCATAAACACAGCCAGTCCTGTGCAGAAATTATCAATAGGTACTAATAATATCATCAACAACAACAACGACAACGACAACGACAATCAGCCTAGATTATCAGCCGTCGATGGCTGCATAGACGAAACTGGGGTCTGGCCTATCACCACTTTCCCCACCGGAAACACACTTTCTCCTCCTGATAACACGCCCCGCAACAACAGTACTTCATCCCAGCATAACCGAGGAGAGCTTGCTCAAGACGAGCACGTCGTCAATTCTTTATTTATGAACCGCCTCAGTACAATCATGACCTCACAAGTACCCTGCTCTAAGCAAAATACCATCAATACCTTTCAGAGACCAAATATATCAGCAACAAGCAGTCGAGAAGGATTAAACAGCGACATTGACTGGAGACAGAACGAGTCCCGGCTCGAACTCCACCCAAACTCATTACGCTCAAGTACGACTAAAACTAGAGACTGTCAATGGCTCCGAGCCATTCTCTGGCCCGTAAATAGATCAAAACTTGCGTCGAATCGCGGACGACGCTACGGATTCTCTCAGAATGATGCTGATGAGACCCAATCGACTCTCCCGACAATCAGAATCCAAGACGCAAACAATAACGATAATGCTAATGCTAATGATAATGCTAATGTTGATAACGACAGACACAAAGGCAAAGAAAAAGTAAAAGAAAAAGTAAAAGAACAAAAGGGTCGAATCAAAAAGGGAGCAGAAAAGGCTCGGTACATTATCCACAGTGTGAATTTTGGAGACAAGAATTTTGGATTTCAGTGGATGCAGGATTCTTTTGAGGATGTTGCCATTTCACATCCATTGATCGATTCACTTGTTGGTTTGGTCGTTAGTGGGCAGACACGCGCAATGGTGCGGGCCCTTATAAAGCTGGCAAATGCATTTGTACGTAATTAACTTGAATATCATTAAAAACATACAGAGCAAGAGAGATAGACAAAGAAAGGAAAAAAGAAGGTCCTTGTCTAGCCACTAAATTAATTAGTTCTTTTTCTATTATTTAAATATATGTTCTTAATTATGTATGTATGTATGTATGTATTAGGGTCAAGGGTTCAAGGTTACAGGCTTTCAATTATTAAAAGCAATGTTGGTATTACAAAAGTACTACCAATCATTACCAGAGTAAGTTATATAAAAAAAAGTATATTTATTTCTTTCTTCTCCATTTATTTCGTAGTTGACCATTGCAGTGGTCCTTTGAGAGATCCTTTTCATTGGACCCTGCATTGTGTGAGTAAAGAGATAAATGGGCATATGTATATATATATTTATTAATTTTTCTTTATTAATTTAATTTGTAGGCCTCCTCCCGAACCTCTTATTTATGACCGCACGTTGGTCAATGACTCCCGCCATTACTTTGACTATGCGCTCATAGCCTATGTAAGGAAATAGATTTGTATCTTTATTAATATATACATAGCAAATAAAGAGAACTTTGTAAATGATCTTTCTAATGCTCTCTTCAGGGATGGCGTGGTCTTGTCTATTTGGGGGCTTATGGTCAATATATTCGAGGTAAGAAATACAGCGTCCTTTTCTTTAGATCTCTCTATCTCTATCTCTATTATTATCATTTTCAATAAACAAAAAGACAGGGGTTAAAGAATAGTAATAGCAATAGTTATAGCAGTGCCATTAACATTAATAATAATAAATCATCACCTCACCCAAATATATATATATATATATATATATTAAGGAGCACGGCATCGTCGGTCCAATCGTATGGCCATCCTACGCTACCTTCAAATACCTCCTGAAGACTTGCTAGGGTACGAATATGGATTACGCAAAGGAGCAGCATTCCAACCAAGTTATTTTCTTGCCATAGACCGCTCTCGAAAAGCAATTGTGCTCAGTATCCGTGGTACTTGGGTAAGGGTTTTTATAAAAAAAATTAATCTATAATATAATTAAAAAAAAATTGACATGATCTATTTTCCATATTTACTTATATTTACTTTTTATTTTGTGCGTGCTTGTGTGTGTGTGTGCTTTTATTTATTTATTTCTTTATTTATATATTAATGTCTCTCAGAGTCTCTATGATGCTATTACCGATCTAGTCTGCCTCTACAAGCCTTGGAAAGGAGGTTTGGTGCATTCAGGCATGTTGGCATCGGCCCAATGGTTCTATACAGAAATTGTCCCTCAGATCTTCCGCTACATCCATCACCATAGAAACGAACTTTCCTCCTTTATCATAACTGGCCATTCACTTGGAGGAGGTGCGGCCAGTCTTTTGACAATGATGGTTGTCGATCACCTTGAGGAACTTCGTGATATCTCTCGCAACCCCACTTTCACACTTCGATGCTATAGCTATGCACCCGTTGCCTTGAGCTCGCAACAGCTCGGTAGTCAGTACGATCGTTTTATTTATAGTTTTATTTGTCAAGATGATATTGTTGGAAGACTTTCGTATGGTACTGCTATGGAACTAAAAGAGCTGGTAATGGACACAATCGGAGCGTATGAAACCCTCGGCGGCTGGCGCAAGGTAAAGAAAGAAAGAAAGAAAAATCAATATATCAATATATCAACATATTGAATGGGAAAGAGAAAGTCAAAGTCAAAGAAGTTTAAAATTCTCCGGGCTGACATGTATTTTTTTCTTTCTTTATTATTATCTTTGAATAGGTAATGTATGACTCTGAGACTCGCGAGGTTTGCTTTGAGATCATCTCTAAGCGTCGTAAGCAAATCTACAATAATGCAGAAGAGTTATATCCTCTGGTAAGTTTACTAGTATTCAATAGCACTCTCACACTGTAACAACAACAAAATAGATAGAAATAGTTAACCAAACATATATATATATCTAGCTCTATATTCCTGGGAAAATTATTCATATAGTCAGGAAACGTGAGATGCGTTTTGGTGGAAACGAGCGTCACAAGAAGGATGGACCCGAGGCGGGAGAGAATAGACGAGGAAAGGAATCCAAACGAGAGTCTGTCTCGAAACACATTCCAGGCGCCAGTCGACACACTTACACAATGCATGTAGGAAACCGCGCAATATCAAATGAAATGCTGGTGACAACAAAGAGTGTGGAAGACCATATGATATCAAGCTATCGAAATGCATTCAGTCAATTGGGCGCCAGTAGTCCATCTTAATCATCATCATTAACTTATTAACACCGGTTCTTTTACTCTATACCCCCCACCCCCACTCTTCCAAAAAAGAAACATACAAACATATATATATATATAAAACAAACAAATAGAAAAAGAGATTCGCCTTATGTATTCATCACTTGCTTGTTGTATAATAAAGAAGCATATAATATAATATAATATACTTTAATTTAATATAATGTAATTCAATGCAATGTAATTCTATTTAATTTAGTGTAATAAAATAGCTTGCACCAATACTTCTTGTCATCTAATGGACTTTATATATATGTATCAAGCTCACATTCATACTTATGCTTTTACTTTTGCTCATGTTCATGCCCATACTTAAACTCACATTTAGTTATTTAAACTGTTGCCGAGGCCAATACTCTAGAAAATACACCAATTTTATTTTACTGCGACTCAACTCATGATATTAACAATTATTTATTAATGGTATATTAGAGTTCCAACGTAGCTCTCATATGATATTTGTTGTTATTCTAATCATATCCAAGACAAACCAAACTCTCTGAAACAAGTCCTAATAACCATTAGATCTATTTACATAATAGCCAACGTTTGTGATACGCTTCTTTTATTTATTTCTCGTTGTAAATCTACCAGAAAAAAAAAACAAAAAACAAAAACAAAGTCGTATTGGTATTGTAATAATCCAACAGATCAAGACTAGGTTAATTCAGATTGACTAGCTGACTGACTGACTAACTGAATGACTGGCTGACTGACTGACTGACTTAATGAATGAATGAATGAATGAATGACTAGCTGACTGCCGGACTTATGTACTCAACCACGTTTCACTCTGATGTACTATCTGACATGCTGCAAAACGACTCAGTTGCTCAGCCTGGAATTTCACACCATGCCAAACAGTTTCAAGATGGGTGCGTGTATCAAAAAGATACATTCTTACCTATTGAAATCAATGGAAACAAGAGCATACAAAATGAAGCTACAACAATCTGCCAAAACACAATTTGTGTGAATCTTACCACAACAGAAACAAAGGATATTCCAGTTGCTCACCATCAACCAAGCCAGATTCAAGACAACCGGACCTCTGATCCGTCTCCCAACAAAGACCCCGCTTCACCGTCCCTTCCTGCTGTGGAACCAAGAACAAGAAGAACAAGAAGCTATCCGGTGAGCGCAACAGTTGCAGCAAACCTCACGCCACTTTCGACACTTTTATTGCCCAGAAAAAAAGAAATGGATAATTCAGAACATTTCAAGATTGCTATCCAAACTGCCTATCTCACAGATAAACCTCTTCCGTCAATCCCGTCCATTGCGTCTATTGCGTCTATTGCGTCTATTGCGTCCTCTCCGTCCGTTTCTTCTATTCCGTCTCTTCAATATCAGCAAGATTTTATTCCTAAAGAAGGCGGTTCCGACTCTATTCGATCTGTACAGCTATCATGCCACAGCTCCAATACAAGAGGCAGTGCAACTGCCAACTGGGAATCCATGTTTGACCCATTTAGTACCTTTCAGCGAAACAGGGACTCTGTTGTCTACAAACCATGGTCAGCTACACCCACAGTTCTCGTACATCCTCCCATTGAAGTAAACTTGCCACTTGCTTCATGTATCCCTCACACCCCACCTGCTATTCCGGGAAATTCTCACTTTCTTGCTCATGAGAATTTACGCCAAGAGTCATGTATTTCTGACTCGGGAGATCTCATGAACTCTCACTACAGCGTACTTCAAAGAATTCGGAGCGAGGGAGATCTTCCCTTGCATCCTCATGACACGCAGAACACTCCAAGTAGCAGCCTCGACGAAACTAATTCTCTGTCTTTGGTATGTCGTGAAAAATCAATCGCAGGTCAAGTCTTGCAAAAGATACAACAGTATGCTGTTGTCCGCAAAGGATCGAAAGTCAAGTACCTTTCAAAAGAGTATCCAGCCAATCCAGCCTGCCCCCCGGGTGCTATACAACATACTTATCTGTATGGGACATCTGCTGTGAACCATGCGCCTATAGAACGACTATTCTTTTGGCTAGGGTTTGTTTGCCCGCTTTTCTGGATTGGTGGAAGTATAGGACTAAGTAAAAACTCGGCCAGAGATAGAGACTTTAGAGGCTGGCAGAGGAGATGTCGGGTAGCATTAATGGTATCTTTGATGGTTATTGGTGCAGTAGGGCTTGTAATATTGGTTCAATCCACGTGGGTGGCAGGCTCACGCCAGAGTGCATCTGAGTCTATTCTTGCAGTAATCAGTAGTTAGCGAATAGGCATTTTCAATTTTATAATATTTTACATCTACCCACATACACACACGCGTGGATATATCTATATCTATTTATCTATATATATATACTGCGTAAAGAAAGAAGAATACTTTTAACAAAAAGATTATTTGGCTATGACTTTAACTTTGAAGCTTCATAATTTATAAACCTATAACTCAAACAGTTTTATCAATATTGGGATAATGCTTACTTTTAACCTAGATTACTTATTCACTGACATATATATATATTTGTATGTGCATTCTTAATCTTAATCATGTCTGTAAATAACTTTACCTCACATTTTCTTTACTATCTTTATATACAACCCACTAGTATGGATCAAGTATATTAAATGAACAACATTTCTTGATTTCTTATTTTTTATTTAGAAAATGAGTAAATATGGCTTTGGGTAAAGGTGAAAGAATCATTTAGCCTTTTCCTTCACTTGTTAATCTGACAGTTTTGTCCAAATTTTAGCAGAGAAAAAAAAATACAAAAACTTTGATTTGTATCATATAAAGGTATATAAAAAAAATCAATGTAGATTTTCCTAGATGACTGATATTTTGAGTACCAATGTTGTAACTGTGTATTTTTTATTACACATTTTTAAAACAACAGCAGCAGCAGCAAAAGGTCTCAAATATCATGTTTCTTCTCTTTTATTCTTATTCGTATTATTAGTTTTGTGTTTTTTTGGCATTTTTTTTTTCGATTTTTGTGTGTGTGTTTTTTTTATTGGCTTAGTCTTGCTTGGGCAAAGACTGGGTACCCATAAGAATACCTCCATTGTCAATATTTCCACTGTTGTAAATAAACACAAGAACACCTGAAGTCAAGATAATCAAACTAACGCCAGTCCAGAAGAGAAGCTGGAAATCGCTAGTAGAATCCACAAACTCGCAGGATTCACCCAAGAAAGAAGCCTTGCACTGACAAGCATAGCAAGAGTCAGACACAATACCGCACAAACCATGACCGCTGCAATCACCAGTTCCCTCTTC
The DNA here is from genome assembly GCF_001638985.1 of Phycomyces blakesleeanus NRRL 1555(-). Taxonomy (NCBI): domain Eukaryota; kingdom Fungi; phylum Mucoromycota; class Mucoromycetes; order Mucorales; family Phycomycetaceae; genus Phycomyces; species Phycomyces blakesleeanus. The sequence goes on along the minus strand of NW_017265137.1, from coordinate 1,086,422 downwards.
GCAGTCAGAAAGAGTTGTGTAGCAGGTGGCGTCGGTATCGGGAAGGTCGCGCTTATTAAAACGGTTGGCAATAGCAGGTGAAAGGACAACAGTAGCCAAGACACCCTCCTTGTTGTTAAGATAGGCTTTTTGGAAGGTAGGAATCAAGTTCTATAATGTATATGTATATATGTATATGTATATGTATATGTAAAATAATAATTGGAATGTTAGTTACAGTACCTTTATACACAACAAAACCAACTTTTTTCCCTTTTTTTTCGTTCCATCTTTCTTGCAAGTCCTTTCCCATTTGTCTTTCAAATATGTATGTATGTATGTATGCAATTACCTCTTCCAGCAACAATCTAACTGCGTGCTGACCCTGGATGTACTTATCAGAGTTGGCTCCATAAGCATGAAGAAGAGTCTGAAGACCAGTCATCTTGATTGAGACAAAATCAGTACCACGTTGTTCAGAACCTTCCTTGGCAGTTGTAAAGATCTTCATGGCATCTCTTGATTGTTCCATTTCAGTAATGAATGCATTATCAGCCTAAAGATCATTTTAATTATTTTAATTAGCCTTTGTTTTGTATATATTAAATTAACTATATAAACTTGCTTCCAATGTCATATCGAATACGCTTGCATCTACACCAGGATAGTTCTGTTTAAAGGAAGACACAATTTCCGACGCTTCCTCAATAGTTTTCTGTAAAAAGAAACAACATAATTGATTAATTGATATTTCTAGTATAGATCGATTTAATCAAAGATATATCTATCATAATCTTACAGGTAATGTGTAAGCGTGCATTACGAAGCCATGGCCGGATCTCTCCTGAGTGTTCAAAGCAATATCCTCAGCAAGAGCTGCATAATCTTCGGCAGTGTTGTCGGTAACATAAAAGGCAGGATTGTAGTCGGGGAGAAGCACTGTTTTAAATAAATAAATAAAAATATATAAATCAAAAAGGTATTTAAGCTTAATTAAGCACCGAAATCCAAAAAAATAAATGCAAATTCTTTATATATACATATGCAACTTATATTCATTTTTTTGATCTATATATATATATATACCTTCGGCATTCTGTACACCAGCTACAGTAATAAAGAGGTTTCCTTGTAACTTTGGCTTGAAAAGGTCATTTTCTTCATTGGAAAACCACTGCTGATGACCATTCCACACAGCCTGGGCACCATCGAGAGCCTGTTGCTTGTAGCTGTCTTGCAATTGCATGATTGGGTGTGTGTCGAGGGTGTTCATCAAATGGGACATGACCAGAGAGAACGAGTTGAATGAGACTTCAGAGTGATGACACTGTGCAGTCATCTTTGCAGTCTCGGAGACCATGTAGACAGACGACCGAGCTAATTAAATCATGGCAGGTTGGTTGTCAGTCTGTGAGGTTTGGAGTCTCTCTTTTTTTTTCTGTCTATATATATATATATATATATATGTCTTCTCGTTCTTTTTTTTTGTTCTTTTTCTGTTTTCTCGCCAACACGCTCATCTGGCAGAAAACCTACCGAGGACGCTGGTGCTGACGGAGAGCAGGCTCAATACAGCCGTGCTCAAAAATGATGCCTTCATGTTTACTGTTTTCTTTGACGTGTAAGGTGCTAAGAAGGGGTCTACAAAAACGGGGTTTTGCTTTGTCGCACGTTTCAGCATCCGAGCAAGAACAGCTATCTACACTCTCAACTATTTATGACGTAATATTTTATCATGACGTAGACAGCAGGATCATTTACTGTTCTTGTGTGTGTGTATATGTATGTGCGTGTGCAAGCAAAGAAAAAGGAATAGATTTAGTGTAATAAATCTTACAAAGGAATTAGCGTATATATACAATATGTGAATATAAAGACAGATCAGCACAGATCAATGGTAAATATAAGGTAATTGGTATTGGAATAAACCAAATAGTATGATCTATTTGCGTTTGCTTGTTTGTTTGTCATTTTTAATACATATACCTACTATATACACATACAAGAATATGTAAAACTTTAAGCTTAATATCAATTCATATCAATTTATTAGTTTGTGAATTAAAACCTGGATTTATATATTAATATCCCTATTTTTACTCTGTCAATGGGTGCTTTGTACCAGCCGCAATTGAATCAAAATGTACAGTTCGTTTACTATAATAAGCTACTATAGTTGTTTTGGTTTTGACTATCTATATACTCGTTATATCTACTGACAGCTTCATTGTGAGTTTCAATACATATATATATATATATACATTGTAAAAATCGATCTGGAAAGTCTAACAGGGTTCAATTCCAATGTTAAGCGGTAGTACATAAAGATACAAAGAAGAAGATAAGCTCTTTACACAGCTTGATCTTATCCTGTTATTTATATAAAGAAAGAAAGGGCACCTTTTTTTTTTGTTCTTTCACCTTTATCCTCAACTTTCGGGATTTAAATATCAACAGTCTCTCCAAAGTGACAGCGGTAAACAAAAAGGGGAGGGGCAAAAACGACAGGCTTTGAGCCCTTTTTAAACACACATATACACACCACCACCTATTCTCATGACAACCTCATCGGCAGCTCCAGCCAAGCTTGCTCAGCTTGCCCAGCTGTCCTGCAAGATCTTCCAGACCGTCTACAATCCCACATCGGCACGGACAGGAAACAAAGTGTTGAGGCAGCGATTGCTCGGATCGACCTTGACCCAATACCACCCTGAAAAGCTAGTTCATTTCCGTGACCTCAAGGCCATGTTCCCTGAACTTGACCTTGTCAACACTGAGGAGAATGAGCGCCTTGAAGAAATTGCCAGAAGAAAGAGACGTGGAAAGGGCGCCCCCAAGAAAGGTAAAAGAATATAAATAAGGATAAAATAAACCAATAATTTGTATGTGTGTGTGTGTCTAACTTTTTATTGTTTTTGTGTAATTTTAAAAAACAAAAAAAAAACAAAACAAAAAAAAGGTCAAGGAAAGCGTGCCTCCAACAAGAAGCGATAAGTTTGCCAGACTATACTTTGTGTATCATAGAACATATGTTGAGGATATTAAAGAAAGAAAACAAAAAGAAAAAAATTCAAAAATTCAAAAAGATGATCCTGTGCTTCCCTTGTCAAAACAACAGAAACACCAACGGCAACAGCAAAAGAGAGTGTGTAAGAGAAAGAGAGAGAGAGAGATGCTATGAGTTTTTACAGACAAGAAAAAGAATCGTGTCAATTGTGGACTAGTGTTGCTATATGTGTATGTGTGAATGGATGAGAAAAGAAGTGAATGTGGATTGTGGTAAAGTAAAAGACAATAATGTTAATTATTTTTATTGTTTCAAAAAAGAAGAAAAAAAAGGGGGGATTGGGAGATATGAGAAAGAAAAGAAATACAGAATATATATATATCGTGTTTGTATGTTTGTGTGTATTTTGTGAATTTGTGTACTTGTGTATTTGGTTAAGATTAGTAGCTTCTACCAAAGAGCATAAAGTGCTTGGCATCGTGGTCACAAGCAATGCACTTGGTGACGCCGGGAACAATGGGGTTCTCGGTGGGCTGGACAAATGGCTTGCAGAGAGACTTGGCACCCATGGAAGGAGCGCGATCATCTTCTTCCTCACCCTCGGTGGCAACACGGGCAGATCTTTCCTTAATATCATCCTCGCAGGCAATGCGGTCACACCAGGGAATCAAACAGAGCTTCTTGTCGTTGAGGGTACGAACGAAATCTTCCCACTTGTTGATGCGGACAATGGAGCTATCCATCTTTGCCTTTGCCTTCTGGAACATGTCGTTCTGGATGGTGTCAAGAGCATCGCGGACACCCTTCTCAAGGTTGTCGAGAGGGATGGCAAACTTGGCACCGGTGTCACGACGGACAGCAGTGACCTGGTTCTTCTTGATGTCCATGGGGCCCAACTCGAGTCTGAGGGGAACACCACGGATCTCCCAGTGGTTGAACTTGAAGCCAGGGCTGTAGTTCTCTCTCAAATCAGCCTTGGACTTGAGACCGGTCTTCTTGAGACGGGCAGCAACGGCCTGGCATCTGTCGTAGATGTCATCGGACTCCTCCTTGGTGGTCTTGACGTTCAAACCGCAAGGAACGACAACGGTCTGGATGAGGGCAACACGGGGAGGGAGGACAAGACCCTTGTCGTCACTGTGAATCATCACCATAACACCAATTGTACGGGTGGACAGACCCCAGGAGTTTTGCCAGACGTGGAGCTTCTTGGCTTCCTCGGTGGCATTGGCTGGGGCACTGGGATCCTCGATCACGATGTTGAACATCTTACTGAAGTTCTGGCCGAGACAGTGGGAGGTACCACCCTGGATAGCACGACCGGTGGTGGGGATGAAACCTTCGACGGTAGTGGTGTAGTATCCACCGGCGAAACGTTCTTTCTCAGACTTTACACCCTTCACTACAGGAACAGCCAAGAGATCGGTGTAAACCTGCTCATAAAGATCCAAGATCTCACGAACTTCCTTGTCAGCGCCCTCAAGAGTCAAATGGGCAGTGTGACCCTCTTGCCACAAGAACTCGCGAGTTCTGAGGAAAGGCTCTATAGATAATATATATATGTTAGTTTGTGATATAAAGATATGGTAGTTCTGCTATAAACTTACGGGGGTTTTTGAATTCCCAGCGAACGACTGAGCACCATTGGTTGATACGGAAGGGGAGATCGCGGTAAGAACGAATCCACTTGGAGAAGTAAGGGTACATGACTGTCTCTGAGGTGGGACGAATGGCGATCGGTTCTTCCAGGTCAGCTGATCCAGCCTTGGTGACCCACGCAACCTCGGGAGCAAAACCTTCGATATGATCCTTCTCACGCTGCAAGACACGGTTGGAGACGAACATAGGGAAATATGTGTCCTCAACACCCATTTCAGTGATGGCGGCATCAAAAAAGTCTATTACAAGGATTTTTTTTTAAAATTAATTAATTATTTATTTTTTGATCTCTTTCTTCTTTGAATGTTTCATTTTCTGACTTACTGGTAATCTCCTTCCAGACGTTGTAAGCGAGAGGACGAAGGATGTAACAGCCAGAGACATCATAGTACTCCAACATCTCACTCTTGGTCAAAACCTACAATTTTTTTTAATAAAAACACGCACAACATAAATATATACATGTTAGATATCGATACAATATAATACAATACAATGTAATTCAATGTACAAAAACAACTGTCTGTACACCCGTGCGTGCGTGTGTGTTATTTACCTGCTGGTACCACTTGGGGAAGTCAACTTCCTTCTTAGCCTCAATACCCATTTGGTGAACCTCATCAGCGGAAGCCTCGATTTCAGCTGCGGCTGTGTACAAGAATTAATAAAATTGTTTTTTAACGTGTATTTGTTAAAATTATATATATATATAAATTTAAGAGAAAAATAAAATTACCCTTCTTCTTTGGTGCAGGCTTGGCAGCAGGCTTGGAGCCAGAAGCAGCAGCAGCAGCGGGAGCAGCAGTAGCAATAGCCTTAAAGTCAATTTCGACGAAATCCTTGGAGATGGATTTGAAATAAGCCTTCAACTGATCGACTGTGACAAATACAGTCTTGTCGGCAGCCGAGGGGTGGAAGGCCAACAAGGTAGTTGCAGGGAGGGCAAGGATAGCAGAGTCCACAACCAAGTGAACCAAGCTAAGATCAGCCACATTAGATAAGGCAAAGGGAGAAACTATGTGTTGCATACAGATTTTTTTTTTGGTTTGTTGTTTTGTTTTCATTATTTAATAATAAGCTCAATGTTTCTTTCACTTGGATTTTTCTTGCGTATTTTATTTTGTTTTGTTTCCTCTTGATCCCTCTTTATATCCCTCTTTTTTTTTAAAAATATATATGTGTGGGTGCGTGCGTGCGTGCGTGCGTATGTATGTGCGCATAGTGTTACCTTGATCCTTGTTGACGCCAAAAGTGGTCTGCAACAATTCTTCGTTGGCGAAACGGCAGTCTTTGAGGCTAAGTTTCTTTCCAAGAGCAGGGACGGGGGTCTCGGTCGACTCGAGTGCAATGACAACGACGGGAGTGGCAGCAGCAGTCTTGGCGGTCTTGGGCTTCAAGATGAGTGTCTTAGTCATCTCAAACACCGCGTCCTTGGTGCTGGCAAGAGCAGCAGCCCAAGCTTTGTTGTCAGACACACTCTCATGAGACACAGTTCTGGGCGAGAGGGAAAGCTTGGCAAGAGACTGAAGTACAGCGTCGCAGGTGGCCATAATATTCAAAGTAGGGAAAAGAAGAGGAACGGAAAAGGCAGGGGAAAAGAAAATAAAAAAAAATTGGTGGCGGAGTTCGATAAAGAAGTGCACCTGTCAAAGGCCAGTTTTCAAAATCTACCTTTTCGGTGACTATGAACCTTGATTTCTTTGTAAATGGTAACTAGCCAAGTCACATACAACTTGACAGCCTTTTTTTTGGTTTTTTTTTCTCACTTTAAAAAATATAGTGCTTTCATATTAACAAAGTCTCCTCCTCTTATGCACACGCACAAGAACATACACATACATTTATATATAATATATAAGGTTAATTCTAGGGCTGTTTTCACTGCTACTGCCTTTAATTGCTTGCCTTCAATTGGCTGTCTGCCTATTTTTCTATTTGTCTTATTTATTTTCCTTTTGTCTGTTTTGATTGCCTTTTTTATTTCTACTGGTAAAAATAATGCGTGCACAGAAATAGATATAGATTTTTATAAGGAAAATTTATATAGGAAAATAAAATCAAACTTGCATACTTGGAATAATAATAATGACAATAATAATAATGAAAAGGAAAAGAGAAATAAAAATAAAAATAAAAATTACTGGAATTTGGTTTACTATACACACTTATTCTTGGTGACATAAAAATTAAAGTATTCATAAGAATGTTATAGGTAGATAGGTAGATAGGTAATATAGAGCTTCTTTGCGAATTATTAAAGAAGTGAAAGAACATAAATTGTTTACAAAGAATGGGTGGGGCATAGATTTAAAGAAGAAGAAATGGAATGGAATACAAAATAAAATGAATCAAAGAAAGGAAGAAATCAAAGTAAAACAGACAAAATAATAAAAATAAAAATAATAATAATATTTGGCAAAAGTGTCCAAAATGAAGAACTTTTTTTAAGGAGGTGTACGCTTACCAGCCTTTCTTCTCGATGAGTCTTTTTGGTCAGAGGGTTTCTTGGTGGGTTTTGAAAGACCATCTGGTCCATACCGTTCAAGTTCTGATTTTCGCCACTGCTTTGAGAGCAAGCGAGAATATCTCAAACCACATGCATTGCACAACCTAATTAAAGGCAATAAAAAGTCAATTGATTTGGTTTCATCTCTTTGTACTTTTGAAGGCGTTTTACAAATAAATAAATAAAAAATAACTAACTAAATAAATAAAAAAATAAATAAAAATAAAAAACACCCCTTTATTTTTCTTATGATTATTTTTTACGATTCTCCTCATTATTTTTATCTTTATTTTTTTTCATTTTTATTGTTATTTTTACCATTATTTATCATTATTATTACTGTTATTGTTATTTTTGTGATTTTTATATGATTTTTGTGATTCTTATTGAGATTCTTAATGCTATTCTTGCTATTTGTATTATTGGTATTCTCACTATCATTTTTTTTATTACTACTGTAATTATGATTATTGATTTCAATTTCAATTTTAATCATAATTATAATTTTAATCATAATCTGAAGTACAATTCTCATTACTACCATTATCTATACTTGTATTGCTATGACTACTGTTATGTATTATTTTATATCACTAGGCGTTATACTTATTACATTATATACATATATATATACTATTATTTTGTAAAGGAAGCTCTTTTACTGCTGAGAGACGCAAAGGAAAGAAAATAGTGAAATTTTGTACTTACGTTTTGTGGCCGTTCGGACCACGGCGCCACTCAGGACTTGAGCTCGTGTTACACCTTACGCAGACCTTTGCAGTCTGTTGGTCAAGGATCGGGTCATAAAGAGACCGTACATGCAACCATTGCCTTTCTTCTGGTACGTGTCCAGCTGGCAGTTTTGGTGATATTGTTGAAATTGGTATTTTTGGGGCAATAGGACTTGGTTCCGGACTACGTAAGGACATTGGGTACGCGAGCGTAACGGGTGAATTGGTTCCAGATGGCGGAGGGTCCTCTGATTGACGGCCAAATGGGCGGTGACGATGAGGGTTTATTGCTAAAGAAGGAGATATCGTGGGCGAAGGGAGGGCAGGATGGTAGAGAGGCGTCAGGGCAGGATCGGGTACGACCACCACAGGCGAATGTGGTTCTGAAAGGCAGGGCCTAGAGTTCACATCATAGAAAAAAAGAGAGAAAAAAAGCGTGAATATAAACAATCAACGTGAGAGAATCTGGAAAGAGAAAAGGTAAACAGATAAACAGATAAACAGATTCTAAAACAACAAAAAAACAACAACAACAAAGCAACAAAACAAAACAACAAAAAACAACAAATAATAATAAAACCATTGAAACCGAGGATTTACTCACCTATGAAGAACTGCGGTCGAATTAGGATTACTGATAACCCCACTAAGATAAGTTGTGTCGTCAGGAATAGTACTGGGGGCGCAATGCATGTAGTGGTGATATTGGCCAAGATCTGTAGTGGAATTGTGATTTATCTGGGTGATTTGGTGGGAGCCAAATGAAAGGACTCCATAAGGTATAACTATTCTCTCAAATCGGACCATGCCATGTAAACCAAGATGGACCATCGAACTGGAGTGAAGGTGGTGTGTACAGGCCACTTCTTCAACCCCCTGTCGTTCATCGCCGCTAATGTCTCTCAATGTGGCGTTTTTGGTGAGTTCGGTCACCTTGCTAATCAATTGTGGCACACATGCGTCGCGCAAAAAAGTATAGGGAATAGGGTTCGAAGGTGGTCTGTGGTTACCGCTACTGCTACCGCTACCGCTACCACTGCTGCTGGGAGTTGTATCACAATTAGAGTCAAAATGTGGGGGCCAGGAGGCTAGCAACTCGTGGGATGTGCTGTTGTATATCTGAAAAACCCTTAATGGCTCTTTTATCTTTTTCTCTAATTGGCTGTTAGAGGAAACAAGGTCGTCGTAAGAATATTTCTGCAACACGTCCATCATTTGTTGAATGTCCTATTTTGTAAATAAATTGAAAAACGATCGTAAAATAAAATAAATTATGGTAATAATAAATTACAATAAATTGTGTTCTCTCTCTCTCTCTCTTTTTGGGGAAAAAGTTTTTTTTGTGTTTTTTTTTTGTGTGTATTTTTATTTTTTCTTACCTGTTCTCTAAAAATGCTTTCACCACAAAGAGTGCTCATGGCTTCTTGACTGTGAAAGTACTCTTGAAGGTGTTATATAGGATCAGCGGTCAATTATTGTTTTTTATTATTATTTTTACCTTTAAGAAATTGTTTGAATTTACCTGTACTGTGAAAAAAGGCAAGAACGACGTTTTCAGATGCAGTGTACATGACTACATCAATTACATCCCACGTTGCTTCCTTGTCTTTGGTTTCACCATTGAAAGATATTGTTGGCTGCCAAAAATAGTAAATAGTACAAGCAAAATGAGTTTTGAATTGATCAATAATGTTTTTTTTCCCTCTTTTTCTTTATTCAGTTGAGCCCTACCATATGGCCGTCTTTGTCCGGGAATGCATTATAAGCACATGGCTGTGACAGGTCCTTCGATCGGTGAATACACAAGGCTATGTCTGCAAACGAGCGGAGCCGACATCTTTAAAAGAATATAGAATACAATGATAATTTAAAGAAAAAGAAATTATAATCATTACAATTGTTAATATGAAGTTGGTTTTGGGTATTAATTTATATAATCTTTTTTTTGGACCCTATCCCACTTTCAATCTCTATTCTATTGATCAAAAGAGCGTCATTGACTTCCTGGGAAAGGCAGGGCCGCAAAAAAATAAACAAATGTCTCCCTTTTTTAGAAGGTGAGACGCAAACAATGGCGCATCTGGAACTACAGAAAATGAGAAACAAAGGCTCACCTTGTGACAGAGCCAGCGAGGGTTTTCATGCGAACAAAAGTAGATAGATCGGATTTTGCGAGATCTACTTCTTCGTGGTGTACGAAGTCAAGAAGAGATCTGTTAAGCAAGAGATCTCGGATTGTTCTTCCACCCAGGACTTCTTTATCTCCTACTGAGGCCGGTAGATAGATGAAACTGAGCTCATTCAAGGAAAGCAGGGCCCAGAAACAAGTCGTCAGAGGCATCTGAATAAATGAATGAAATAATGAACAAGTCTTTTTTGGAGATTCTTGACAAACGAGAACAAATTAGCTTGTCTGGTATTGATAATAATTACCAATGAAATTTTTGTGTCTATTTGTGTGCATAAATTTGATAATATTGAAGGAATTTTGTACACTCACTCTACTCACCCTACTCTCACTCTACATATCTACCTTTCTACCTCTCTACCTCTCTACCTATCCTCTTCACTTATTCCCACTCTTTAGTGTCTTTACTATAATTCTCTCGCTCTATGATCTTTATTAGTTGCTAAGCTACACATATATTTATTTATTTATTCTCTCTCTCTCTATTGTTTGTTCTCTTACTATCCATATCCCCTATATCAGTATCTGTATCTATTGTAGACTTGTTTACAGAATCGCTATATACACTCTCTTATAAAATAAATGGTAAAAGAAAGAAGCAAATCACCCATAACTTACTATTAGTGTCAAACTAAAAAGATTGCAAAAAGGAAAGAGAAGAGAAAACAAGATCGAAGAAAGAGTGTTAAAGAGATATTTAGGTTTATGACTCGCTTTTTCTGTTTTTGCTCGTGTGTGTTCTATAATCAACAAAATAGAAAGAAATAGAAAACGAGAGGTCAAGATTGCGAATAGTAATAAATAAAATAAAATAAAATAAAATAGCAATTAAGGTTCCTTGCCTAGAAGGAGGACTGTGCACGACAACGAGATGTTAGAATATATTATATTATTTTATATTTTATATTTGGTCAAGATAATCTCTCTTTCTCTCCCTCTTTCTCTCCCTCTTTATCTATGTATTTTATCTAAATCTTTATCGATATTGGTATCATTTATCTACCTTTTTCTTGCTAATATTCACTCGCTCACTCGCTCACTCACCTAACTAAATAACTAAATAACTAAATAACTAAATATATATATATATATATATATATATACCCTTCTTATACACTGATGTTATGTGGTTTAGTTACCGCAACATTTCCATCAACGCATCGACAGTAGCAGTAGCAGGAATCTCAGCTTTAAATAGGCTGGGCCTTGGGTCGGTGGTGCGCGCAACGAAAAGGAGAGTTTATTCTATTTTATTTATTCTATTCCACACCCTCGTCCTACGGTGCAACAGTAACACTTAATAATTCAAATGAACCAAACTTCTCAGTGGTTTATTGTCAAATACGTATCTGGTCGCCTTGCACAAAATAATAAAATAAAAATAAATCAATAAATCAATAAATCAAATCAAATGTATAAAATAAATAACAAGCAAATAATCTAAAGTAACAATAGCCAAAGAAGAAGAAGAAGAAAAAGAAAAAAAAATAAGAATCCTGACATCTTATTAGGTGACAATAGCTAAACCAGAAAATAGCACACAGATCATTGGCCAACCTTACTTATTTGCTTCATCGCAAAAACAAATAAGCTTCCAGATTATCCTTCTGGTTTGTCTCTACAGCCTACATAAAAAAATAAAGTAAAGTAAAGTAAAGTAAAGTAAAAATAAAATAAAATAAAATAAACTAGACCGTTTGGTTAATACCAACCTGCCCTGACTAATAAGCTTCCCCTCTGTTTCTTTTTGTAGGTAGGTCAAGTACAACACTGCAGCCAGCAATTGATCAAGGCGTCGTGCCTCACATTTGACACTCCACGCCAGATGAGAACCTTAAATCTATTTTTTAGGGTTTAGGGCTGTGGCGGTGATACCGTTCTCGTCATGATATTCCAAGCACACATCTTTACAGACGGGATTTCTTTTATCCGCTTGTAAATCGCTCTTTTATATATATATATGTGATGGAAGATCCAAGATAAGTTACATGTGAAACAGCCTCAGATAATTTATTCTTTTATTGAGGTTTTGATTCTTATTTTTTTTTGTAAACTTTATATAGATATATAAATAATATGTATATGTATATGTATATGTATATGTATGTATATGTATATGTATATGTCTATATATATATTTATGAAAGTTTGTAGATGATAAAGATCCAGGTTATCTAGAATTGGAATATAAAGAAGAAGAAGTTAATTTATGGTTTTGGTTTGGTTTGGTGAGCATGCTGTGTATATGCAAATCTACATATAAAACAGACAAATATTATTATACAATACAATACAATAAATCTAAATAATAAATATAACTATAAAGAAAAGCACAAACCATGTACACACACTGTGACGGTGTATAATGAAAAAGGGAGAGAAAATAAAATATAGCTACAGCTGGTGAATGTAGTGGCAAAATGATAGATACACATCTGCAAATCTGTATGTAGAAATCTTTATCTATATGTCTTTGTGACTTTGTGTTGGTAGGCTTGTATTCTTGTATGCTTGTATGTGGACGTGTGTAAAGAGATAAGGAATAGAGAAGTTGTGGATATGAAAAATAATGATATATGCAGGTATAGTTTTGTGTATACATACATATATATATAAAAGAGTATATTACAAAATAAAACAAAACAAAAAAAAGTCTAAAATCAATCAGAAAAAACCTATACAAATAACACCCTTTTTTTGTTGTTGTTGTTGTTGTCTTTGTACAGAGTTCTTTTCTCTTTATAGATTCTGGCTGGTTCCTAGAAAGGGAACCCCTGTTCCTTTTTTTCTCCATTGCTAAACAAGGCAGAAATCATGAATGCACCTCTCCTCGATCAACGTGTCTTCTGTTCGCTTTCGTCGTCTGTTAGACTGGTTTGGTGGTACAAAAGATTGTTCGGGGAGACCAGCGATTGATGCAATTACCCTTTCCCACACCCGATCGTTCAAGGGGTCCGAGAGCGGCAGGCTGCGATTGAATGGAGCCCCGCACAGAGCCTCGTCCTCTCGAATAGCACACGAATAAAGTGGGAGACGCTCACCATCGCGTGTAATGGCCTGGTAACTAGGGAGAGCGTCTGTGTCTAGTTGCTGATGTCTGATTTCGCGTGTCACATCAATCGGGAGTCCGATACAGACTGGTGGCAGTACGCGACCGTCTGTTGTAGCCAGATAGAGAACAAGGCGAACATAATGTCTGATCTCAAGAAAAGGAGAATCGAGCGAATACGTAAAATCTCCCCATGTAACAGTAGTAGCATGTCCACACGTAGACACAGGCTGTGACGCTTCGGCTAAAGCTCGGTTTTGTTGGCCAGGGCTACCCAGAGGTTGAAGAGGAAATGAAAATGAAATCAAGCTATCCAGTGGTGGATGGAGATATACTGAAGGTGGGTGAGCGCATCTTACCAAATGCCGTTTACTCACCAAATCACTTTATACAACCAAATACGATCGATTTAATTTTTACTTTATTTTATTTTATTTATATATAATATTATTATATCATGAATTATTTTCCTGTTTTTGATTTATCTATTTGTTTTTACCTGGAATCTTGACGGTAAATTTCTTCCTGAACAACATCTACTTCAATTCGGCTGATCTCCACTGATTCTGGGCCAACAAGCGTTTTTATCATACCAACAAACTCAACCCCTTGTTGGCCTTCTAGGCACACCCACCCAGGCACATTGAACTCCCACCCAACTGTCAATGCCCGCTCTCCCATCATTTTTTGATGGGGTACAACATAACCTCTGACATGTCCTGCAGACACATCTTTTGGCATAAGTGTTTTCAACAGTTGCATTTCTCGATGGACCAGCCATTCTTTCTCAAATTTGCCTGTCGGAAGCACTCTTGCAGTCAGTCGGTAAGATATCCGCAAATACTCGGACTCGAAAGTCGGACACAAGTAACCCGGAACCGCCACTTCAAAACCTAGATAGAAAGGAGAACAAAAAAAAATAAGAGCAAAAAAAAAAGTTAGGAGTAGTTTTCTCTGTTTAAATACTAATACTAATACTAATACTAATACTAATACTAATACTCGTGATATAAGATGAAAAAGAAGAAAAAAAAAGAAGAATAAAAAAGAATAAAAACTCCATCTACATGTTCCTAATCCTCACCAAGATCAGTTACTCCTGCGGGTAAAATTGCATCTTCAAGCAAGATGCTTTTTGTTTTCCGAAGTGTCATGCTAGCATTGATTCTCGAAACCAGAAAGGCATGTTGCGATTTAAGAGGATCCCGCCAGCTGAGATGTGCCTGGCCCTTGAACTTGATTTCTACTAGACTCAGCTTGGTGGGCCGAGATGTAATGAGCCGTAACTTTCCCCGCACCTTTTGTCGTTTTGGATGAGTGCTGTGAGTGCCCTGACTAGACGTACGAGGTCCGTAAAAAGTCACAGTGTCAGGGACAATAAGATCTACTGCAATTATTTTCTTGGTCATGATCAACAATGAATGAAGTAGGAGAAAGAGAAGGCTGTGAATTTGTCACAAGTCTAGGCCAGATCGTGTCACAATATGTGCTGTTTATAGAGCGTACAGTTCTTCACCAAATCGATAACCTCACAGCGAGAGCCAGCTTCTTCTCTGTCTTGCCACGTGCTTGTCCTGAAGGAATAAATGATTCAATGTGCATAATACATGAGATATTATGTTCCCGACACCCCTTATTTTATTTATTTTATTTTATTTTTACTTGAAGGAACATAAACTGTTGGTTCACAAAGTTTAGAATTAAAGTTCTATTTTTGACGAAGAAGAAGAAGACTAACAAAAAGAAGAAGGAAAATCATATATACTTGCTTCCTTAAAACAATAGTAACCCTTTTTCTCTAACAGGAAATCTTTACTGGGCGGCATAAATTAGATGCCCAGAGTGCATCTTCTAAAAATTGCTTATTTAATATCAATAGCAATATCAATATAAATATACTTGTATAAATTATATATATATATATATACATATATATACGATTCTTACTAGAAAAGTTCAAATGAAATGTCTAGGCAAAAGAAGTATCGGGTTGTGGATATCTCATTCATTCATTCACTCATTCATTTATCCACCTTTTTTTTTTTGGTAGACCCTGTATCAAACACTGTCACATTTTCCAATTGTTACATTTAATCCCTCTTCTACTCTCCCCACTCTACATTGACTTAATATTGTAGGATGGATGAACATGAGCACAGCAGTGGCATGGGTCACAGCCATGACCTTGACCCGTCTCTGTTTACAGAATATGCTACTACTAGTGAACCCATTGGAACCATTATGACATTGCACATTATATTTATGATTGCAGGTAAATGCAAATATATACAACTATTCACCATAATCATCATCAATAGTTATTTTTTCTGACACCTTGTGTACCCTCTCTTGGTTACTATAATAGCATTCGGTATCCTCTATCCTCTTGGAATGGTTTTAGGTCTGGCCAAGAATAAATGGCATGTTCCTGTTCAGATTCTCGGAACTACATTCTTTATAATTGGATATTTCTTGGCACATGCCCACAATGGCCGTAATTATGTAAGCCATTTCAAGCTTATGTTGGTTCAATACACTCAATTTCTTTTTTATTTTTTTCTTTTTAAATTTTAGGAGCCTCACATTGCTCATCGGTGGTTTGCAGACATCGTTATCACTGCTGTGGTAGTTCAGCTCGGTGTGGGTGCTTATCTTAAATGTCATTTGGAACGCGGACTTTTGGGCCGTATTCGGCCGGTACTGGTCAAGGCGCACAAAATACTTGGCGCGTTTATTCCTGTGATTGGTTATGTCCAAATTGTATTGGGTGTTATTGCAGTACTCGGATTTTGTTATGCCGGTAAAACACACACACACAGAGAGGAGAGAGAGATAAAAGATATATGAAAAAAAGACTAGACAATATACATAAAACTATAGCAATACTCACTATATGTATTTCTAGACCACACTGGCCAATGCTTAGCCCATTTTATTATGGGATCCTCGTTTATGGCTTATGGTATCCTCCTCCTTCTTTCTCTTAGAGTGGGCGCACCTTGGTTATTACGCAGAAATAAGAGTCAGGAATGGTATGACAGTTGGGTCATTACTCTGTGGGGTATTGTCAATACATTCACTGAGCACAGGTAAATAAAGACAATCTACTATAAAACAACAAAAAGAAAGAAAGAAATATTGTTAACAGAGGGAATTCAGATGGGGTTCAGCATGGAACCATGGAGACTATCAGCACACGTCGATGGGTATTATTTGGTGGATGGCAGGCATGGTCGGAATTGTTCTGAGCCGCAATGGAAAGAGATCCGTTATTCCTTCCGTAATCATCATTCTTACAGCAGTAGCCTTCCAAGGCCACGCACAACATGTAGCTAACAGCGGTGCTATTCATTCTTACTTTGGATATCTGTTGATGGCCGGAGGTCTTAGTCGCATTATTGAGATTTGCTTTGTGTGGAAAGAAGGTGATTTCAGTGTCTCCCCATGGCAATATCTTCCCCCTTTGGTAAGAACCAACAACACAAAAAAAAGAAATATTCATCACAATTCTAATTTTTTTAAATTGTTATTGTTGTAGAACTTGATTTTAGCTGGTGTGCTTTTTATGGGATCCACAGAAGAACAACTTGGATACTTGGCAGTAATTGATGTTGACATCAGCTCCTATAGTAATGCAATTCTCTCCCTTGGATTTGTCATGTTCTTTGCAGCAGTTCTCTTGATCACCCTGTGGGAGAACCTTACAGGATATGTCCCCTCTCTTGATAACACATATACAGAAGTCAGAAATCCAGTAACAGAAGAGTCGCTTATGCAGGGTTCAGATTCGACCTTCTTAGAAGATGACGATGACGACTATGATAACGATGCTGTTCCTTTAAAGACCACTGTTAATGGTCGTTTCTAACACTCCTTCATCCTACTATTAAAGGAGATATTTATTATATTGGACTATGGTCACACTCAATAGTCTTGGCTTATTTCTTGGGGAGTTTTTTTTTAGTTGTATACTAAACGGGAGATTTCATTTTCTAAAGCAAAAAGAAAATTCTTCTTACTTGGTTTGTCTTCTATGTGAACTAAGGTTAAAATAAATGGTTCAAAAAATGTGGCACTAATGTATATATATATACTATTCAAAGTTGTCTATTTTTCTCACGGGAAACTTTGTGTGTGTATTATTAACTGGAAATTACCCTTCAAAAAGTTACTAAAAGAACCACTTTTTTTTGCAAGATCTATTAAAGATCTCCTGATGTACAGACTATTCACCCAAGGATGTGGGTCAAGAAAATATCACTTGTTTATTATTAAACTTGGTCAACCTGGGAATTCTGGGGTTTATCAACACACTTTTTATTTAGTGTATATCCTAGGATTTGAGTCTTACAATTAACCGCTGGACAGTTCCTATTTGATATATTAATTATATATCTTAATATGAGTGAGAAAAGTGATCTTGTACAAGCTTAACACAAACTAGTATAACAAAATCATCTTTCCGATCATTTTTCTTGTATTATATTTTAGAAAAAAAAAGGGTCTTTGGTTTCTAGATGCCTTGAGAAGACTCAGGTATATACTTGACACCTCTTTTGTTTGTAACGCACAAACCCTATATTTATATATATTTCTACAGCATAACTTTACAAGGTTTAAGATATAAAGTTTAAGGAACACTTGGTCAGCCATGCACATGTAAGCGCATTTGGGGGTCTTGGTCACAATATATTGTCCCAGTGAAAAATCTTACCAGCGCATAATGTACACAATGTGCACTTTGTTGTAATATGCGTACAATACCTGCTGATACATATGTAACAAAAAAAATTCAGCAGTAAATTGGATCATATATAAATATCAGAAAGGCATTTATAGAAATGGCTCTCATGTAGTTACACTTAATACGCACAGGCAAAAAAAAAGAAGATATATGTTTTTATAAATATATATATATAGTAGAAAATAAACACAGTATGTAGACTTTTTGTGGATGTGGCGGGTTATAATCAATAATTTCTTTCTTTTTGTTTTATGTCAATTGTGGGGCTAATTGATAGTTTTGTCATATGTACTATTACTATTGGGGAAATAGAGAGAGAGGAAGAGGGAGGGGATTCACGAAATAATGGCAAACTTTCTTCTAATAATGTATTTATGCATTTATTTGTTTTTATATATACAAATATGAATAAAAGAGACTCAAAGAGACAAACTCTTCTGATTCTTTTAAATAAAGTTCTTTTTTGATTTTCCCAATCTTCGTCTCTTGGGTACAAACTCTTCATCTTCAGCTTCTTCATCCTCGGCTTCTAAAATTGGAGAATCGTCTTCGTTTTGGAGTGCAAGGGCAATAGCAAGATCATCTTCAGTACTGATTATAGTCGGCATCAGCTCGTCGTCTTCGTCCGCAGAAGGTGTAGCAGGAGATGGTGAACGAGAAACCTCAGACTAAGCAAATAATTGGGTGTAAATTGTGTGCGCAAATATACATCTATAAACCAAATTACCTTTAATTTCTCCATGCGACCAGGATGAGCCTCACGCATCTTTTGAATCTTTTGTTGAACCTTCTCAAGTTCATCATTGAGGCGCTGCATTTCAGCTTTCTTGGATTCCAACAGAAGCATAGGCTACATATATTTTTTAAGAAAATAATCTTTTGACAGCATATCAATTACTTACATCTTCCATCTTTGGTAGTTCAATATCGCTCCATTCTGATTCTGGGAGCTCGTACCTATTCAAATCGTTAATTATTTCTTGCTATTGTTGTTGTTGTTGTTGTTGTTATGATCACTAGCAGCTTTTTTTAAAATGGTTTGGTTTGGTTATTGCCATACAATTTCTTGTTCTTCAAAAGTCTCTCCCTCAGCTCTTCTCTTGTCAATTTTCCTATAGATAACAAACCAAATTTAAGTCTCAACACCTCATATATTTTCCTCGATAAGACTTCATCATTTACCTCCTGTGTTGACAATACAATTATTCTTTCGCTTGATATGAGGTCCCTGAATCTTTGAGTTTTTTTCTCCTACAACCTTTGGATTGATATGGAGACCAGCAAATTCTATCGGATGTGGTTAATAAAAAAACACACCCACATACATACATAAGTTTTTTTAGTCAGTCGATTAAAATTACCTGCAGTACTCTGTTGTCCCAAAAGTCGCTGAAGCTGTAGATTCATTTGAGCATTGGTCTTTCCTGGGAGACATCCACTCTCAATGATTTTGGCCCAGTTACCAATGCCAAATTTCATCAATGCACTTCTCAGCAATTCAGATTCTTCCTCGGTCCAGCCTATTGAAATGAATTTTTTAATCAGTACTACAATTGTTTTGAACCATTTGCCAATCATGCCTTACCTGGAGACAATGTACAATTCCACAGACTTGCAGAATCATTAGACCGAAGCACATTACGTGCTCCGGCCGTCATACTACGTGGTTTGACAGACATGGGATAGATTAACAAGATGAAAAAACAACGCGCTTGCTTTTCAAGTCACAAAAAAAAAGGGAAAAACAGATGAATAGATGCTTTTTTTTTTCCACTAATGGCATTTCCATTGATTGCACCTGTAGATAGTGAGGGCAAAGTCTATCGAGGGTTCCTTTCAATTCATGTAATTCCAAACAAGAATGTGGGATATAAATAATTGAATGAGACTATTGTAGAATGTTGATTACAGCATCGAGATTCATTTGCCAGATCGTCTTCACAAGCAGAATCTAGCAATCTTTGGGGAGCCAACTCTTCAAAGTCTTGTCAAAGACAAAGAGGATTTGATTCAGAAAAAGATTGGCCAATGTGAAGATATCAATCTTTTACTTACAGACTTAAAAGAGATTCTTGTATGTGTAAAGAAGCAGACCTAAGATTAATTTAACCGGAAGTCTTAACATACAGCATCATATCTGTGTAGGAAACTCAAGCTGCTGTGAATACAACTACAAATTTCTCGGCAGAGAGATATGTAGTATTATTAAACGAATTAGATATTCTTGGATTTGATGTAGTAAAAGATATGAGCGATATTATGGACCAAATTACATTTGAGTACAGGCAAGTATATATATATATATATCTTTTTTGTGTAGATATACACAATAATGAATTGATATAAATGCCATTGTTGCGCTGTTAGAGACCAATCGAATCGGACACATCAGATACGAGCTCATATCCCTACAGATTATCCGTTAACCGCGCCTACTCTAACTATAGACCTGCCATGTTCTCCACCTGCTTTGCTCTCGACCTCTTTGTCTGACCATATACATCACATTTATTCTCTTGTATCAAACTACAAAGATTTCTTTGACTGTATGGATGAATTGGACGTGCATTGCCGCATCCTAGATCCAGATAACCCTAGGACAGGTGACTCATGGCGTCGAGTTGCGCTTTCTCACCACTGCTCCGTTCACATTGACATTAATCCAGACGCCCCTCGCGATATACCTCGTGCACGTTTCTTTGGTGCCGAGAAGCGTTCAGGGGAACTACGCATTGCATGGCAGCAAGGATCTCATGCCTGGGACACATCTCAGACGCTGTTTGTTAATATGAAGCAAATTCTTAAAGATGCGCTTGTAGATTTAACAAAACCCCAAGAGGAAAGCAACCACAATGAGGTGGAGTGCGGGATTTGTTACGCTTATAAATTGGACCAGTCAGTGCAAGAAACGCCGGATGTAATATGTTCCAATGAGCTCTGCAACAAAGGGTTTCATCCTACATGTCTTTATGAGGCAAGTGGCCAACTTTGTTTTATACCTCTTACAGAATTTTTCTTTATTTCTAGTGGTTAAGATCGAGCCCAGCGTCGACCCGCAGTTTCAATGTTCTGTTTGGAAAATGCCCATACTGTGGAGAGGTAAGAGAACTTTTTTGTTTTTGAAAAAATAAAATAAAACAAATGTATATGCATATATACGTTTGTATATGTGTGTGTGTGTATATGGTTTTAAATTTCCAGAAAAAAAAAGAATGTGTTTTATTTTTATTATGAGAGTGGTTTTGTGATTATGAGATGTGATGTTATTATGTAAATGTATAGATGTATAAATGTATAGATGTTTAAATGTTTAAATGTATGTATATGAATATGAATGTATATATAACAAATGCTATTATTATCATTAGAAAATTACAGTAAAGGCGGTCCTATAATAGAGAATTAAAAGAGTAAAGAAAAGAATACAGCTATTAGGCCTTTTCCTCATAAGGTGGTGGACAAGATTCAATTGGAAGGCCATGTTGTGTTAAGACCTCAATTTCTTTGGGCGACCGAGGATGGTTGGCATATAATGGTAGTTTGTGTTCTGTCTGTTCATATTCAGCTGCACGAGGGCTATGAATAGGAACTACAGTCTGATAGGTAATTGTATCCAGAACTCGCCGGATACCGTTGTCGTGGGTCAAAGCTGGGAAGCTGACGACCAATGAAACGAATAAGATGTGGGTGTTTTCGTAGTATCCTTCGTAGTTAGATGTCGGTACAAGGGTAGCGATATCTGGTATCTGAAAGTTGAGCATACCGTGCCACACCCCTGATTGGTGGCTAGTTGGAAATGATGAAACTAAAGGGAGAGTGTGGCTGGACTGGCTGGTATTCCAATCATGGTTGTGACACACACTACGTCGCTGACGAAGCTTTACTGATACTTGTTTCAATTGAAGACCCTGAATCAGAGGTGCAAAATGGAGAAAGAGTGGAAGTGTGCTATTACGGGATAGTAGTTGGGTATCCATTGTAATGTGATATTCGCAATAAGGAGTAACATGCTTTCCAGAATCAATGCCAGTAATATTGTCGCCAATCCACAATCTGTCGCCCACTGGTAATCGGATAACCTCGATTGGTTTGCTAGTACGAGTGGTGTGGCCTGTGGTTGTTGTGAGAGTTGCTGTGGCAGTGTAAGAGATTTTGAGGTTGCGACATTGGATTGAATCTGGAAGACCAGCTGGGAGATTCATTTCAAATCCAAAACGTGTTCTGCCTGTCTTGAGGCAATATGTTGGTGATTTGGTGAAAAGGATAAGGGAATGGTAGGCGAGAGAATGTTCGAGAGTGTCGTTTTCTAATAGGTAAAAACAAAATTAATAAAAAAATCTCAAAATAGTTATAATAAATCTGTGGCTTACCTGATGTGTTAGATGTATGTAGTTTTCCTTGGAAGCATAGTGTGAGGGATTCGATAGTAGATGCAAGTGTAACTTCGACAGCTCCTCTTAATACAGGCTTCTGCTGACCGCGAGTGAAAATTGTTTTCTCGAGTAAATGTAAGTTTAGTAAAGACATGAAGATGAAAAATTAAATGTGATGAAATGAATAAAGAAGATAAATAAATCAGAGACGTCCAATTTATAGGAAAATAATCTCGGAAAGATGTCGCTGATTAGATTTGTGTGTATTTATTTTTTGTTAGGTACTGAATGAGTGAAACTTGGCAATTCACATCAGTTGACTTTTTGTCGGAAAATCATGTAGGCGATCTGTCTTTGATCTATAGGTTTTCTGTATGAAACCAAGTATTTCAGTCGAGAGATCGGCCTGTGTGCTGGGACCGTTTATGTAGTACCCGACTATCAATAGTCTAATCTCATTCTGGATTTCAAGAGGACGCATATTGCTAATTAGCAATTATAGAGACCTCTTTTGCTTGTCTCAAATGTTAAACAAAATCGTGTATGTAAGAATCAGTCATTAAAAAAAAACATTAATAGTAAGAACAGCCGATGGTATCTATTACGCACAAAGAAGCTCCAGCATATATCCGTGTATGTATTTTTTTGTATTTTTTTTTTGTATTATTACCTGTTTCACGCTCATTGTGACAGTGCTGTGAGATTATTAGGTCTTTTTGGGAGCATTTAAAGTGGTCTGTCATTTTTCTGTCATTTACTTTTTCCCATTGAATATACACCTCCTTTTATAGTCCATACGAAAGGAATCTTTAAAGACCTTGATATATGTTGTATTCTACAAGTGTTGTGGGACAGTTATATCTTTTACACGGCCGCTTCAATCCGATATTCCGGTCCGATCCGCCATTTCAACGAGGTTAGTGAGAGAGGATCGTTAAAGGGGAGTTGTTTAGCCGATGTTGATTATATAGGTTATATGATTGATAACCATGTGCTGTTCTTAATAGTGTCCACTACATAGTCACTTTCCCCGCCTATATTTGAACACACTACCCCCACCATCTGTGATTTATTTATGAACTCACAAATTCAATTTTTTGCATTTAATTTGGCAAACCCTTATGACTAGAAAGTTTAATATCTTGGATAAGATGACTAAAAGTGGACTCCTCTAAAATAGTAAAGCAGCTTGATTTGGCTTATCCAAAAAAGGCAACAATAACAATTGTTCCCATTTGTAGGATTCGGAATATAGACATGCTTGAGGGTACTTTCAATACCTAGAAACCTAGGCTCAGAGGAGTACGTTATAGCAAGGGTCAGATTAGTGAGAATCATAGGCGAAGCAGGATTTTTGAAGAACCATCAGCAGTTGTTGTTTCAATGTTCCAGTGATCGACAAGCACATGTGGCTTTGTTCCCCTCTGGCCCTGACTGTACTTGGCGTCATAGTGTACTCTTTGACGGAGCTGGGATAATGGTAACACGACAATGAAAACGCCTAGGCTATACAAGGGCATCAATGTTAGAACATTCATCTGCTATGTTGCTGGGTTCAACCCTAAATAACCGTTTTTGCTGCCCTAGCAATAGCTCAATTGAACTCCAAAGCTTAGGCTTCAAAACCATGGCTTAAATTACTTACTAACACTTGACCTCACAGCACCATTCTTGTCAGTTCCACAAAATTAGATCCTATCACACACTCAAGAGGCATGTGGCTTCCCACAATTTTATTACTGTTTTTGCTCTGGGAAGCGGGGGAGAATAATCATAAGGTGTAAAATTAAAGCAAAAAGTCATTGAAGTTAGTTTGTTCTAGCATTTCTTTTGAGAAATATAGTATGACAGAAGCTAGTCTGCTGGCCTAATACAAGTACTCGGTTACTTGCTTAAATAACATTAATAAGCGTTTGGCGTGTGAAACCTTTAATGAAACAACATGCTTTTATTGCTTGTCATATCGAAGCATAACCTGGAGAAGAGTACAAGTCAAGCATTCCATGGATATATATGCATTACCTTCATTATTCAAAAAATAATGAAGCTGTCAAATTCGGTACTGAATTTCTCCATTTTTCTGTTAGTTATATCGTTAAATATTAACTCTTAACATTCACAAAGTCTTGGACCTACACGATCTTATTAGTCAGAGGTAAAGTGGTTGCTCTTTGCTGAACGTAAAATTATGTTTTTTGGCATGTTGTAATTTTTACAGATTAAAATTAGAGAAAGTTGCACACATGAATAGTGCTTTTTTATTTTTCAACCTATTATTGTATTTATTGTTGTGATTCTAGAAAAAGAATTATTATTCTCCTTTCACCAATAATATTCCTTACCATAGTTACACTACGCCAAATGAACATCTGTGCGCGGAATATATTCCGGTGGCAGAGGCGCCAACGAATTATGCATTAGATCGAATACACAATAAATTACAAACAAATCAAATATATTCTCTTTGACTTTTTACAGATACTGTGCCTAAAGACCATTTTTTTTAGAAAAATACATATTTTGCTGTGCTTTGAATACAAATTGGTAATATATAATATCAATTCTTACACTAATGGTAATACAAAATTACTGCTAAAAATTAAAAACACAAAATAATTATTAACATTTGCGTTGATTCAAAATGATTTATGGATAGAAATATAATAGCTGTTGACAATTAATAAGGATTATAGTAAAAAAGAAACTATGTTAAAAAAAGGGGGGACTTTAGTAGATTTCTACAAGTTCTTTTGCGAGTTTAAGGGTGGGATTAGGCTAGTATTTTGGCTTAACAGTGCCTTCCTCCTCTTTTTTTGATGTTAATTTAAACTTTTTCTTAATTGTTTGCTATTATAGGCCTAGAATAAAAATACCTTTTCAACTTCTCACTATCTTTCTACTCTTTTTTTTGTGCAAATATTCTACAATCGCTTTTTGCAATAGACGCAAAAAAAGATAGACTGACCTTATACAGTACAAAATATAGTAAATAAAAATTACCAAGTTATTCAAATAGCATAATATCTTACCAAAATGGCACCTTGAAGATACCTAGAAATAAGGAGTTTGAGATATTTCTTTTCTAAACATTATCAACCTTCGTCTTGAATGAAGAATTTTCAAATCGCATTCTCTTGTTATTGCAACACTTGCAAATCTATTAACAAGGATAAATCTATTGGGAATCATGCCATAATGGCGCAATTGGCTAAGGACGTTCTGGAAGTTTAAGAAAACTCCGAAAATTTTACTCTACAAACGAAATTCAAGCTGTAATAAAGCAACTTCCTTCAAAAAAAGGTTGGATTAATATATATATAACATCATTCATAAGAATATTGAAAAATAAAAAAATAAATTCTGGCTGAAATATTACGTTAGAAGACCATGGCAGATTACATTTAGTATCTGAGAACGACGGTATGAGCGAGGGCTGGGTAATTGCTTGCCTCTTTGAACTTCATCACATAGTTTTCTTGATCTTAAAAAGCCTTGCTTTTTAAATTGGCTAAAATTTCTTGCAGATCTAGCTTACTTATGAAGTACTTTCACAATCTCTTCTAGATACGTTAGTACAGTACCTTATTGTCAATTTTGTATATAATACAGAGGCTAAGTGTAGCAAATATGAAAGTAGTTAAATGAGCAGTATCATATTAATTCTACAATTTTGACCATATAAAATAATGTAAGAAATAAATTGTGCGGAAAATCTTTGGTGTCATAATATTTATCTTGAAAATCCGTATAATTTAGGAAAGACCTTCAAAATAAGTAGGATTAATGTGAAACCAAATTTGTATACTGTTAAAGACCACCGTAATTACATATTAAAAACATATATTAGGATTCTTGATATGTGGACATATACCAAACTTTAACATTGATAACATACAGTGTTGATGAATATAAAGCAAAATATTAGCATAACAATCCTTTAAAGAAGTCCCGTCCAATATAAGTTCAAAATAAATAAAATAAAATAATCTACATATAAACACCAATTGATATAATCTCACTATAAAAGAAGCCGACATCTTTATTTTACGAAGTAACTTTACAGTAAATTGGCTAACATATTGGTATTCATAAATTATAAAGAGATATGTTATCTATTCAATTACTTGCGATCGAGGAATAAACTTCTTTATCCTGAAACACTTTATCACAAGCAAATTTTCTTTTTGCTTATGTTGTATTTGGGATACTTTAATATCCGATATTATATACGAACCCAGACACATGTACCTGTCAAAGAGGTCGATATAAATGATTCTCCAATATGAAACCCCTATCTGAAACATAATAGCAATATGTCTGATCCATAATTGGATCATATTCAGGAAGTACTTAAACTATTATCGCGAAGCCGTTATGATGACTCATATCCAGGGTGACTGGATATATCTCAATAGCTGTAGGTACCATAGATACCATAGACAAAATACCTTTTATGAAGATAATTGGATTTGGGTTAATATTTTAACAAACGATAAAAAATAGTCTCAAAGTACTTGTCCGTCCCAACCTTTCCAACCGTAAATATCATAGTTTACTTTTGGCGTTTGTTTACTGCGGGAAAAAAATGAAAATGAATAAACGTTGGCCTTTTTTTGTCAATCAAAATAATTTTCATTAAAAATACATTACAAAAAGGAAGAGGGAAACCTAATGATGAATACAGTGTCGTAGGTTGGGAAAGTATACAGATTTAATTTCCGAGAAAATGAAAATGTTCATATGAATGTAGTCATCTATGTTTTTTTTCCACTTTTACATTTATAACACACTACCATGATAATTCAAAAGAAAGTTTGAAGTTTGCTCTTATATACAAATTAGTTTTTAAAGTATACTTTAATATTTAATATACACTCCTTTACTCTTCTCAAGTGCATATAGTCTATTTGGTATTGGGTTCCAATGGGCTGCACACACAAATGCTGGTATCTTTTGTCATTCTTCTTGTAAAAAACTTTTCAATTGCGTAAGATTCTTTGGGGAAAGGTTAGAAGACCCTACTTGCTTCCCAAGATACGCAAAAATGCTCTCAATTGGGCTGAGATCAGGATTGTGCGCCGGCCATTCATTACCTCCAAATTGGAAGTCAATTGGTAATCTTCCATCATTTTGCTTCGGTGACAGGGGGGGGGGGGCATTATCTTGCTGGAAAATAAATTTATTGTTGTATTTGTGCTCCAGGTGACGTTTGAAAGGAATCAACATTTCTTTCAGTATATTCTTATAGGTCTATTAATTCTGGCTGCCATGCAGGATTTCCAGGGAACCGACTCCACCGGCCCAAATACACCCCCAGATTATTATCGATCCTCTTTTGCCTTGAACCATTGGTCTTATACAGTCATATATGTAATTTTCTGATGCTAGACGCCAGATTCGTACACTTTTGCACATAGAAGATAACATGAAGAACAGTTCGTCACTCCAAATCACGCGTTCCCAGCTTTGATTGAATTTTATGGCATGGTGAGCAAATTCCACGCGGCTTTTTATTATGTTTATCTGTAAGTCAAGGCTTGTATATATCTATACATGACTTCATATTGAGAGTTTTGATAACATCGCGCGAGGTATCCTTGCAAACAGTTCTATGCAAGGTGGTCTCCATAATCTCGACCAGGGTCTCAAGATTTGTCTATCTGTTTTTTTACTAAATATCTTAGAGGGTCCATTTCGCTTTGATGTAATTGCGGTCCCATTCTCATCGAATCTTTTCACCACATTGTAGATAGTTCATCGGGATACTCCATATTTTTCACAGAGGATCGATACTCTTTCTCCGGCTTTAAAAGCACCAATAATAATGCCGTTTTTTTCAATTAAAAGCTCTCTAGGGGTTGCAAGACTTTTAGAAATGTTTGCTGAAGACATGATTGAAATTAAATAAAAAATGAAGAGTGCGAAAGAGAAAACTAAAAAAGAAATGCCTATTTTATTACTTAAAAAAAAACTCGGGAATTCAAAGTGTGCACTTTCCTAACCTATCTCACTGCACTTATTCATGATAGATAGGCGGCAATTAAGGAAGATATTAATAATTACGCTAGAAGAAGTATAAAAGAAAAGTGAAATATTGAAAAGGTGTCTTGATTATCAAATAACATACTCAAAAGGAAATGCTAGTAATTAGTCTCTTACAGTATTTAAACTATGAGCTATAGACAAAATAAGGTTCATTCTGAAAGATATAATAAACAATTCTATTGAGAAAACTCAATCTACGATAATTGCTTACTTAAACCCATCTTTAATCAAGGAAAATATATTGTCACCACGCACTGCTATTCCACCACCTCCGCCCATCAAGCTCTTGGCCTATGCCGACGATCTGCTAGTCTTTCTGCCTGATGCCGCCCACTTGTCCCGTCTTCATCATCATCTTCTCACATACTCTCATGCCTCCAATGCTCGCATCAATCTCCATAAAACTGAAGCTTTCTCCCTGTCCGGTCTTCCACTGCCAGAATGGCGCCCCGTCCTACAACAATTCGACATCACCGCCTGGTCTGACAGATCTTCCTCCACTCCCCTGCGATATCTCGGCTTTCCTCTTATTCAATCCTTACCTCAGCGCAATTCTTTCTATGACAACATTCTTTCCAAGATTGAATCTACCTGTAATATCCACCACTCTCGCTCTCTCTATTCGTGGCCGTGCCACAGTGCTCAACTCTCTCATCCTCTCTAAGCTCTGGCACGTTCTCAGAGTTGTCACCGTACCTCTATCCTTTTTCCGTCGACTTCGCTCGATCATGAGTAAGTTTATACAATACCGCTCCTTTCCTCCCATTTCTCTCGGCACTTTCTGCCAGCCTATTCGGCTCGGCGGTCTAGGGGTCCTTGATCCTCAGGTTCAACAGGCTGCTCTTCAGTTGCGCTGGCTCCGGCCTCTCGTCCGCTCTCCGCTGTCCCCCTCTGGCCTGGTCCCGCCTTGGTTCTCTTACGTCCTCCGCCTCGACTCCTCATCTGCTGATCCACTCGTTCCTTTGATATTTCCATCTCTCCGATCCTCTCATCAGCGTGATTTCGACTCTCCTCTGGCCACCCTACTTGCTGCCATTGATCTTCTCCCTCACAACTTCTCTGACGTGGTAGTCAACCTCCCCACCTGTCTCTCTCTGCCTCTCTCCTATCTCACTACTGCACAACCAGACCACCCTCCCTTTCCATCTGCATGGCGCGATCTCCGGGTTTCCGACGCCTATGAAGTAGATCCTAGTTTCGGCGTGCTTGCCCAACGCCCCCTCCACCGCATACTCCGTCGTCCTATTGTCCTTCACCGGTTCTTCGAACGTCTCTACACTCGCTCTCTTGTCTTGCACCCTGTCCTGTATCGTGCCACCATTCCCCCCGCGATCTGTGCCATACAGTTTCCTTCGCTAGATATGCCTTCTGGTACAGCTGTCGATGTGCGTCCTTTCTTGACGGCTCTTGTCCCCGGCATCCCTTGGCATCGTTTGTCCACCCAGTCTTTCCGCCTACTCTGCAATTTCCACTCCAAATCCGCACGCCCCATAAGCCCCACACTCGTCCCTCGCCAGCTTCGTCGGTTTTGGTCCTTCCCCCTGCCGCATGGGGCCCGCAACGTTTGGTTTCGTGCCCTGCACAAGAACATTCCTTGCTGTTCTCGCCTCGATTCTAGGATCCCTACCGCTTTCCCAGACCCATCCTGTGCCCTCTGCTCTCACCCTCTGGACAATCAAACTCATTTTTTGTTCCAGTGTCCGGTCAAACTGTCCGTATGGTCGTCAATCTGGACGTTGTACTTCGCCCAGACCGCGACACCCACTGTCTTGCTTTCTGGTTTGCAATCCTTCACATTCCCTCCTTGCACCGATTCTTCTCTTTCTGCTGCCTCAATTTTTGGCTGCACGCTGCTGGCTATATGGCGCCATCATTGGCTGTTCATATTTGATCACGTTCCTTTTATCTCCTCCGCTGCCTTTTCCACTGCTTCCTCTCTTCTCGACCGCCTCAAGAGCGAACTTGCTCTCGACTTTCCCCCCCTTTAGCTTCCTTCCATACCTCCACAATATATATAACCACAAACATATAAATAGAAAAACATTGTAAAAATATAAAAGCCAAAAACAAGTCGTGATTTTCCTCTTTTGCCTTGCAGCATAGAGGCTCACTAATAAACTAGAGCCTTCGGCTCCCTACAAAAAAAAAGGAAAATATATTGCATAAAAGAAATGGTTCAAAAATTCTGGGAAATTTGCTGAGAATATTCTTGTTTCAATTCGTTTATTTTTATTACTTTCGACGGACAGTTTTGTTTTTTATTTTATTTTTTTCTTCAAATTTATTTTTGCATTTATTCATTTCAAAACCATAATCAGTAATCTTAACTAACACTTTGATCTCGAAAAGAGAGAAGAATACTGTACTTGATGAGTTAAAGACGAAAATAAAATGTAATAAAAAGGTAATATAACATAAAAACTAGTACTCATTAAATGCCAATAATAATAAAAGTACAATGCAATTAATCTTAGGACTATCGCTATTATCAGAAAAAAAAAAGATTTTGCTCATTTCTCAAAACATCTTTGTTCAAAATAGCCCATTCGTTTACAAATCACTAACAACACTTGAAAGTAGTTTTTTTAATGCTTTTACAAAACTAAACAGATCAATCTGATTCTCCACATCAAACGAAATAAAAAGTAAAAAAAAAAAAAAACGCATTTTCGACGACAACGGGACTCGAACCCGCAATCTTCGGCTCCGGAGGCCGATGTGTTGACCATTTCACCATGTCGTCGCTTCAAGCGATTCCATCCCGTGTTTAAATAATATTGATATTTACCGCACCATTCTGTTCAACCCGGACATGTTCGGGGAGTCGTACCGGACAGTGACGTATATATTATTTGGTCCGAGCCGAAAGTGGGTATGGTTCATGGCGACTCCTTTTCCCCTTTATTTTCTGTCTCTTCTTTTGTCAAGCCACCCTTTATATTTTCTTTGATATGTATAGTACTTTATGACTTAAAAATATAGAGATTTAATAAAGTAATATTGTATGAAGCTCTTCATAATATGAGCATAAAAATAGCCTACGAAAAAAAAATTCTAGTTTGACTTACTAGGAATATAAAATAAGTTGTGAAAAAATAAGAGAAAAGAAGTACTCAACAACTTTAGTACAAAATATGTAAAGCAAATGAACTATTCCATATGATTATATTGTAAAATAAATAAACAGAATATTTTATTGAAATGCGAAGTTAAAATTACTCTAAAAATTATTAATCTTGTGTAAACATGAGATTTTTAGACAAAAGTGTATTATTTGTCTTTTATGCCCCTTTCTAATTCTCACTTTTGGTAATTTTTCTCTGTTTTTTTTAAAGCTACTTTTCCCTTCATTTTAGATTTCAATATATTACATTATCCTAACCTTCTTTGATTTCCCCATCTTCTTATTACTTTCTGTCGTCTTGGTTGTTTCCTTTTTCTTCAAGAGCAAGTCAAGGAACATTCGAGATTTATTTCCAAAGTGAAGCTTGGTCCAGTTCAAATGAGCAATAAGGATTTTTGTTGTATCATAAGAAGCTATTTGATGAGCATACTTCCTGTCGAATGTTTCATATGACCATCACTGAAAATACTGATACCGATAGCTGAATATTGAATCCTTATAGGCCATTGATTTTGTCGAAGTCTTCTGTTTAGCTAGCTTGTAGTTCTTGAGGAGTGACAAAAAAAAAGACTTTTTAAAATCTAAAAGAAATCCAGATTCGTCGTCCAATTAATGAAGAATGACATACTTCAAAAAGGCGGATGTATGCGATACAAGAGTATAGACGTTGACTCTAAGTGCCATAAGTCGCAGAGCATATCCCAACTTCTATTTTATTCTAGCAATTGAACTTTAGTGCGATTTTTGAAGGAAGTTCCATAAAGAAAATAAAGTCAAGTTGTCATAAGTTTATTTTTCTTTTTAGCTTTATTTATCGGCTTCTATATGTTATTGATATATTGTAATTTTATAAAATAGTCGTCTGTTGAATTTACTTTACGATCTTTTATGGAAAGTTTGGTAAAAGCTATGAAAATTATATAGTGACTAGAACGAAGCTAGGAAAGTAAAATAAAGTGATTCGGGATTGCTTTCTACATAAAATCCCTACATATTGATCTTTGGTTTTATTTATTAACTCCATCTCATTTAACCTGCCTTTAAATGGTTGCTTTAAAATGCACAGCATTTTATACAAAGTACCTGAAAATATTGTTAGGATTCTAGATACAGAGTAAGACTGAATATATGAAATGTGTCAAGTAGTGATTCAAATTTGCTTCAACTTCTCTTTGAAAAATTGGATGATCAGTGCAGCATTTTATCTTGTGCAAGGTGAAGCCAAATGGAGCAACGATCGCCCTGAAATAATTTTATATCCTCATTTGTAATTTTGATTCAACACGGAATGCGCCTTTTTAGTTTTATTTTTATTAATTCTCAACCTGCAGTATTAAATGCAAATTGAAAATGGGAGATGCTTGATTTATACATTTAAGCGAGCTTGGCGGCAGCCTTCTGGGCACGGATACCCTTAACAGCCTTCTGGGAAGCAGCCTTCTTGGGCTTCTGGACGGAGATGACAGCGGAAGCACGGGCGAGGGCAGCCTATATATACATATAAATTTAATAAAATACTCCTATTAGTTTTCGCTGTAATTATTGCCATTGTCTAAATATGTTCACTAGTAACGTACAGCACGGAGGTCGGGTCTGTAGTGGGAGCGAGCAATCAAGTTAGCAACAGACTTGGCGGTCTGACGGCGAGACTTGTTGATGACGGTGCTGTTGGCAACCTTGGCGGGGAACTGACCCTTCTTGGCCTTGGTCAAAGTGACACGGACACCACGAGCGGCAGGGGTAATAGCAACAGACTATAATTGATTATATAGAAATATATTTTTAAGTATAAGAATATAATATTCATTTTTTTGTAGTTATTAGTGTCGTACCTTGGGGTTAGCAAGACCAGAGTACTTGAAGGTGTTCAAGTTCAAGAGGTTGTTAGCCTCAGAGGAGAACTGGACGCCGGAGCGCTTGACGATGTAAGAACTGTTGTTCTTGATCAATTCCCAAACCAAATCGGCGCTCATGTTCTATTCATCGGATGAAAAAAAAAGGCTCGTATCAGATTTTCTGTTTGACAGGTGGAAACCAATTTTTCGGTTTTATCGTAGGTCGCTGTAAAGGTCATTGTCACTTACGAATATATTAAACGTTTAAGAAACGAAAGAGGAAGGGTCCTATATTTGGGTTCACACAGACAAATAAAAATTATTTTTTTTTCAGCTTCCTACACTTGGCTGAGTAGAAAACAGAGCTAATAAGGGTGCTGATTGGAGGGTAGTATTTGGTGGCTTTGCTCTTCACTTCATCAAAGAAGTTATCGATCATAAAGTGGTGTATTGCATATTTTATGTTTTGTTTATTTGTTAATAGATTTATTTACGACCAGAAGTCAAGTCGTTAAAGGAGTTAATTATACAATTTTTAACTTCTTTGTAGCTGACTACGAGACAAGACTGTTCATCTCGAGACATCAACATAATTTTTTCATCAACGCCAGCATCCAACTAGATAACGAATTAAATAAATTAGAAAACCAAAACCCTTTGTACAGATATTCTACATATATTTACCTTGTTAAGACATGTAATAGCATGTACCATATCTACTACAGGAGTCCCTTTTGCGTCTACTTGGTGAAAAACATAATCTCGGAAGAGCTTGATAATATATCGATCTCCAGTTTCGGACCAGCTTGGATCCATATCAAATCTACGATTAAATAGATATTTACTTGCACAGTTCGTACTCCATGGTTCCTTGATCCTATTACTTACACTGGCCTCTCATTTATAAAAGCCATCTTGGACATTATTCGTACCAGCCGTGCATTTTCTAATTCTCGGCTCAATTCGTTTTCTAGAGTATCATTGTAGCTAATTCCCACTTATTAGTATATGAGTCCCAAAAGACACAAGTTCATTACGTACGAGTGATTCCCATTAATTTCTTGGAGGATATGAGGTCCAATTAATGATACCACTTCGTCAACTGTCTTTGTTGGCATAGGTTTACTGAGAAGGTAGAGAATTGTATTCTTCAAATCAGGGGAGTAGAAACGACTGATGTATTCAAACGATTGCGACAAGTTTTGGATCGAATGTGTTGAGTTGCAAGCCAAGGCAACAATAATCTTTCCAAAGGCAAGCAAGTCTTCTTGCTGCAGATATATTTGAATAAATACTATATCCTTTAAAACTACAATCTGATTAAATAATATACCTGGTGTCGCGACAGGGACTGGCCTCCATCAAACTGCAATACGTCTGCTATACACACACAGTTCAACCGAATTCTTCACAACGAATGTATTAGAATAAGCTGATAGAACTTTATTAGCCGCAAATTAACTTACCTATTCTTTCCAGTAACAAGGATCTTAGTGGGATCCATAACGCGTGCTGCTAATCCAAGTGCATGGATCGATTTTAACGCCGAGGCAATCTGAGTAATATAACTCCACAACGTGCTTTCTGGCACATGCGGAGAAGAACTGGCTTTAATCTGTGACTGTCTCTGAAAGTTGGTTTGGGTTTGAGAAGAAAGATGCGTATGTTGAAGTGTTTCTGAGCAAGGATGATAGTCATACACAAATACAAGTGCTGTAATATGAATTCGATCAGTTGTAGACTCTCAACCCAACTGTATATATTTTTACTTACAAGAGTCATCAAATGCAGAAGTAGAAAATGCATCCCGAATAGCAACCACATTACAGTGTCTAATCCGTTTCCAGTTCTCTACCATGGACATGGCCAGTTCGTTCGCTAGTCTGCAATCTATATGTCACACCATCAAAAAAAAAACTTCTTCTGTAGAATATATCTATCATTACCTGCTATCCTTACTAGCACGTAGCTTCTACCATCCACACTACACACTGATTTGTAGACCCATGAAGTGTGGCCAAAAAACTTGCCACCATTACTTGATGTATCATCCAACAGAGACAGGGAGTGATAAATATGCACCTCCTGAGGAAGACTCTGATCGTGTGCTATTTTGAGATTAGAGTTTATTCTAGTTCGCTTTTACAAACACAGACATCAAACTCTTACTTGATCCAATAGTTAAGACTTTTTCATTTCTTTCAGTCAATTGCTCCCGGAGATCATCCGGCATAAAAAATGATTGAATGGTTTTTTGATTAGCTGCCAACTTAGGCATACGCGTGGGTGGCGCTGAGTACAAGTGATATTGTAACTATCAATGGATGGTGTTTTAGTACTATATTTAACGATCTAAAATCTTACAGGTTGGCGCTGATAGACTGCTGAATTCATATAATAATATTGATCTGTCTGTTCGGGTTGCATCATGACCATACTATTCAACATCTGAGAGGGCGTCTGTGGAAGAGCCTGTGCGGTTGGAGACTAGGTAAAACCTTTATAAGTACAAGTATAAGGTTATGAATAATGACTTACATCGTTCCCTAACGAAAAGTTTGAAAATTCACGGGTTAATGAAGGCATCGGATGGTTGTATTCTTGCTCTGGTGAAGTTAATGGTTCCGTCCTAAATCAATTGCGTAAATATTATTATTATCTTTTATTTATTTGTAATAAGTCCTTACTCTATCTCTTCATTGGGTGTAGATTCAACTAAACAAAGTGCAACAAGGTCAACATAATCAAACCACCGGATTTTGGATCTTTTTTACCTGTGGTTGAGACTGGAGGAAGTGGAGCTTCTATAGACAAAAGAAGAATAAACGACCGCACATGGACAATGCTCCAACTGTCGCCGTATTACCCAGTGAAAATTTAGGGACAAAGACGGGAGCGTTTACACTGTCGGCTGATACGGTAGAGACCATCGTGGTTGGCCGAGTAGATGGGGATTGGACACGCAACTTTGGTTTACTTATAAAGTATATATTATTAGTCTTTGTTGAATAAATATCTAAGTTACGGCTTGACTCACTTTTCGGGAATTTCCTGAGGAGGCTTATTCTAAAAAAACACATTAGATGTTGTGCTATAACTTGCTCGGAAATGGCTTACACACCCCATCGTGGTTGAACTCACAACCCTTGTCTTCGTATTTGCAGAAACCGTGGATAATCACATTTCTACATTGTCTCTTTGGTACATTGATGCCTAAACATGAAGAAAAATAGGAATATTAAGATGTGATTGCAGAAATCCAAAGCATTAAAATTATATCCTACACATATTTATTGGAATAAGATAAATACCTTTGAGAGGCTTCGAGACAGGTTTTGGTGTAGGTGAATTTGGGCCATCTGAAGGTGCTACGATTGGAATCGCAGCTGGAGAATGAGAAGGCACGACGATTTGGCCGAGTGATTTTTGCATTCCAACTAAAAAAAAACAGAGAAAGAGAGAGCAAGAGAGACAAAGAGAGGAAGGGGTTTAGAGAGTTGAAGAGCTTAACAAGTCACTTGGTTATCAGTTATTTTGTAGTGTAAAAATAATAATAGTTTATTTTTTACAAATTATTCGCACACTGGGAATAATTTTTTTTACGCATTTGTAAATACATTTTAGCTTAATTGGTCCAATCGTATTCACTCAAAGTAAGTATATTCTCGTAAAAATGATCTAATCTTGTAATTTTGGCTCCTTGCAACTTCTTAATAATATTGTAAAATGATACTATAGAATTTGTTTTGACTACATGTTCTCCTATAAACTCTATTGAATAAAGTGGATATAACCTTGTCTTCTTGTAGTTTATGTCGATAAATGTCTAAATCGATTCCTCAATACTAAACTTTAGTTAAGCTTTACATTGCTATTTCTAAATTGTGATAATTTGCAAAAACATAAGACAGACATTCTTTTAGCTAATACTACTTTATAAATATTAGGGGAATTTCTACATACATACCGACTCAATAATCCTACAGAGAAATGCTTTTTAAGTAACTCAAAATATAATGTAGACTTTGACAAACAAATAAGCATACACACATGCAATCAACCAAAACAATATATTGTCTACCATTATATTATCATAGATTCAAAAAGATTATACCTTTTATATTGTGGATATTGAATTCGTATTCCTACCAACTACATAGCACACTACTACACAAGCGGCTGAAACGGAAAAAAAAGTTGCCAAGCAGCACTATCTACATTGGTTTATCGAGTATCAAGATACGCAGAACTCTAAAATATCGTTGCTGTAGTGTACTGTCCAAAATGTAAGCACTAACCCTTAGGATTGGTATCTAGAAGTACAATACATAATTTCACTCACTCCTAGGAATTACTACACGACTGTCATGATAAGTGATGGCCATATAATTTTGGAAATGTCATAGTTTTGAAAGTTTTGCCATTTATTACATACCATCCAGTTATATGCCGATCAATGTACATATCATGAAGCATCTACAGTAAAATTTAGCCGCAATTATACCCAAATCACAAGCAGCTGGTTTACTTCAATGACATGGTCCATGGAGCTGATTTGGAGTAATTTAATAAGAACTACACATATAAAAGAAAATATTACAGCACTACTTAGAAATATATATATATATATTATCTGGTGTATGTCATTCTTGTGCCTCAATTATGGAAGAACTCAGAGTCTAATTGATGAAAGATATCACAACTTAAAGTATAGCAAGAACTTTAAAGTTCTTTTTTATATTTAGTAGAGAATTAATGTACCAAAATCTTTCTTTTCTTTTACTATATATACATGCATAGACTTTTTGGAGACCAATAATAATGATAAGAAATTATACTCACTGTAGAGTATTGATATATATATATATCTACTGTTAGTCTAATCTTCTAATGTATACTGCAGCAGTAGCGCGTATTAAGAAATGTTTCAGAGATTATTAATTTATACAAGACTTTCAACTATTCTATATAAGCATTTGGTAAATAGACCCCACTAACAGTAAATTCTCATAATTTTCAAATTATTTTTGCTCGTTGGCCTCAAGGCCAAACCAAGATGCGTGAATACATATATTAATGTAGTTTAAACTACATAATTAGCTGCCCACAAATATATATCATCTTTGTCTGTTAGGCATAGAGATGACAAGGTAGTAATCAACTTGATATAATAATAATAAGTCCTTTATTTTGTTTTTATTCATCCAAAATAATAGTAGTATTTCTCTTTTACCAATCGAGATTAAGTGTGAATCGGATGAATAACTTTGATTGAAACATATTAGCTATCATTACAGAAAAAAGGACGATTTCAGAGGCCATTATAGGAAATAATTCCCGTAAAACTTACTTCCTTGACCCTTTAATTTTATAAAAGATAATAGAGAACCCGTTGACGAGTGAAAATTTAGAATTTTCACTCACTTTTGCTTTACGCGGCGATTGAAATTCCAATGAAAAGATGTAAAATTTTACTGAGGGAGGCCATTTAGTGATGAAATGGAGTGAAAAATTGGGAGTTTTCTAGTTTTTCACTCCATTTCATCACCAAGTTTTTATTAAGAATTGAGCTTGTTTCTTTACCTTCAAACATAAAAATAATATAGTCAAGAGTCGTCTCTATATATCTACTTAAAAGAAAAAGTCTTGGAAATCCAAGTTTATTAAGATGTATCTCTCTTATGTTTGTCACAGTACTTATGTTTTCATCAACTGTGGTTGAGTTTTTCTTTTTTTTTGACTGGGTTTCACTAATAATTCTTTTTTAGCAGTCTTTGAAAATATCACATCCCAACGGGTTCTCTAATATACATAAGTTCTCTTTAAGGTGTAAGGCTTTATTAATAAACCAGTATACTTCTCTGTAATTGATAATGCATTATAGTATTCTCACGCAAAATTAAAAAGCATCGGATATTAGCATTCTAATATATTATATACTCTTATATCATATATATATATATATATATATAATCCCACTTTTCATGAAATCCCTGTCTTATTTAGCAGGATACAGGGATCCCTTCACAACAATACTACCTATCTTAAAGTTCTACCATAACGATACAGATTTCCATTATATATACTATAGTGCTAGAAAATTTTCTCATAACCATATTTTTATCTTTCTGTATGGAATAATTCCTAGATCAACTTGTATAATTATCCTTCGACTGTTTCGCTCTTTTCTAATAATAGAGGAGGTGTTAGAGGAGGTGTTATCTAGTGGAAAATTGAATATTTTATCCATTTTCAATTGAAACGTCGATTTAATTTCCAATGATTGTTATACGTTTTTCTCGGTTGACGCGATTTAGTGGAAAATGTATGTGGAAAATTACGAATTTCATAATTTTCCACTAACATTTTCCATTAAATATTTCCTCAAAATCAAGCTTCTTCTCTCACTCTCAAATTAAGGTATAGGGTAGCCAGGAGTGTCTATTGTATATGTAATTAATTTATTCGATCCTTAAAGGTCGAATTTATTTTTAAAAAAAAGATTGAAATTTATGAGGATTTATTTTTCTTATATTTGACACAGTATGATGTTCTCATCAATTGATAAGTTTCCACAACTGCTGCCGGAGTGCTTTGTTTTTTACTGGGTTTGTCTGATCTTTATTTTTGTAGCAGTCACATTTTTTCCATTAGATAACACCTCCTCTAATAGTCTACATAGTACGCACATATTAACACTATAATTCTATACCAAAATACCTTATAAACCTCTGGAAGATTGTTCATAGACAAGATAGACCTGTGAAGAATTTTTTTTGAGAATAATAGAGAAGCGAGATGCAATCCAGAGGGACAATGTAAACATATGATGGTGGCATATCCATCTTGAAGTAGTCTCACGAAACTACCCAAAATCAGACATTTGGAAGGGTTCGCATAATTGATTAGGAGTAAACTACCTATACGTATACTTTATTACAAAAAAAAACGAAATAAGTTGGGGTCTTTGCGTCTTTTTTGATCTTGGAAGAAGATATTTACTAAATACGTGGGTGAGGACTGTACTTAGTGTGGACAGACTGAAAAGATTTATCAAAGTTGAAACAAAGGCCATAATGAGCTTAGTAAATCAAATAAATCTCTAACTGCCTGCACTTTTTTCTTTTTAAAAAAAGGTTAGACTTAGTTCAAATATAGAATAGATACAATGAACTGCTCATAATACCATATCTTCCATCAAAAGCATGATCTTCTTCTCAATCCAAGTGGCAATGGAAGAAGTCTGGCCAATCAGAGTCGCTCAATTTTTTGACCTTTCTTTCTACCTTTTTTTTTAAACTTCTAGTCTGTCCACACCAATTTTGGAAGCTCTCCAAATTTAGTAAGAAATCATCTGCAATTGAAAATACCTTTGTCCAATAAAAAAAGAAAATTCTCTGAATTTCCTTTCATAAACACCTGAAATTAAAATTGAAAATGTAAAAAAAAAGAGATGGTCCGAAATTTTTTTGAAAAGGTCCGAAAACCAAGTGAAAATACATTATTTTCGATTTTCCTTTAATTTTAACACTTTCGTCCTTTGGAGTCTTCTTCTTCCGACTCTGCACGTTTCTGTAAAGTTTTTCTTCTTTTATTTATTTAATTTATTTCACTAATATATTGGCATGGGAAATACCATTGCGACACCAACTCCCAGCCATCCAACCAGCAAAAACCATCCACCTGATTCACGACCACCCACAGCAGGACTACCTTCATCCGGTCGTAGCTTACGAAAGATCGAATCTTCCTCGACATTATCTAGTCTCGGTCGATTCTACCAACATCCAAATCCATCAAATACCTCAATGTCTTCTAAGGTATCCAAAACTAGTAGCCGACGTCAGCATGTAGAAAAGGTTCTTGATATTGGTAAACCAACCCAGTTTGAACACGGAATCCATGTTGAATATAATAAATATAATGGAAAATACATGGTAAATATAGTGCATCAATTGATTTATTTCCTAAAGAAAAGTGCAATTATATATATATATATATATATGCATTACTCTATTTTTGTTATTGTTTTTCTCATGATCATTATCTAGGGCCTACCAGATGTCTGGCAATCTAACCTTCCAAGCGATGATGTATTAAATACAAATTACATCAACCCGAACCTCGTCCCATCGCCAGCAAGTACTCGCAGTAAGTCAGTCAGACGACTTTTATCGAGCTCCAAAGTTGTAATGTCCTCTCAAGAGGAAAAAACACAGACGCTACGAAAGTCCCCTTCCGTCATCGGCAAACCCTACAATGTTCAACACAATGTCCATGTCCAGGTAGACAAATATGGATTCCGAGGACTTCCACCAGAATGGCAACGAATTCTCCAGGTGTCTGGAGTACCAGAAGAAGTCGTAAAAGCAAATCCAAAAACAGTAGAACGATTGATGCATCTTCGAATGCCAGATTCTCTCCAACAAGATGTTACAAACAAAACAAGACCATTGAAATCTCCACATTCTGCATCCTTGATTCCTAATGGACCTGACACTACTCAACACCCCACAAATGAACTACCAATTGGATTTGCACCACCTTCCCGAGCACGGAACTCAAAGTTGACACACCTTTCTACAATCAAGACTAATGAGCCTCCCCCAAGAATAGATAGTAATGTATCAGAGGAACAAGGTATGTGTTTACAAAATATTAATGCTATTATTATGGCTGTTATTAGTGTATAAAGCTAGTTGATAAGCGATTGGTTTTAATCTTTGGCTAACAAATTTATATTTTGCTGTGTAGAAAATGAGATTTTGGCAGAGGCAAATTCCGAAAATACACATCTTGCTTTAGATTCTGGCTTTATTGGTAAACTAATACTGATGCGAACAATTTCTAGAGCGTATATTAAAGTATCAAATAACTATTTTAGATGACTTGGTTGATACAGCTGATCCAAATACACTGTACACTGATTTTGTCCTAATCGCAGAGGGAGAATCTGGTCCAATGTATTCTGCAAAGCACATCACAACTAGCCGAGTGGTAGGTTTATTATATAAATATAGATATACCTTGGGTAAGCTTATTGACAAGCCTTGTATTGGTTCATAAGGTGGCTATCAAAAAGATACCTCGAACGGCAGTGGAGAAGCTTTCAAAAATCAGAAATGAGCTGACGACAATGAAAATGAGCCGACATCCAAATGTAGTTGAATACATTACAAGCTACATGACAGAAGAAGAGATCTGGGTAAAGTAGTAATATGGGACTATATATATTGTCTGTAATACTCATGCATTTCTTTCAAGGTGGTTATGGAATGTATGGATGTTTCTTTGGCTGATATTCTTTCGGTACACATCGAAGAGGGTCCTCATATGAAGGAAGACCAGATTGGCCGTGTGGCTCGCGATATATTGCGTGCTTTAAGTCGTATCCACCGTCTCCAACGTATTCATCGGGATATCCGTAGTGACAATGTATTACTAAATATGCGTGGTGAAGTCAAGTTGGGTAAGAAATCATACACGTCTTTCTACAAAATTTACTCATGATTTACCTTTATAGCCGATTTCAGCCATTGTGCTCAATTGACGAAGAAACATCCTAAAAGAAACTCGGTTGTTGGTACACCTTATTGGATGGTAAAGTACTCATAAATCAACAGATTCTAATTTACATACACATATATATAAAAGCGACTAATTAATTCATTCAATGTGATTATGTTTAGGCTCCTGAAGTTATCAAAGGTGTTGAATACGACTCAAAAGCAGACATTTGGAGTCTTGGAGTATTATTATTGGAGATGGCACAAGGCGATCCACCCTATGTAGAATATCCTCCTCTTCGGGTAAGTGATCATGGAGCAAATAGTTTAAAGAAATAAAAATACACGGGCTGATAAGATTTGTGTTGGGATTCAAACTCAACATTAGGCCTTGTTCCTGATTGCCTCGAATGGTCTCCCTCCGTTACGCGAACCTGACCTCTGGTCAGATTCATTCAAAGACTTCTTGAGCAAGTGCACAACAGATGACCCTGCTGTAAGACCAGACGCCGCCACACTCCTCAAGGTAAATAATCACAAGCAAATTATGAAAGATAAAGAGGGTAAATTGACGGTTGATTTCCGAATGTATATTTTAGCATCCTTTTTTGCATTCAGTTGGTATAACACATCGCATGGTTGAATTGATTGAAGAAACTCGACGGTTTGAAATCTTACAGCAGGAAGATGCTGAGACGGTAACAGAAGAACTAGCCATCGGTTCTCCTTAACCCTCCTGTACTTCTTGGCCTCTTCTATCTTCATGCATCTCCACATACTCCGCATTTACTCACTTATTCACTTATTCACTTACTCATTTACTCACTTACTCACTCTCCCTTCCATACCCAAAGGTGTCATCCTTCCCCCTTCCTTTTTTGTTTGCCTCCAAAATAAAAATAAAAATAAGAATAATGTAATCATCTTCTGTTTTATGTTATAAAAAGAATAATAGTATAAAATTGATTGAATACGGGAATGGGCGGATCAGATAAGCCTCTTCGATTTTTTTATGAATGAAAAAAAAAATGGCTTTTTCTTTTTAAAGTGAATTGAGAGTATAACTTCTTTCTATCGCTTTAATGAAAACAAAAACGACAATATATAAATGTATAGTACAGAGTTTTAAAACAACGGATATCCTATCTCTTAAGCCAAACCAGCGGCAACCATAGCCTAGATAATGCAAATAGATGAGTTAATCAATCACCACAAATGCCTTATTAAAACACGTACCTTTTGGAGTTCAATACCCATCTTGGCAGGGGAAGGAGTGACAATGACACCAGCCTTCTCCAATGCCTTGATCTTATCCTGAGCACCACCCTTACCACCGGAAATGATAGCACCAGCATGACCTACAGAATTCCCAAAATCATATTTTAGAATGAATGATCCCAAAAAAATAAAAATTAAATTTTTAATTTACCCATTCTACGGCCAGGAGGAGCAGTCAAACCAGCAATGAAAGAAACAACGGGCTTGGGGAGGTCTCTGGACAAGTTGTACTGGGTCAAGAAGTCGGCAGCCTCCTCTTCGGCAGTACCACCGATCTCGCCAATCATGACAATACCTTCGGTCTCCTCATCTTCCAAGAAGACCTTAAGACAGTCGATGAAGTTGGTGCCGTTGAGGGGATCACCACCAATACCGACACAGAGGGTCTGACCAAGACCAACCTCAGTAGTCTGGTTGACGGCCTCGTAGGTCA
The DNA here is from genome assembly GCF_001638985.1 of Phycomyces blakesleeanus NRRL 1555(-). Taxonomy (NCBI): domain Eukaryota; kingdom Fungi; phylum Mucoromycota; class Mucoromycetes; order Mucorales; family Phycomycetaceae; genus Phycomyces; species Phycomyces blakesleeanus. Next base: position 1,041,965 of record NW_017265137.1, on the reverse strand, counting down.
ATGTACCGGAGCGGGAGACAATACCGATCTTACCACGCTTAAGAATGTGACCGGGCATAATACCGATCTTGCACTGCTCAGCAGAGATCATACCGGGGCAGTTGGGACCAACGAGACGTGACTTGCCCTGGGTCATCAAGGCCTGCTTAACCTTGACCATGTCGTGCTGAGGAATACCTTCAGTGATGGCAACAATAAGGGGGATCTCGTTTTCGATGGCATCGAGAATGGCGGCGGCAGCACCGGGAGGGGGGACGTAGATAACACTGGCGTCGGGCTTGGCTTCCTTAACAGCCTGTAAGAAGCAGAAAATTTAAAAATAAAAATTTAAAAAAATAATGAGAAACCAATTTTAAGTCCAAATTAAAGAAGAGCCAAAAAGTTGAGGAAAATTGGTGATATGATTTCAGTCAGCACAAATGTTGAAAATACAATGTGGATCTTCTTATTTTCATCTTCTTCGTTTGTGTGTATGTAATTAAATTAAATGCTTATAATATTATAGTATAGCAGAATACTGTATAGTATTATATAGTATGTATGCTCATTGATTATAAAGATAAGGGATTTTATTTTCATTTAATATAAAATCAAGTTCGATGAAACCTAATACTATGAAAATATGTATATGAATTTGTGAACTATCTTACCTCTCTAACTGAGCCGAAAACGGGGAGACCAAGGTGAACCTGACCAGCCTTCTTGGGAGAGACACCACCGACCATGTTGGTACCGTACTCAATTGCCTGCTGAGAATGGAAAGTACCCTAAAATTTATATTATATAATAAAATAAAATCGAAAAAAAGTGTGAGAAAACGCAGTGATGAAGGGGTTTGTGATTTATGGGGCCCTTTTTACAAAAGACTCATTTCACAAAAAAGAAAATAAAAAGATAGAGAAAATATTTTTTTCCTGGGAAAGTTTTCTTATAGCTTTAGTTACCTGCTTTCCTGTGAAGCCCTGGCAGATCACCTTTGTGTTTTTGTTGATGAGCAAGTTCTTGTAGGTGGCATCATACGCGTTGGCATGGCTGTATGAGCGACGGGCCACTACAATACAACATGGGGAAAATTGAGTGAATTGCTCGAGTAAATTCTCTTCAATGTATTACTCACCATTAACAGTGGTGCGAATGGCAGTTTGGACCTTGGCCGAGAACATGATGGTAAAAGCTTGAATAAAGGGGGGAAAACAGTTCAACCCAGCGGATTAAATGAGCTATACGTGTTTATTCATTTTGTTTAATCCCCGACCGAGCTTATATCGGAAGACCAGTGACTTGCTTACTTTGTCTGAGTTTAAGCTCGAGTCTTTCTCACAAGCAAGTCCTTTTTTCCCGTTTCTTGATCGATTGGCTTGGCTTCCTATTTGAACCGAAGTGTTGTAGATTAACACGATTTGACATTTTCAGCTCAAAGTTAAAGAAGATCCTTACATTGAGATATCATCAATACAAAAGAATTAACTAGATAAGGCTGATTAAACAAATGCTTTTTTATATATTTTTTTTTAATTTTTTTGAAAATAAAGTAAAATAAAAAATAGTATAAAATAAACTGACGGAAATGAGTGGGTAAATACGGTGAAATTTTGATTTTTTTTTAAATAAAAAGTTGCTATAGCGACAATAATCAAATGAATGTGTCAGCATATAAAATGGGTAGAATTATTAATGAGGAATAAAACTATATATCCTTCTTACAACAATCTATAAAGAATACATGTATCTTGTAAAGTCTACATAGTTTATATTAAAAAGGAAAGTCCCTCTCAATACACCAGCACCTAATCTATGTTTAATATTAAAAACATTATACTTTGTACACATTATATAATATTAATTACGTGTGACATTTCACACCTGTGATTTTTTGTATTCCTGTGCGTTAAAGTCAAGGGCTTTACACACAGGACTTCTTCTTATTTCTCTCTCTCTCTCTCTTTGTCTCTTAGTCTAATACCAATTTATTCACAGAAGTACTCCTGTTGTGACTAAAATCATTTGCAGGTAGATAGTGCAGTAGTAATATACTATAAATGCAAGCACGGGTATTAATGAGCACAAATATACATTTAAATATATATCGGAACTCTTTCTCTCCACTAACTAATGTTATCTTGTATAATATATAAGAATATCTGATTCTCTAACCTAGGTCAAGTAACTCATTAATCTGATATACACCTGTTTCCGACCTCCGTCTCCTTCTGTTCTCACCCCGCCTATTTTGATCTGCTATATCTTTCAATTTTATTTGCCACTATACCATTGTAGGTCTTATTACTTTATTGATCATAATATCCAATAAAAAGTAATAATAATAAAAAGACTAAATACTATTTTTGCTCTATCTCAACAACAAATAGTGCTGTTTCTATTTTCTCAACCATTCATTTTCACAGTATTAGTGTTTTTCTCTTAGATTCACTACTTTTACCATAAATACACCGAAGGGTTCATTATCATGCATGCTCGATTATTGAGTAAAGTTTTGAAATTCGTTATTGTTCACAAGTATCGCAGGCCCGATCTTGTTAATTGTACTGTTAATGATGAGTATAGATATATTTCAGTTTGTATTGGTGAGAATCCGTCTGTCGTATTTAAATAGATAACGGGACAACCGGCGTAGAGTTTTCACGACTCAAGGTATCCAAAAGCACAGTTTGATTTAACAGCAAGAAACAAGTGACCCCTGTTTCTTTAGAGGCCATATGTCTTCCTCTTTTTCAAACATTAATCTGTGCTTCATGTGAAGTAAGGTCATATCGAAGGAAAGTCTCAATGCTAGCTATACGAGTACCCAAGATATGAGCAGTTACGACCAAAATATTGGGTGGAAGAAAGCTGTACATCTAATTAAATACAGTTAAATATTCAATTCGATTGTATAAAAAAGTAATGTCTCTAGCAAACTAATTGCTGTAAAGCCAATGAATATACCCTCAACATCTTGTACTAAGGTGATTGTGTACCCAATCGAGATAAACAGTAAATAAATGAATAAATGTAGGGACTAAATATTATAGTATAGTTCCGAGCTGACATGATCATACTTCTAATGATGCTAAGGATGTTCACAACGAGTAAAATTTTAACTGTCAAAGGGACAGCTGAATCCCGCACACACTGTGCAAGAGGTTAATTGCGTACCCTATTATGTTAAACAACAGGGAAGTATATAAAATTAGGTGCTAGGAATTATAACATAAAATACATGTCCACAAAAATCAGCCTCCAATAAAGTTAAAAATGCCTCCAGTGAGCAAGGTTCTAATAGTAAATAAAACGGCTGTATTCAGTATATATTACCCGTACGCTTAACTTTATTCTCTCAAGTGTAATAGTAAGGATGTCGGTAGGGGCGAGGGCTAATAATATTACTAAAAAATAAATCGAGCTTGTACAAGTAAAAATACAATGGTAAAAATGGAGCCCCAAAAGTAGTAGAAAAGTAGATAAAGCTATAAAGTAATCGGCTCTACTAGTAGTGCACACAAGATCCCGGTAAATTTTTTTAATTGAAAACAACATCAAGCGCAAGTTATAAACACACGCATATATATATATATATGTATATATATATTACTTATGAATAAAGAACATTAACTAAACATTTTTGCTGCTTGGTCTTATTGATTCTGAAATAATTCTAGTATTAAGCTAAAATTCTGGAGGTCTTTTCAGACTGAATTTTATATCCTATGGTCGGCAAACTTGTTGTCTTTTATTTTCCAGGGTCGTAACCATAAAAAGTATTATATATTTATTTCCATCGTATAGAACGCCTTTTTTTATTTGGTATTCAAATATCTAAAAGAAAATACACTTTTTGTGTTAGCTAACAATATTTAAGCTTTCTCAACCAGCGAGCTTTGTATCGAGTTCAATTTGACTCTTAATAACGTCAAGGCATTTTTCTTTTGGTGTTTCCACATAAATGCACCTCGATATAAAGAGCTCAACCATCAAACTCTTCATGTTCTTGACAAGAATTGGTGTATTTTGCCATCCGATAAAGTTATAAAACATATAAAATACGTATAGTACATTGGTGCATATATAAAGGAAATGGTATCTGTCTAAAATTGTAGACCACATATGCCATGAAAATATTATGAGCATATATAGCAATATAATGCACTGATTGTGTTTAATTATTAAGTATCCAGTCAGTAGTTTACTGAAATCTAGTATTCAATCACCCATCAATAATTATACTAAGAGCCTTCATACAAATAAACAAAAAAGAGAATGTATATACATATTATAGTCATAAGAGTAATAGCGAGTATGGGGAGCTTTGGTATCAATCACTGCTTGCCCCCTTGTTTTTAACAAAATGCGAAGCAAATTCAATTCAAATCTCTTCTTATTCAAATCGCATTACATAACATACCCTTTTTTATTGTTGATACTGACCCTCTCTTCGTTCATTCTAATTTCAAGAGTCCACTAAATATATTCAATTGGATTAAGGTATGAATTTTGAGCTGATCATTACTTAAAAAAACTGACGTTAAAGGTCATTATTATTATGTAACTTTGAGTGGAGTCCAGTGTGGGGACTGGTGCCACCTTTCTGGAGTATACACTTTCTGTTTTATTCATATAGTTTTTTTTTGTTTTGAACTGCTAGAAGGAAAAGTATTTCAAGGTGCTTAAATACCAAACCTGGCTTATATTCTCATCCAGGAGTATTAATGATCCAAACTCAGCTGTCCAAAAACAACTCTAACACAGTACATTGCATTATCTTCACTTTGGTCCTGTAACTGTATGCTCTTTTGCATACCTTTTTCAGCTCTTTTTGCTATATTTCGGACATATCAGTTACTACTTTCCACTAGAAGACTGGACTTAACAAACCAAACAAGGGCCTATATATCCTTCAAAATCAGTCTCGGCTGGTCGATAATTAGCAAAGTAATTCTTTCCAAACGAGGATAATCCAAAACCGCCAGACCTTTCAATGATATATTTGACAGCGTGCAAAATTGTCTTCATGTGATCAGTGCAGAGACTGAAAGAAAAAGTGAGAAAAAGACTGTTGTACAAAAATGATACGTGGAATGAAGACGATGACCTGTTTAGCTACTTGTTATTATTGTTAATGCTTTTTTCTTAAAAAAAGATTATTGAAAGATATTTATTCTCTTTTATGTTAAGCCTTACAGAAAAAAAGGCGACTTTAGTAAAATTTTTACAAGTTTTCTAGGGTTTAAAGTGCCTTTTATAGTGGAATTTAATGAAGTATCAATTTTTCTCACTTTTATATATATCCCACTATTTACCTAACTAAGTTTTTACAGTCAATGCAAAACACCTTTTTATCAACTTCTTCAACCCACTACAAAATTAAAGCTTATATAATTACAGTCAAAGCTCGATATAGTGATATGGATGGTGGACAGAAATTTTATTACTATCACTATATCGAAAAATAGTGATAATAAGCAGGCACGGGCCCAAATTTTCCAAAAAATTATCACTATATCGAGCTTTGACTGTATTCAAATATAATAGTTTACCATTCGGTAACAAACCCCCTGAATCCGAGTTAGATCCTATTTCATATAGATATCATCTTATATAAATTAGAGACTTATCATAAAACATATTATAGTTATACCATGGCTATCGGTTATACAAGAGGTAAGCATTACACTAAAGACAAGCTCCTGATAATTTTATATTGAGACCACCAATGTCTACAAAGATCTCGAGAATTCTTTTAAATGCGAATGGTTCAAAAGGCTTGTAACGTTGACACGTCTGGCATATACTAAGTTTAGGATACTCGAGACTTATTATCCTGAGACTTAATTCAATTACTATTATAATTTTAGTCTTTAATACAGAAAGATACTCTAGATGAAAATTGTACATTGGACTGCTTACATATTGCGAAATTTGGTAAAGGGACAAACATGGCCTACAGATTACTTATATTTTTAGTTTGAACTTTAACAAGCATTTGCCATAAAAAAGTAGTGTCATGTACAGTTTGGATGTCGAGATTGCTCGCATTCTCATTAGAAATAATTGATTTAGAGAATTTCATAGAATCTGACTTTTGGTTTTTTAAAAGTAGAAATCAGCCATAGAAATGCCAACAAAAGACAGGTGTATAATCTTTGATAAAAGAATAAAGTAAGGAATATGCATGCCTTCATCAATAGTATAGTATTTATAGAATAATTTTTTTAATAAGGAAGATAGAATATAGCACGTAGCAATAAATATATGTATACTATATAGCAAATATATAGCTTAAACTGTTAATAAATATCAGATAAAGCAGTACTTCTTTGCATACTTCTATTATCTCGATCAATAAAAACCATAAAATTCCAATATAAAACATCGTGAATTTGTTGAACCAATTATAAGAAGAATACGGATACCTAAAAAGGTATACACTTACTATATTTAAAATATTTTATTGGATTAGATTCAAAATAATGTTAAAATGCTAAACTCTGATATTCTATTGGCTGGAAAATCTATGCGCTCGTATATTTTCTACGAGTACAGTTATAAATCCTGTCATTTCCTACAGTGATAAGTTTATCACACAAGTATATTACTTTTCAAGAAAATATAAACAAACAAAGAGCATTGCTTAATATGACCCTAAACTGACCCTTACTCTTGTAAGTGGAAGACATTAACTTGTACCAGAAGTAACTGCTTTCCTGAAGCATTTTGTATATACAAATATCACACATTATTACTTTAAAGCATTAGATATATTATAAATTGTTTTTTTTTCGCTTAGCAATGTATAGTTAAGCCTTGTAGAAAAGGAAAAAGAAGAAGAAGAAAAGGGGGGAAGGATAAAATATATCGATAAAAGAAGAAAAATGATACTGTGTTTTTCAGGTTTAAAACACACATCCACATCTCTCCTCTCAAACTCCTCTGATTCTTGAATTCGTTCATTTATTTGACTGTCACGTTTAGCCACACTGTAACTCTTGTGTAAGTGTCAATTTGCTACCTCATTTACTTGTACATTTCAATAAAATAATAAAAAGTAAAAAAAAAATAAGGCAATAGAATGGCAATGTCTGATTCCGAGTTCTCCGAGGTTATCTTTACAAAAAACTTGCCTCAGTCTCCTCTGTTACATTCCAAGCCAAGTCGACACACAATTGAACAGTTTAGACATGCACCCCGCAGTCTATTCGACGAGATCCGTCAGCCGGATTGGCCTCTTTCTGAAAAGGTAGATTGGGTTATTCCTAAGCATAGCTGGGGTCCCAAAGGAGACCATGGCGCTTAATGACTCGTAGATCACAGAAGAGGAAGATCCGGATGAGATTGATGCCGAGGTATGCAAAAATAAAATATACTAAAATAATATAAAATAAAATAAAATCCTAAATAAAATGGACCCAGTCTGCCCCTCTCACACAAACTATCGAATATTATTCTTGAAGACAGTGATTGGCTTACTGAGGCAAGAGAACCTAGAGCTATTGGAGTCTTTGCGAACTATGAAAGAGGAATTGGAGCGTAGTGAACAGGAAAACTTCGTATTGCAACGCGATCTTTCAGCAAAACTCAATACATCGGATGATTTGATCCTTCAGCTTCGTAGTGTCTATTACCAACAAATACAACTTACAATGGTAATCCAATAACTCTACCATCTCTCACATGTCTCTATCTTTATTTCTTCTATATATGTATATGTGTGTGAGAGTGCGTGCGTATGTGTGTGTGTGAATATAATCTATGCCGAAAATAAAACTAACAAAGAAACGTGTTGTACAGGCAGCCCAGGAAGCACAGCGTACACTGGCAACACGTTTGAGGGAGTCTGAACTGGAACGACGAATGGTATTACAGGTCACTCAGCGCTTGACAGGTGGATCAATTAGTCCATGCTTAGAAGAAACAGAGGAACAGAATGAACAACTACGGGCCGAACTGGCCAAAAGATCAAAGGCGTTGTTGACGCTCGAAGAACGACAACATCAAGCAGATCTCAAAGCGTGTGAATTGGAGTGGAATCGTATCAACGGACGGGTGATGGCACATTTTGACAAGTTGTTTGGGTCAACGGACAACCTCAAGCCAGAAAGTGTGGTGAGACAGGATTTTTTTTTAAAAAAAAGGAGATAAAGATATTGATGTGGAACCTCAAGTCCCCTGAAGACACCCTTCGGACCGAGTTACAATGGACACGACAGCAGTTAGAAAACGAAACGGAACGGTGCATGGATCTTGGTACGTCGTGGTTTGATAAACATAAACATAAACATAGAAAGAGCGTGTATGTGTGTTTGTAATATACATAGATAGACACACACGCACACATACACACATACACAAACATGAATGTATAAATAACTCTATATTTGCACTATTTCCAGTCTTTCAAAAGCGTTATCTGGCTATGGTCAATGCAGCCCTCGAGTCAAGGCAAGTTAATTCAACTAATTAAGGGATGTTGGATTTTCTAATGGTGCATTCTTTATGAAATACATTGGTCACATCAGCGAGTACCAGACCACCAAACTCATGAATGAACTTCAACTGGCCTCAAGTGTGCCCACAAAAAGGTCACCTTTGTTCAGGTGGCGAGCATGTGTTACGGCCGTAATAGCGGTGCACCGGTTCAGGTACATCATTATACTTTCTTTCCTTTCGGTCACTTCCTTCCCAATACTTTAGTTTCTACATGATTTAGCTGCTTATGATTTTTTTGGTGTGTGTGTGCGCGTGTGCTTATGGGTATATATATATATATATGTGTGTGTTTTTTTAGGGCATGCCTTTCATAATAAACAACTATTTTTTTAAGGGGAAAAGAAGAGAATTTTGTTTTAATGATATATATGTATATATAAAAGAATTAATCTTCTGTTAACTGAGCCCTTTGGCCTGTGTTCATTGCTGACCGTTTCTTAAGGGAAGACGGGTCAGGATCATCTTGAGGAGAATCATCAGTTTGAATAGTTGTGGTGGCTGTGGTAGAAGCAGTGGAGCATGTTGATGCATTAGAACTCGAGCGTCGTCGGTGGAGTTCGTGGACCTGCAGCGTGGGATTGTAGGGGTAGCACGGATGGTGGCACGCAAACGCATCTGCCACAGTAGGTGATGGTGCAGTGCTGCTGGGCGCGAGGTGAAGATGAGAAAGGTCTGCGCTAACACTTGCAGAGGTGCTAGCTGCTGAATGCAGATGAGAAGATGTGCTGCTGGGTGCACTTGCCCGTAATGCAGCGGAAGAGGATGTAGTAGTAGCTGTGGTGTTTGAGTTTGTGTTCGTAGTAGAGGTGGAAGTAGATGTGGATGTGGTCGTTACACAGCGTAGATGGTGATGGTGATGGTGGTGGTGGTCAGGAGTAGCCGAACGTCGGGTTGATGAGGTGGGAGTGTTTGTAACAGGTGTTGGCGTGGGCGTGGGATCTTCGTCAAGTTCGGGAGGAGTTGAGAGACGGAGACGTTTGATATCATTGACATCGTTGCTTGATGTCCGACGGTGGTGCCGTCGTGTGGAAGAGGAAGATGACGGCGAAGGAGAAGGAGGGAGTGGAGAGGAAGCAAGTGCGTTCTGGGCTGGCTCAGTCTTATTGATATTGTTGGTGTTTACAGAAGTGTTTGAGGTAGTTGGGTTACTACTGTTACTATTACTAGTATTATTATGATTATGATTGTTATTGCTATTGCTATTAGTACTATTATTATTATTATTATTATTATTATTATTATTATCGTTGCTGCTGTTGTTGTTGTTGGCTGTGGTTGTTGTGGTAGTATTGGTGGGAGTGGCAGCGTTATTGTTATTGCTACTAGTGGTAGAGGTAGTTATGGTAGTAGAAGTGGTAGAGTTATTGTTGTCTTGGGCAAGACGTTTCTTGCGATTCATCTTGGCTACAAGTGTTTCTTTCTCGCGACGAGCTGCTTCTTGTAGCATGACACACTTGACCTTGTAATCAATATTGGCTGGACTTTGGAGACACATGAAAAACTCGGATAGTTTTGAAAAGTCCCATTCTTGAGTAAATGCCCTGAGAAAGCGCTCTCTTTGAACACTGCTGGCAGATAGATAAGGCGGGACGGACAGGACCATGGTTATCAGTGTAGTGGTGTACTGAGTAGCCCAGCTGCTGGTCAGATGACGTAGAAGGTGCGCTCGTCGCAGATCACCTGCAAGATTAATCCGTCAGTAAATTTGCCCCCTAAAAACCAAACCCCAAACCACACCAACAAAACCGGCTGTTCTTTCTACTCACCAACTTCATCTACCCAGTCCATGGTGACGTTGCGTACTAGTGTACTGATGCTCTCTAGTCGCCAGTCGCTAATAAGCCACTTGAGTGCATTGACAATACGAGAGAGCGGATATTCGTTTGCAATTCTGTGTAGATACATGGCTGTTACGTGAACATTATCTTCACTTTTCAGCCACGAATAAAAGGTTGCGTCGTAGAGTTGGTCCATACACTTGATATTGCGATGAACGTCTCTCCAAGATACTTCTTCTGTATCCTCTGGGGGTTGTGTTACCAGACCGAAACACCCGGACGTACCCTTGATGCGTGTGGTGCGTTTCTTTCCTCCAGCCCATTCCGCAACACTGGTCCCATGCAGCGGTTGGCGAGACGGCAAATGAAAGTCTAGTGTCGGGTCATCCGCTCCATCCGTTAACCCGTCCGTGTGTGCCCGAAATGTGGGCCGACCGTATGATTGACGTTGATGGAGATTGTATGAAAGGCTGTTTCGATTGATCTGAGCAGAATCGTGAGGATGAGAATGAGCCATGGTAAAAGTAAGAAGAAGAGGAAAAAAGAGACTGAGAATAAAATAAAAAAAAAAGAAAATAAAAATAATCAATTTATGACCGTTTCAATCACTTTCTGACTCGTTCTCCAACATTTCCTCTTGCAACTGATGAATGCGGGGCACCAAATCCAGTAAAAACGAAACACACACACAAATGACGGAATCATGGGGAATTATAGGCAAAGACACAGTCTTGAAAGATTTGATTATTTGTTTATATGTTCAAGAAGCACACAATACAGCTAATGTACATAAAAAGAAATTCAAACTTGCAGCCAAACTTTGGTAGAATTTCACTGTAACTGTGATACGAATTCCTTAAAATTCATTAGAAATCTATTTTTTTTTAGCCATTATTGATTTCCGCCTTGAATTTCCGCTCACAAGGGTGCAAATTATGCTTACAGTGTTTCTACTTGAGACTGAGACAGATTAGGAAATGTTTTAGACGAATCAAAGTGTAAGTATAAGCAATCTACTTACCTTTTGTGGACAGAACGAGAATGAAATTTACACGAAGGGAAAGTGTGGTTATTTTATTAAAAAAACATTTGAACTTTTTGACTGTTTAGAGCTGTCTTTCTTTACTGGCAATCTTATCCCTATTCTTTTTTTTTTTTAAAAAAAAGGTAATAATATTTTATTGGCCATTTTCTTTCTAGAGATACATTAAAAATGTAAATCCAATAATTTCAAGATTGTCAGATTCATAGCGAGTATAATTTGTGGGGTTTTCGCTGGTCATTTCCACAGATAATTATTCGTTTTAACAAGAGTATAAGGAATATTTTTTTTTAAAAAAAAAGAATTCAAAGCACAGAGGTCAATTTATAATGATATATGAGATTTAACTGCTAAAGATACTCTTAATGAATCAATCAAGATATAGTATAAATTGATGACGACATTTTGATATCAATTGGCATCTCTTTCCATTTTGCTTTTTTTTTTGACATGTTCAAAAGCTCTATTCTCGAAAAGAAGTTCTAAATAATCAACAAAGGAAAATCTGAAGAAAACGTAGATGGCCCTTTTAAAGGTAAAAAAATAGTAATTGATTCAATCAAGTCCATATTCTTATAACCATGTACCTTTTGCTATAGATATGATGTGCGAGGATTATGAAGAAAGAGGAAATTCAAATAAAAAGTATTATAGGCGCACATTTTACAAAGAAATGTTCTGCTTAAACTTCGAAGTATATTGGTCACCTGCTCTACAACAGCCCTTTCTGGAAGTTGAAGAAGCTAGACAGGGACAAGACAAGCGCATTATACAACATGGTGATTCATTAGTTTAATTTATTTTAATAGATAATTTGATAAGTAATTAGTACTTTTATCTGTCTCATTCTATCATGACTCTTTTCTATCGTTCTTTTTTTCCAGCACTTTCATGTCTCCCATCAATTACATCTCTTTATTTATCCCTATGACACTACTTATTTCACCCCTCCCTCTATATCCCCCCAGTATCACAGTATATTCATTAATCCTTTCTGTCTCATTCGCTTAGCCAAAACTTCAACCTGCAGTTAAAACAGAAAAAGTAATAAACAAAGGTAAGCAATGCTCTTTTTTTTTAATTAGTTCATGGTAAACGGTAAAGGAAACAGATAGGAAAGGAGAGGGGAATGAGAGAATATAGAGGAAAGATGGAGGGAAGATGGGATTAATCAAATTTTGGGAATTAGAGGGACTATGCTACCCGTCTCACACAGCCAGATCTTGACTTGAATAGTTCAAGTTTTTTCTTGTCCCTATACAGTAGAGAATACCTGCTTAGTATCTCTATATGGCTGTCATGGTCGAACGCTATAGACTTTACCATCTTACATCTTCTATAAAAGATACAAAAAAGTTAGTATGGAATAAACATATGATAAACATTTTTCATGCTTTAAAGATATGACAACGCCGTCAGTGTTGTTTGATAAACCAGCGTATGAAATCACACAAAGCCGAGCCTTTTTGATTGAGTGTCCTCATGGCAATAAGCCAAGCCGGCTGCCTTGACGTTGTTTTCCGCCAAGAAATCTCTTTCCAAGATCGGTGAAGATGATGTTGGCCTGGTAGAAGCGAAGATATAACGACAGAGACATCGGTTCCTTAACTTCATAATCATTGCCTCGACGAATTCTTGCCGTGTCACCACGCTTTCAATGTCTGGAGATTTCCTAACATATCCACCATTCATCCAATTGCTACCATCGTTATTGATTTCTGTGGGAAGGCAGAATTTGATTCCGCCAAGTTTCCGATCGCATTGTCCTTGAGTTTGTATAATATTCGACCTTTGATATTCTTTCCCTCGACACATTTGAAGACCCGTTCGCCAAAGTCTTTGTCTTTGATAAGTTTTCCAAACTTTGACGCATTTATAAATTTGGGTAGTCGTGACAGTTGCTTGGCAACGTTGGTGTAGATGTCCGTCGTGGTATAAAAGGCATAGTCAGAGATTTTTGTTTTCAGCATTCTTAGAAAACATTGATTTCGTCATGTGTCATGCCCAGTTCTGACATTCTCTAACAAGTTCCACAGATACATATCAGTATCATTTTACATCGTTTATTATATAGTCTTACATTATTTTCTAACAGTATAAATACCTTTAACAATTCAAATAATAAACGATATTCAATTATCTTTGTTTCTGCCTAGCTTTTCCTGTCCGCTTTTACTTCGGTCTTCTTGTCTTGTCTTGTGAAAGCATCCAGCACCCTTGCCATCCTTTCTTCCTTGTCCTGTCCTGTCTAGGTCTTACACCATGGCAAAAGGATTCTGATGGCCTTGCTCTTCGGTATACGTAACATTAAACATAATGTTGTCTACTATCTCATTTCATTTTCGTCGGTTGTCAACAGTGGACACCATATCAAGTACAAGGAATATGGCTTGACTGCGTGTTTATAAGCTGTTTTTGAATGTTGGAATGAATTTGATAGTAAATCGATAAAAAAACCAGGTAGAGAGAGGGAGAGGGAGAGAGGGATAGTGCGTGTTTTTTTGTCCAGTGGCCAAATAAAAAAATATTTCATGTGGGAAAAATGCAATTTTTTTTCGAACGTTTGACCATGTTCTCATACACCCGATTGGCGGTGGGATAACTGTAAGTTACCAACACTGTAAGAAAAAAGATAAAATCCTTACAATTATTTTAATCTTCTGCAAGCTTTACCATGTTTAGGGCGCTTTAAGCCCAATTGGGCACATTGATACCAATGTCGAAATAGAAGTTTGACCACAGAAGACTTTTGAGATTATATTAGGAAATCAAAAACTGAGAAGATATATAATTGGTCCGGTAAAACTATATATTGCTGAGCTTCATTGCCATTTTTTTGAAGAAAATACAGTAAAACACATTTGTAAGTCGCACAATTCGAAGAAATAAGGCGCGTTTTTGGAATTTCTTTTTTTCAAAAGCTTTATATTTAAACAAAAGGTTGAGCATAGATTATATAAGAAAAATAGTGTCAGAATGTTTATTATGATCCTTAATAGCCTAACAATGCTTTTCTGTGCTGTTTATTTGAAAAGAAGATCCATTCATAACGGTTAATAACTCTTAAAAATACGCCTTGTATTCTCGAATTGTGCGACATACAAATGTGATTTACTATATATATATATATATCATTTTGGGCTTTGATTTTCTTTAGTTCTCTAGATTATTTTTTGTACAAAATAGTAGGCAGAATGGCCACCTTTTTCTGTATTGAAAGTTGTAATTGTGCAAATTTTTGTAGCCTTAAAACACAGAAATTTAATACCTTGGACAAAGACAGAATAAAAAAGAATCAAAAGTGTGTCCCAGTACTAAAGAACAGAGTTATGAGAATAACACATTATTCCATATATAGAAGTTACATCTCTTTTCCGAGCCTCACAAAGAATAAAACTCAACAACAGTGGAAAATAAACCAAGAAACATAGCCCATTATTGATGGTGACTTTATCCGAAATTGACAAAGAGGGTACATATCCTAATATGACTATGTTGAAACAATTACAACATACCACCCTGCATCGCACCACGCCGCATAGATATCCAATGAATCACCTATCAGGTCAGTTAAATGTGTAGACACACAAAATCTGTCCAAAGGCGGTAATGAGATACACGATGTTACACTGAAAAACAAACAACACAAACATACTCTTGATATGGCGCCCTTTCTCTTTTTATAGGACTTTATCCGTATTCATGTTTGTTTACGGATATTTAATTTTATAAAGAGTAAATGAAGAGAGCAACGAATCGATCAAGAAATAGACCACAACTAAAATCCGAAGTTTAGTTATAAAGAACTTAGCATCATTGTACCTTACCGAGCTATTCATTATAGGCTAGGCAATCGAGAAGAATGTTTCATGACCAAATATGACTTGAGTTAACTCATGAAAATCGTTTTTTTTATTGCGAGTATGTATATAAGCCTTGGATTGGAAACAAAACAGAAGCAACAAAACAAAAGGTACCACATTAAATTCCTTTTTTGTACAAAAGCAAGTATGAAAATTACACTATGAATTATGAAATTACTATTTGTTTTTTCTTCTTGTAGGTATAGATACAATTTTTCTTGATGCTACTAACGCGGAAGATTTGAAGGGGTTAGTTTTGACCGACTGTGCCCTTTAGAATCCTGAATTCATTTATGCGGGCCTTTCCGTTTTCGTTTTTGTTTTTTTAGCAGATTATCCTCCTGGATCTGACCATTCGGAATAAACCTATCCACATGTTTTTGATACTCAAAAAATAAAAAAATAAATAAATAAAATCTGGCTACTTTATTACAGGGCAGTTTATCCACTGGCTTTTTTTATTATTATTATTATTTCAAAAATGCTTGTACTTTATATATATATATGTTTCTTGCTTTTTTTGAGCTACAGTTGATCCGTCTTTATAATGAAATGCATATATTAATTGTAGTTTTTTTTTTCGAAAGCACAAAATCCAAATGAACACACGAAAACTTGAAGAAAAAACCGTTATGTGTGTGATTGTACTTGTAATAATTTTATATTTTTAAAAAGATGTGCCATATTTTAATATTTAGATCAAGACAATGTAAATTATTAAATTAGTTTGAATATAATTTTCATTTGTACACATGCTGCATTCAAAAGAACCTCTGAGCTACAAGATCAGGATTGTTCAGTGACTTATTATGACCGAAAGTCCTATTTAGTGATACATTCGTAGGTTGCTTATTGATTAATTACAAGTCTTTAAAAGTTACATACTTTATTGTGTTTAAACACTCACTCAATATATACATAGCTTATTGTTTCTCTGTAGTAAATGTATAAATTTACAAGCGGTACCAATTCAATTCTTTGTTGGTGCTTGGATGTCTTGTCAAAATATAAAAGGAAGGTTGTTGAAATCGAGACATTAAGATTATATATCTTTAAACCTTACTCTGATTAACCATTTGACCAAAGTATCAGAAGATAAACTAGGGATTCTGAGAAGAGATATTGCCGAATATATGTACATATATATTGTATTTAAGTATATGACCAAGTTACGTAAATATCATTGGATTTTATGTTCATTTTTATTAAGAATATAAATTAATACACCTTTTGCCAAAATGATGTCGCAAGAAAAAAAAAATTAAAGTGTTGCGTTTTTAAATAAAACAGTTTCGTATGTTTTTAGAAAAGAGTATTGCACAATTTAGGAAAATAGTGTCGCACTTTTTAAAAAAACAGTGTCGTGCTTTTCAAAAAAAAATATGTCGCATACATAATTGTTTATTAAATAAGATGGCCTGCAAGGCAGTCATCAAAACGTCTAGTGGAATAGCGTGCAAATCCTTCAAAAGATGACTGGGCAACTTGGCTGCTAGCATCTGCAATTATTTGAGGAATAGTATCTTTTTTAAGTACAAACTCTCTTTTCACACTACTCTTAACAACAGACCAAAATTGTTCTATTGGGTTGAGTTCTGGAGAGTAAGGTGGCAAGTAAATGCACTTGTAGCTGCGCTCTTCAATCATCTCACCAATTATTTTACCTGTATGTATTGGCGCATTATCCATGATCAGATAATGTCCCTTCATTTCAGGAAATTTGTCCATCTCAGCAAGAACGTCCTTAATAAAATTGACATAGTGATTGGTTACCGTGCCCTTTGTTTGCTGCTTTCTGTCACCGGCTAGCGAGGGAACTCTTTCGCATAAGCTAATTTTTGCTTAAAAAACCCCATTACTCAAAAACAACCAATCAACCACGCATCCACTCCCATCCCTGTCCCGCCAACTTTGCTGACCTAAGTAACCTCTGTTTTATCAAGTTGCCATGAGTCCAAAGGGATCCACCAACACGAACGTCTTCAAGAAAGTTCCTCCTCGACAGTCTAGGCTGGCAAAATCGTCGGCTGACCAAACGTTTTGCAGCCCCGAGAACGCTCAGCTAAAAGCCATTTTGGACGAGGCACTTGCACGCGCAGCCATACACGAAGAACATCACAAAGCTCTGCTTAGCAAGATAGATGTAATTGTAGAACACTCAATTGCACTTCAAGAACAGAACAGCACTCTTACCGAGGAGCTCCGCATCGCAAATGAGCACGTAGAGTTCCTACACAACCAACTCCAGCTTCAGGTACAAGTACCTGGTGCTTCAACCTTCACCACCACCACTCTCCCGCCTACAGAGATTGCTCCTGTTGAGAATTTCTCAGCGGAAGCCTCTGCCCATGGTCCTGTCACCATTTCCACACCCTCACCCACCACGTTTTTGGCTGCTGCCAAGAAGGCAATGGGAAAGAGACCCAACCAGCCCAAGCTCACCACCGCTCAAGCTACCCGCGCCTTGCAACCCGAAAGTGGACCATCTGCGTATGCATTTGTATACCTGCCCTGCCGCCACCACCTCAAGTACTCCCAAGTACGAAAGCTCTTGAAAACATTCAAGATCCAACAGTCCCGTGTCTTGGACATTGCGTTCCCGGAACGCGGCACTCTCTCCCTCCTTGTGCACAACGACTTCAAGGACAAGATCACCCAGCTCTTCGCAGACATTGGCGTGTCTGTGAAGACAGATTTTGATCCCTTGGACCATCGGATCATTGCTGACCCGGCACATGCCCACAAACCCGTGCAGGACCGCCAACAGCTTGCATACAAGCTACACCACCAACGTCTTCTTGCTCTCTGCCTTCGCCTCCCTGCCCCACTGGGCAAAAGTGTCATGAGGCACTTTTGTACAGTGGAAAGTAGCTCTCTTCGCCTCCCTCCAGTCTGCCTTGAGCAGTATCTGGAAGACCGAAACCTTCCATCTGGCCCCCAAGCCAGTGCCATTGACACTGCCACTGCCATGGTTATAGGATAAATAAGCTTGCTTATAGTCTTCTCTCCTTGTCCTGTCTTCTCCCCTCCTCTCTGTCTCTCTTATTTTAACCTGTATTATTCTTTCTCTTCCCCTTAGCTAGTTTTATCAGTCATATTTCTGTTTTTTCTCTTATTTCTTCTACCGCAGCTCTCTTGGGTCGCCACTATGCTAAAATGCGCAAGGCCTAGACAAACCCACAATAAAAAAATATTGTCACCTGTCTACCGCTACTATCTTAAAGGGATTTTGCTAGAAGTTACCAGGTATTGGAAACTTCCAGCAAAGTGTAGTATTTCTGAGAAGGATTGAATTGGATTGGCTAGATTAGGATTCAGTTTCTAGGAACGACATGCTCATGACAGTAAGCAGCCTTATAGCCTCGGCCCTCAATCGTCTGTTGAATGCTTCATCTTTAGGAATTTCATCCATAACATTAAAACAATACATGAACTCAGGGCATACATCGTCGCTAGACATTATTTTATTGAAAAATATCTTATGCGCAAAAAAAAGAAAAAAAAAAGGTTATTAAATATGACAAAAGTAACTTTATGAACATGACTTATCTTTTATTTCCGAGTTGAGAACATGTAGTAATTAAATCGAACAAAAGCACCAAGGGCCAACGCTCATCTCGGAAGATATCACTTCTGAAGAGCTCTAGTCAAACACTACGCTATTCATCTATATAACAATAAAGAAAGGTTAACACAAATGATTTGGGTTTGAGCATAATATATAAATAATTTTAAAAAGGAGCATCATCTCTTTTAAAGTTACTTCCAAGTCATTAAATCAAATGATTAGGAGAGTCAGGAGCTGCCAATGTGCTCATCTTGCATCTTACAATTCGAGGTCTCCAAATACTACTGATGATACTATTTAAAGCGATTGACAAGAAGAGTTGGAAAGTTTCGTTTAAATGAAAAATATGTGTAAATTAGTGTCGTCATCATGTGTTAAATGTAAAATCCGCTGCGCGTTTTAGTAGTTACTCAAACTTCAATCCACTTCATTCGTCTAAAACATCATATAAACTACAAAACCTTACAAACAAATATTTTAATTTTCTCTTTTCCTATTCAATCAGAGACCTTTAATAAAATCCTGAGCTTTTTTCTTCCTGGCTCCATACAAAAAAAAACCTCATTCGTCTTACTTTTCAAATCTCTATTTTAAAGTATTGCTAAATGTCAGATATTTCTAAGAGTAATTAATGCTTCCCTGAAATTAGACGTCGCTAAAGTTCTAAACCTGTATATTGCCTAAGCTATGGCCGATTACCTGGAAACTCCTGGTCGAACTACTTTAAAAGCATACATTGATGCAAACCAAAGTTCTGTAAACGCTTATATCCCCCAATTTGATAATGCAGCTGAAGCTACAAAAAACCTTCAAAAAAATTTCAAGCAGCATTCAGATCTAAACATCCCAATCGAAAGAGAAGCCCAGACATCAAATTAGACATAGAAGAAGCATGGATAGAGACCAAAGTACAAAGGACTGCAAACATTCAAACAAGCCGCGTCTCAGCTGCTCTATTGAAAGCCGGCGGTAAGAAGGCGGTCAATTTATTGAAGGTAAATTGCAAGAAGAAAGATTCGGGGTACTTTGAATAAATATCTTTTTTTTTGCACGATAGAAAGCTCCACCCAGCTCAGATGAAACTACTGCTCATGTCCCTATTGAAGCAAATGCTGTTTGTAATCCTATTCAGCCTGCTGGCCCATCATATACTGATATCTCCAATGCTTTTCTTTCTCCGCCTACTGAACCTGCTGCTAATACTAGTACTACTGAAACAAATGACACTGCTGATAATCATAATACCAATATTATAAATAATAATGTAGTGTCTAGCAGCAATGTAGAGGAGGAAAATACAGAGAAGCTGCGTTTTGTATTAACCGAAGATGAAGAATTCAAAAGCACAATTCTAATTAATGAGGATACCCCAGAGTGTTTTAAGCGTTTTAAGGAGTTCCAAGAAGAGTCTTTCAAAATAGTCAAAAAGAAAGGATTATTCATTAACAGGGATTTATTCCGGATACTGTAAGTCATTCTGTTCTTGCACATTTGAAAACACGATTTTAATATATTTTAATAGCTCTTTGTATAATATTGTACTTTTGAAGAAAAACCACGCATACTCTCAAATAGACTTTTCAATGATAAATGATGAGTTATCGGAGAAGTTTGAATCCAGTCCCAAAATCGAAAAATCGATCTTTATGGAGATAATACATATATTCAGGGTGAGACGGCCATGAATGGAAGAGAAATTCCTGATAGTATCTAATTAGATTTTCTTTGATTAGGATGACATAAGCGATAGGGACGAGTTAAAGATTTCCTTATTTGACCTTTACAAAAAAGCCAACAAACAGGACGGAAGGGTCATAGATGTCTTGATTAACCTGTACGTATTACACATAACTTTTAGGAAATACAATCTACTACTAACAAGCAATAATTTTTAATTTCTAGTTTAAATAAGCTTCCGAATGAAGAAATTAAATAACATGACATTGAGGAGCAAGAGTTGATAGTGAGCTATACAGATCCTATTATCAGTCCTCTGCTACATGATCCTGGCCATGACAAGCTGTTTATCTGGTAAGAAATATTTATAATATAATATAATTGATTAGCAATAAAGATACTGACTCTTCATGCAATAATTAGGTTGAATCGTACTGTATTGCAGAACTATGACAAACGCCCTGATGCTGGCTGTCTCGCTTTAAAAGGAAAAAGACTCGATCACTACGTCGGTTTTGCTGAAGTCAAACCAGATTATAAGAGGAAAGACACCGTTAAAACGCATGAAGACTTGCTACGACTATCATTGTTTGGCATGAATGCGCTCGAGGAACATAATTCAAAGTGCATTTTGTTGATACAAGTAATTGGTAAAATTAAACTTGATGCAAATTCTACTTTTCAGGTATAACTTAACGTTATATCGCAATATAGGGTCTAGCATGTATGTACATGGGTGTTTTAATCGGGTCGAAGGTGCTGTTGTTATAGTGGAACTGGAGGAGTTTAAGTTGCCGATGTCGCTGAAGGATTTACCGGGATTTATAATGAGCCTTGATAAACTGAAGAAGGTTGGTCACTTCTACCGCCTTCAATGTTTTGGTAAAGGGGGGAACAAAAGAAGAGCTCCAAGCAACGTAAACCTTGATGATATTATTAATTGCCACACGCCGAAAAATATGAAGGCCGCAGTTGATTTTTAGTTTATTAATGGTTTAGTGAAGTATTTGCTAATTACTTGTAGCAGTGGTAGTATGTATATTTGTGAGAGTTCTGTGTACTTCTATATATTAGCATAATCCCAATTATTACAATTATAATAAAACTCAATTTATAACATGTCTCTTTCCGGTACCTTTTATAATGTTGTTGTACTTCTGGCAGTATATTTTTACTTCTGACTAGAATTTCTTGTCTGCTCTTAAAACTGACCCGAGAACTGACGGCTCAGTCCAACTACCCAGCACTTTCTGTTTGTAAGTATCGCTATTCTAATTTGTACTAAAGTATTGTGCTCTGTTAAAGGCCTCATCAAGATCAGCTTGAGAAAGCCCATACCATTTTCAAAAAAAAAAGAAAGCTAGCCGGTGACAGAAAGCAGCAAACAAAGGGCACGGTAACCAATCACTATGTCAATTTTATTAAGGACGTTCTTGCTGAGATGGACAAATTTCCTGAAATGAAGGGACATTATCTGATCATGGATAATGCGCCAATACATACAGGTAAAATAATTGGTGAGATGATTGAAGAGCGCAGCTACAAGTGCATTTACTTGCCACCTTACTCTCCAGAACTCAACCCAATAGAACAATTTTGGTCTGTTGTTAAGAGTAGTGTGAAAAGAGAGTTTGTACTTAAAAAAGATACTATTCCTCAAATAATTGCAGATGCTAGCAGCCAAGTTGCCCAGTCATCTTTTGAAGGATTTGCACGCTATTCCACTAGACGTTTTGATGACTGCCTTGCAGGCCATCTTATTTAATAAACAATTATGTATGCGACATATTTTTTTTTGAAAAGCACGACACTGTTTTTTTAAAAAGTGCGACACTATTTTCCTAAATTGTGCAATACTCTTTTCTAAAAACATACGAAACTGTTTTATTTAAAAGCGCAACACTTTAATTTTTTTTCTTGCGACATCATTTTGGCAAAAGGTGTATATATAAAAATAAAAATACGGAATACTGCTTGGGGGTTCTAATTAATTAAAGAAGTATAAAGTGTTACAATATCAAACTAGAACCCCGGTTTTTTTTTATCTATTGAAGGTCCGCCTCCTTTTGAACTTCTTTACGGTCAGACGCGTGGAGCTGCGCCATGGTCCTTGCACGCAAGTGGGATAGCAATCGGCACGTGTGTTTTGTCAAACAGTGTTCGGAAGGTACACACCCTCTTCCTCTCCGACCTCCGACCCGACTTCTCTATCTTGATTTTTCTAGTCTTTGTCCACTTAAAAGAAGGCAAGAAAGGCGGAGAATAAGTTAACAAGCGAAGAGGAAACATAACCGCATTTATACATATTTTCCTATTGGCCAAAAGGCTTTTCTGCTGTATTTTTTTAACCCCCATTTTTTTTAACATTGATTTTCATCTCCTTGTCTCTTTCCTTCTTTCTTACTTTGCGTACCTTATTCTCATAAACATGTCCCAAGGACCATCTCTTGGTTACCTTGACAACGTAATGTCTAGATTCGGACACCATCTCTCTCCAAATGAACGCTCTTCCTTCTCAACTTCCATGACTCCACATCTACAGAGTGCTACTCCTGGCGCCTTTAATCCTCAACATATTGTTGTTGGAGGAACCACTATACCAGTCACAACAGCCACCAATACAACAGTGTCACCTACTACCACCCTTTCGCTTGGCTATGACGTCCAAAGCAACACCTGATATCTATGTTCACGTCTATAATTGTATTATTCAAATTTATTGACAAATTTCCTTTCAAGTTTATTCCTAGTCTAAAGAAACAAAGAGAAAGGAAGACTACTTGTGTACATAGACCTTTAACACTATTTCTTTTTATCGATAAATAAAATACCCACAGAATTATAATGTTTATTATAACAACATACTCGCATACATATGTATGATTATATAGGGTATATCTTAATCTATAGTGTCACAAACAGTGCCCAAACCGAGAACACCTGAAAAATCGGCATGAATCTGGTAAAATAAAATAAATAGAGAAAACATTTGTATATTTTTCTCATGGGAAGCCACTACCCCGCATCAGTGCATTTATTACACTTGTCAGAAATAATAATAGCTACACCCCCACCAAAATATCCGTGTATAACAGTCGTGCTCTATTATCATCACTGTGCAAGATATACAGACTATAATATTTTTATTTTAAATCAACTACCATTTCTGGAAAGCCCCTCTTTCAATCTTAAGCCTCTGCACAAACCATTTTCTCCTTCTCACGCTCATTTGTGCAAGTATCAAAGGAGTGACCTCATGACTCGCACTCTCTTTCTTTGGTCTTCATTCAAAATATAAAAGGGTTATAAAAACACTCTTTCTCTTTTCTTCTCTATTCCTCTCATTCGCTCTCATACTTTCATAACTCATAATGGGATTCGGAATTTTCTTGAAGGCAAACCCTGCCTTGGCCCCTCTCTTTCTGTTTGCTGGAGGAGGATGTGCAGCAGCCGTAGCGTAAGTGTCCAGTCTATCAGCCTATCCTTTAATCAATCAATTTGAATTCTCATCATACATTCCTTTGCTAAAAAAAACAATAGTTACCCATTATATCTCTTGAGAACCCACCCTGAAATCCAGTTGGACAAGAAGAACAATCCTTACCCCTGGCAGCACATCAAGCAGCACCAGAACATCAAGGTAAGGCTCAAGACACATACTGGTTAATTTAATTAAGTCCTAACATCATTTTTATTTCTTGTGAATATTAGTTCATCAATGCTACCCCAGATTTCTACGCTGGTCGCAAGTTGCTTGAAAGACCATCTTACTAAATATCAAATGGTCTAAAGAAAGACATGTTTGCCTTTCTGTTATACATATATACATATATATAAAAGTAAATATATATAAATACCTATAAAAAAAAAGAAGAAGAATACCCTTTTTTATAAACAATCAATAAACCTATGAAAACTTATCTTAACAGACAAGTTTTGTTTTCCTTTCAATTACGCGTCCCACGCCAATTTGTCTTTAAATAAAATACTAATGTGGCATACAGTGAGTAACCTCGGCTTGGGTTCTATTCCAAGCAAGCTTGCAGCCAAGAATCCATGCTTAAATGTGGCACAGATAAATAGAAAGAGAGAGACCATGGGAAATACTCAATCTTGTTCATGCGTAACTTGTGACTTGGGGAATCATACTCCGCTGGGACCGGAGCAAGTGTGTGTGTGCGTGTGCGTACGTGTGCGATGACCGTCATTTGAGACAACTAACCCGGCCGCCCAGCCAGCCTTCCTTTCAACCCTTATCCATCAGTCATGGTAAGCATCACCAACCAACACAATTGAACCCAATCCATCCATCCATCCATCCATCAATCAATAAAGACCAGCAAAGATGCTCATCAATATAATATATCTATAGTCCAAGCGCGCTGCTGTCAAGAAAGCCCCCGTTGAGAACGTCACCCTTGGTCCCCAGGTCCGTGAGGGTGAGCTTGTCTTCGGCGTTGCCCACATCTTCGCCTCCTTCAACGACACCTTCGTCCACGTTACCGATCTTTCCGGTCGTGAGACCATCTCCCGTGTCACCGGTACGTTGATCGCCAATATCGATGCTGTAAAGGACATCCCCAAACATTGTGATTTGATTGATTTCATTCACAATGTTTGGCTGAGCGGCGTGTGGGAAACATCTCTTGGAAGCATGTCTTTGTTTGATTTTCTTTTGAATTGAAAAATTGAAAATTCTAAAGGACTTAATGCTTCCAAGAGATGAAAGAAGAAAGTGCCATATTCTTACACCCACATCCCCCTCCTATGTACCTTTTGTGTTTTTGTTTTATTTAGGTGGCATGAAGGTCAAGGCTGATCGTGATGAGTCTTCTCCTTACGCTGCTATGTTGGCTGCTCAGGATGTTGCTGCCAAGTGCAAGGAAGTCGGTATCACTGCTGTCCACGTTAAGCTTAGAGCTACCGGTGGTACTGGTACCAAGACCCCTGGTCCCGGTGGACAGAGTGCTCTCCGCGCTTTGGCCCGTTCCGGTCTCAGAATCGGTCGCATTGGTGAGTTGTTACTTTATTTGCTTTATCTTATCCTTTTTATTGTTTTAAAATTTTCTAATCAATATTTCCTTTTTGCAATTTATAGAGGATGTTACTCCCATCCCCACCGACAGCACCCGCAGAAAGGGTGGTCGTCGCGGTCGTCGTCTCTAGATACTCCATCTTTACATTTGTTGGGGCTTTCTTTCTTCTTTTTTTTATGTACATTAGGAAAGGGCTCATTGAAGCACATAGCTTTACAATTTGATGCCTTACGAATAATAAAAATAAAATAAGGATGCCAAATATCATGTGACTTGTCTGTTTTTGATTGGAACCAGAAATACCCGCTTCTAGAGAGGAGAGGGGGAG
Organism: Phycomyces blakesleeanus NRRL 1555(-); assembly: GCF_001638985.1. Lineage (NCBI taxonomy): Eukaryota > Fungi > Mucoromycota > Mucoromycetes > Mucorales > Phycomycetaceae > Phycomyces > Phycomyces blakesleeanus. The sequence goes on along the minus strand of NW_017265137.1, from coordinate 1,016,189 downwards.
ATGGAAGGAATAGAAGCCAAAAAATTAAAATACCCCAATTTTCCCACTTTCTATTTTACTGGCTTAAAGCTCATGACAAATACAAGGCGTCCTCCAAGTGCCCGATTAGCTAGCCATGTTGAGATCGCCGCAAAAGGCAAAAGTCTACTGGCAAGTATTGCCCAAGACAAACGAGAATATACAAAACAGGTCCTGAAACAGCCTGCTCTTGTGTGTTCACTCGGTGATCTCTTTTCACAACAACACAATACCCCGCATCTCAGAGGTCTCCCAAACATTGAGAGTCTTGCACGATTCGAACATGCCAAAGCAAGAGCAGAGGTACATCTAATTCTAACTTTGCTTTTGTGTGGTGCGATTTCCGCAATCCATCGACATTGTTAATGTTTGTTTGGTAGGCACTTGTTTGTCGTAAGATCAGAGAGACAAGCCCAGAAACAGTGCCGCATGAAGCCAGTGCCCAGAACTCCGTCAAAACACCCACTACACGGCGTGTTCTGCGACAGCGCCAGAAAGTACCGGTTGACGACGTGACAGCGTTGCCAACCAAGTCATTTCTACGCATTGCCCCTCGCATCTTCAACCACCGCCCTCTCAACTTCCAGATACCTGATAGAAACCGTATACAAAAGGTTCAAATGGGATGTTTCCTAATTGATGTCTGGTATCTCGCCCCGTATCCTGAAGAATATAGCCGCCTTGAGATCCTCCATGTCTGTGAGTTTTGCCTAAAGTATATGAAAAGCGCCTTTGTGGCTAGACGACACAAGGTACCATTTGCTACTCTGCCATAATATGCATCTTATTAATATCCAAGGTCCATAAGCTAAAGTGCCCTACAAGATACCCGCCTGGGGACGAGATTTATAGAGATAAAGAGCTATCTGTGTTTGAAGTAGACGGGAGGAAGAACAAGGCAAGTCAAGTTGGATGGATGGATTAGACAATCAGGCTTTATTTCTTATTGTAAAACCCTTCACATATGTATAGATTTATTGCCAAAATCTCTGTTTGCTTGCAAAAATGTTTCTTGACCACAAGACATTGTATTATGATGTCGAACCTTTTTTGTTTTATGTACTTACCGAGACGGACGACCAGGGATGCCACTTTGTCGGCTACTTCTCAAAGGCAAGTCTCCTCCGCTATCCCTTCTATCAACTTTCCACCGAGTACAGTGGTATGTCATGCATGGTCTGACACTGGGAAGCACAGGAGAAAAGATCACTTTTGGATTACAATCTTTCTTGTATCATGACATTACCAAATTATCAACGGAAAGGCTACGGCCAGTTCTTAATTGACTTTAGTAAGTTTTGCTTCATTTGCACAAGTAGCAAGTAGTACGTAGTAAAATAATAGTAATATCACTGATGGCTATTGAAATCAATTAGGTTACTTGCTTTCCCGAAAAGAAGCCAAATGTGGGTCGCCGGAAAAACCTTTATCTGACCTTGGTCTCTTGAGTTACCGAAAATACTGGACCTACACACTTCTTCAAGCTCTACAACAAGCAAAAAAAGAAGTATCGTTACAGGGTAAAGTGATATTTTCTCAAGATCTCATACCCATTATACTTGATCTCCCTTTTTTTTTGCGTACATATTAAACATTATTTAAATTACCCACAGAACTCAGTACATCAACCGCAATTGCCCTGGAAGATGTTATATCAACCCTCGAGCTAAATCACATCCTTTTTCGAAATCCTGAAACCGAGAATTATGAAATAGTCTTGCCTGAAAAACCACCAAAGGCGATATCATCTTTTAAAAGATTGACAGCTAATCCAGACTTATTGACTTGGGTACCTTTTCGGGTCTCACTCAAAGGAGATTCTGGTGCATTATCTGTTCAACGACCTATTGTACCAATTACTGATCCAGTTACTTCTGGAACATCCGTATATCTAGAAACAACATCGATACCAATTACCCCTAAATCTCTTGCGTCAAAGCCAAATTTGCGCCGATTAAGGACATCAAGCTCTCAATCAGAAGCATTTGCAAAGAGAAAAAGCAAGCGGTTGGGTGCCAAACCAGAAATATAAAATATCTTTCGTATTATTACTATTACTGTTACTATTATTATTATTACTACTACTATTATTTTTTATATACTTGGTCACAAAATATGTATAGGTACAGTGAGAACGAGTAGAGATCTTACAATAAACACATCAATAAATCAATACATTAAGCATCAAATCATTAAAGAAAAAGAACCGCATATTTTGTAGGCGCATTGATTTTTCTTAGCCTTTGACCAATCAAAATATTGGCAAAAGTAAACATTATTTCAAACAAATGGCTCAATATTAGTACCTCTCTCATCTTCCTTAGCACCTAGTAGTGTTCCTGTTCAGAACATGTAACAAAACCACACTTCTACAAGCAATCATTTTTTTGTCTAATACTTTAATACTAATTAGGTACCATTAATATTGGAGAGCTTTTATTACAATCTTTTACAACTAAGGATGTCAATTTGGTTGGAATATTGGCAAGCTATCCAAGTAGTTGACTGCTTGACAGAAGTTTAAATTATATTTTTCCGGCTTATATCCTGACAAGGACTAATATTTTACATAATAGCTGTATGGAAATCTATTAAAAGTATATTTACATCTCAAAATAAGAGAAAATCAAAGTACATTAACGATAGCCAAGTTTTAAGTGCAGTACTTATTTTACATTCAACTGCCAGTGAAGCCAGTTTGCAGTGAGAAATATATTCTGCCCAAGTGGAAACACTAATTCTTATAGACGATGGGATGTCATACGACCAATCAAACATCAGTTGCTAGAAATTCTATATTCGATGCAATGGTCAAAACTATGCTTGTGGTTATATTTAGAAAAAGCCAATAAATACAATAAGGACCAAACTTTAACGACTATAGCCCAAACACAATATGTAAGCATATCCATTACATGCAAATTTAAAGAGCTAAGAAATTATAAAACCTTTGATTCGAACTAGATGGAAGAAAGTATAGTAATAGTATGGATACTTGATATAGTATTTGTCTCCTTCTTTTACTATTTTAATGAGACATGCATCAAGAATTTTAGCGTGTTCTCATGGGCATACGGAGATGTGATACATCCTTATTTACGTCCAAAATAAAAATAGTAATATTACTTGGCATATACCTAGTGACCCATTGAAAGCACTAGACCAAAGCAACCCTAAAACAATTCTCATTATAAGAAGTAAGTGCCAAAAGAGACCTGCATAAACACTTTGATAATATTGACTTTATAATGGATACATGTTTGAAATTTGATAGATATTTGCTGTATCTCTAGGGAACTAGTCAAATTGTGTACAAATAAGCTTCTTTATTATTTTTTTTGACTATCTATTAGAGAAAATATACACACACACACACACATATATATATATATATATTAGCTTGACTATACTTATAGCTATAACTGCTTATACGAATTTTTGAATGGATCTCATATATTTATACTTATTATTTTTACAATGTTCTTTTGAACAATTTCAATTGTTTGTATAACACTCGGACATATAATTTATTTGTCTTTCTCTTTCCTTTTGCAGAACAAGGGTGCTTTTCATTTAGTTATTTTTTAAAGAAGTTCATTGGATTTACAAACATACTTTTAGGTAGCAGGCATTGCGTACTGTTGTATATCTAGTGCTGTATATAAACATAATATATTCTTTTTGCTTGATCTATTTTTTATTTTGATAGTGTTTGTGTTCGTTTAGCCGGAATAAGCGTTTGTGTCTCACAGACCATATCGTTTATCTCGATTCTTCCTATCCACGATAACAGTCTTTATTGAAAGCATAAGCTTTATACGCCCCCGCATTTCGGTTTTTCTGTTATCTGATGTATTCTTTGACTTTAGTTCAGTCACAAAGATCTATTATACAAGAGTTACTTGCTCTATATCAATATATAATCAGATATTTCTCACCTGTTCCTATTTTCAAGTTGGAATATCCCCCCCCCCCTTTTTTTTTTCAAATATTATATAACAATACACAAATATTGTTTCCAAACATCAATAGCTATATGCCTGCTTATATACACACACATACATATAGATGACCATAAACTTGAAGATTACAACTACTGACCCTTTGAGATATATAAACACAACAATAGAAGAAGAAAAAGAAGGAAGCAAAGAATCCTGGAGTTTATCGGGCTGAACGGTATATTCTGTCCCTTTAAGCTTGGACGATAAACCACTACACCCTATTGTACTATCTTTTATCTTTTCCCGAACCTTGTAATACTTCCACCTAATCTCTTCTTCTCTAGCCTTTCATTTTTCGCTACTTGCCTTTATCAGGACAATAACGATAAGCAGATATCAATTAATATTCTCACAGAATATCCAAAAGTTGTTTTTTTATCAACTCTGACCCCATGATCACTCCCATGAATGGCTTATCCACAGCAATTTTTTGTTGAATTTTTTGACTATAAAAAGTGACATTCTCATGCCGTGTCAACATCTCCAAGTACTCTTATTCTCTTTCTCCTTCCAACAACTCTCTTATTCTTGCCTTCAATATAAATGAACGTTATCCAAGAAATTCCAGTGATCGACTTTTCTCTGTTTGAGACAGACCCCCAAAAGTGTTCTCAGCTCGTGTTTGACGCTGCCAGAAATGTTGGGTTTTTCTATCTGCGCAACTTTGGTATTCCAGTTGAGAAAGTCAAAGAGATTTTTGGCATGGTAAATCATATGAAATTCGTTAAACATCTTTTATGAAATATAAATTAATATATATATATATATATATTCTTTGTAGAGCAAAAGTTTCTTTGAGCTGTCAAAGGAAGAAAAGACAAAATACGCTATTGATGTAAAGGGAAACCTAGGATATTCGGCTATGCGACAAGAAGTGTAAGAAACATACAAATATTACATTCATTTTACATTGCATAACTAACTGTAATGTTTTTGTTTTTTTTTACTTAGTGCCGATCCCGGAAAGCATAGCAAAGGCGACTGCAAAGAGTAAGCTGAAACTTATCCCCTTTATCCCCTTTATTATTATTGTTATATCTGTCCTATATATCCTAACTATTATACTTCACAAATAGATCATTTCATATTGCCAAACTTAACAAAACAAACGCCCCACAGCCATTGCCTGACATGTTTACAAGCAACAAGAATGATGTGGGCCAATTCATAGCCGTAAGTCTGCGCCAAAAAAAAAAAGAAATGATTGCTTTTTGTTTCAATTTTTCCAATCTCGGTTATTTAAATTCGTGTTACTGAATTTTACTGAATTTGTGTGTCTGTGTTTCTTAGGCGTGCCATACCCTGGTTGGTAAGATCCTGATCTGCCTTGGCACTGGTCTAGAAGTAAGATAATATAAACCAACATATTTTATACTTTCTATTAACAAAAGACTTTTCTAGATTCCTGAATCCAAGGGTGGTAAGATGTGGTTCCATGACCGACACCCATACGAAGGACCTTCCAATGATGTGTTACGTCTGTTGCATTACCCTGCTCTCGATCATGCCAATGATACAGACGATATTCGAATTGGAAGGTGAGAAGAGAATGTAGACTACGTGAGAAGACATTGAATTTTCAATTAAACATTACTTTTTTTTTTTATTTCTTTTCCTTTTTTTTTTAGACATTCAGACTATGGTTCTTTGACCCTACTCTTCCAAAACGAAGTTGGTGGCCTTGAGGTCGAAAAGGGTCCTGGAGGTGAATGGCTTTCTGCACCAGTTATGCCAGATTGTGTTACTGTAAACTTGGGCGACTGTCTGGAATATTGGACCAAAGGTCTCCTTAGATCGACCAAGCATCGTGTTGTCTTTAAACCCGAGACTCAGACAAAGCCACGCTACAGTATGGCCTATTTCTGTCAAGGTGGACCTGCTCTTTTGGAGCCCGTCCCGAGTAGATGGATCCCCGCCGATGCAGATGTAAAAACCGAATTACCCAAGGACAACAAGGAGATCCTGACCGCCTCAGACCATTTGTACCATAAGTTGACCACAACATATATTTATTAGGGATTTCGAGTATTGTAAAAAAAAAAATCTGACCTTTTCGAATATATATATATATAATATAGCTTGATATCTCTAATGATTGATTCAACAGACAAAATCAAGAAAACACAATTAAAAAAAAAATAGGGTGTGAAATAAGAATGATAAAAACCCAATTACTACATGGTCGCATATTTACATATGAATATAAAAATTTAGTATTTTTGCACGCTCATTTCCAAATGTCTTACCATTAAAGTTACTCTTGCAATCAAAAGAACTTGCACAAGCAGCCCAGTGACAACCATGAATGTATATTTGTAGAGGTGGAGGTGTACAGAATACAATTATAGGACCAAGAGTAACAAGCTACACATATGCATAATATTATTGTTGCTTTCCGTACAAGATATTTTCTAGCGCTTTAGGAATATGCTTCCAATACTTGTGTACGAATGTATATACTTGCAATTAGATATTTTACTTGTAGCCCATCTTATAAGTCTGTTTCTAGATGTAAAAATATACTCAAGAAAAAGAAAAAGAAAAACTAAAACTAAAAGCCTTCTCCTGTGGCTCACTAAAAAGACCTTTACTATTAGTTTTGTACCTCAGCTGTCAAGGAAGAGTTTTTTTTGTTGGCTGTATATTTAGTTTTCTCCACTAGCACATCAATTGGTAAGCTAATCGATAAACTGATAATAGCTTTATTAGAGACATTTTAGACATTTAATTTCTCTTTATTTCTTTAGAAAACTATTAATGACACCAAGTGTGATTTCTTCGTTGCTGGTCAAAGGTATTAGGGTTTGCACGTGGAATCTGTTGCAGACTGAATCATAATGTATTCACTTTTTTACAAAGGAAAAAAATATCTTTTAATGCTGGTAGCACTTTGATTTATTTATTTTTTGTACCTAGCTTGTTTAATATTAGAATATGTCGAGTCAAAGAAACTTTTGTCCTTATTACTGATCTCTTGATCGATTATCCTTCAAAGTCGACTAAGACCTGATTTGTTCTTATTCCTCCGATACTGGGGTTTGTCTTCACCTTTGTACAATTTTATCGACAACTAAAGTGTGTATTTTGAAGCTGGCAAAAAGAAGAAGAAGATATATTTCTCTTAATTGGGTCTATTTGCCATTATTAAAGTCAACACTTTCTTTTTCCAAACTTGTCTGCAATGCACTTATTTTGGCTTTAATGATGTTCATGCCTATGCTTGATAGATTCAAATATCTGTTTTGGTGAAGTCGATTTATATTAATTTAGTTCACTGTGCGCAGCTTGGAAAGGTGCAAGGAAAAAAGGGGATCAGAGCTATACTATTATAGACAGCTATTTTTTTAAAAAAAAAAAAAAAAAAAAAAAAAAAAAGCGCGGCTCGGAGAGCCTATGCCACACATGTAGTCGCAACGGAGTCAACACTAATTGTGCCAAGTACGACATACAATTATATAATTCGCCTCATCTATATAAAAGTGCACAAATATATTTGTATCTAAATATATCTATACATATATTACATTATTGTTCCTTTACGCTTTGGAGAGATGGGATCGCCTGTCCACAAGCCATGCATACCAAAACGACCTGACCCATTCTCCAAAGCACTCGGAATCTCATCAAATCATGATCACAATCAAGATCCAAATGTTCAACATCCATCACAAGTGTCTCAATTATCGATTGATCGCAATCAACCCCATTTAGCATTATCAACTTCAATTCAACAGCATCCCCAATGCAGACCTGTCGTACCAGTCAAGCCTGCCTCTTTGCGACTCTCCGCAATCAGTCCTTCCCGCACAAATACTACTCCGTCTGATCCAAGTCCTCGTACAATATATGATATATCCTCAATAGATCAAGCACATGAAATTGTGGGAGATTTATTGGATTTCTCTTCAATTCGAGCCAAATTTCAGTCAATCGAACAACCGGTGAAAGTACCGGTAAATATTATCACCCATTCATGTGTAAATACACATATATACGTGTATAGCACATTTCTTCTTCATCTTCTTTGATCTCTCTTTTTATATCCCCCAATTATAACCCCTCCCCCATTCTCTGTTTTATTTTGAGTGCGTGTGCATTTATGGATTTATTCTTGGCTCAAGGGGAGACAGGAGGTGTTTGGTGTTTTTATTAGGTGCGTTTCTCTGAAAGCTACCTGAAGGGCTGGGGATGTTGCCCAGATGATCAATTGTAGATAGGGGTTGAAGGGGTCAATAAAGAGAGAGAGAAAGAGAGAGAAAAGAAAAAGAAAAAGAAAAAAAATTAGAAACAGAAGCTTACCTTCTCTTTGTTCTACTCAGCTTACTCGCCAAAAAGCATCGCTTTCTGAACCAAATCCAAGAATGTCGAGGCGAACTGTAGCCAAAACAGAAACCAGCAGACGTTCGGTTCCAGATATACACCCACCTAACGCCAAACTACCACCTCCAGTACCAGCCAAACGATGGGGTACCCGAAAAACCCCGGACGAAGAATCGCCCAGAGCTATCTCCTGGACATCATCAGTATCTCCAGTTACTGTGCCTCGAACAGGTTCTTTTGTAGCAGAGCTTAGCCGCCGCTTAGAGCAGGCTGAACGTATGGCTGAGCCAGTTCGACAGATCAAGCCAGCCTCTCCTCACCCAACAAAGCCTAAATTTCCTAATGAATCCCACCTCGCCATTCCACCACCCTCTACCAACACCCACCGCTCAACCTCACTTTCCACCCTACGTCTTCCATTACCCCGATCTGCAACCGGAACAAGTGTGAACAGCATGACTTCTACTTCATCCAACTCGTCAGGGACTTCCCGCCGTGCATGGCCTTATGGCAGTGCAATGGCCAGCTGGCTGTCTGGATCAAGTTCATCAGACGATCTTCAATTGTCGATCCCGTCTGGCCATGTAACAAACAGTAGTAGCCGACGTTCGCTCTTTCCGAATATGATATTGACCGCTTCTCCACCGTCGTACCCCTCAGATCCGTCTGATCTTCCACCTGTCTCACCTGATCTTCTCGACGGCCCAGAGCTTACCGCACTCCCAACAAAACGAGCACGAGTTGTGCAGGAGATTTTGGAGACCGAGCGAACTTATGCGACCGACATGCGTCTAGTAAAGGAAATCTATTATGACAAGGCTTTTGAATCACATTCTCCTTTGAATCCGCTCGATGTCAGACACATATTTTCTAACTTGTTAGACATTCTCGCCCTCGAGAGTGACTTTTTGCCCTTGTTGGAAAATGCCTGTAAAAATGAACTCGATTCTGACTTGCAGCCTACAAGGATTAAGACCAATGAAAATTCGATAGGAAAGCTATTCAGAGAGATGGTATTTTATTTATTTATTTATTTAAAGACACCACACTTTATGTTTACATATATATATTTATGTATGTACATATTTATGTATGATGATTTCAGACAAGTCGTCTAGTGCAGGTTTACGGTGATTACTGCAAGCGACACGAAGATGCTCTCAATCGATTACAGGAGTTGGAAGCAAAACCTGCTGTTTATGTATTTCTATCGGTAAGGTTACTTTTATATTTTTCTTGAAAAACAAAACAAAACAAAATAAAATAAAATAAAATAAAATAAAATACAGGGTAGTTAATGAATTTCTATTTATTTATGTAGGCATGCAAGGAGGATATACAAGGGCGAACAATGTGTTGGGATCTTCCGAGCCTATTGATTAAACCTGTTCAGCGAGTTTTAAAGTATCCGCTGCTTCTCAAAGTAAAAAAGATTAAGATAAAAGAGCAAGGTCTAAAGAGGAATCGCGTTTAACGATAGGTGAATTTTTTCTGAAACATTTATTTGCTCTGTAGGAATTGGTCAACATGACACCTACCACTCACCCGGATTATGAACAATTAACGATCGCTAATAAGGAGATTCAAGGAGTTGCAGACGCCATCAATGAGATCAAACGGCGCAAGGACATTGTGGAGAAGATTGTGCGAGAAAAGAAACGGAACGAGATGAGTGTAAGACACATTGACAAGAATGTTTACCTTGAGTCTAAATTATATGTATCTCTCTGATTATCCTTGCTGATCTGTTATTTCTTTATTTATTTCTTTTTGGCTTCTTAGATGGTGTAAGTTAAAGGGGGATAAAAGGAAGACGGTGAAAAGAGTCGAGCAAAACTAAACGCAATGTTTGTGTGTATCTACGTATCTATCTATCTATGTCTTATTCACAGTCATGGGTTCAACAAGACTTTGACTCGGCACGCTCAACGGTTTAGACAAACTACTGGTCTCTCATCTGAACCAACCCAAGATCAATCGTTTGATGCACTCTACCAGAAATTTGAGTCTCAGCAAGAGATAGTTCGCCAGTGGGTGAAAGCTATTCAGGAATGGGGCGATCACCTTAAACATACTGCAGACACATTTCATGTCTTTCTGCTTCATCTTGAGTCTTTTTACAACACTTGGGGAGGTGTACGTGTCAAGAGTATGGAGAGAGTACAGGAAATCACCCGAATAACCCACACACTACATATGGCGATCTCTCATGAAGTGGTATGTTTATTTCCTCAACAACAAGAAAAAAAAGTATTATTTTCTTATTTCTTTCAATTGATTTATTGTAGGATGCACTTGTCCAGGGAAAAATGTGCGGTCGTGTTGAAGCTTTCTTAAAAGTCTATGAGAGCCCTGGTCAGGTTATTCATAAGCGTGCTAGGAAGCTACTTGACTATGATCGTGTACGCTATATGAAGAATAAGGGAGATATTCCTGACAAAGTAACCCAGGAGTCTGCAGATGCATACGTGTCTATCAATGCCCAATTGGTAGACGAACTGCCAAGATTCTTCTTGTTGACCGCGCGCTACTTTGGAATATTGGTTGACGAGTTTGCTACAATCCAGGCCAGACTAATGACTCACACAACACATCAATGGAGAGCGCATGCCGAGAAATATTTTCAACTTGGTGATCCACAAAAAATGTCTTATGAAGCCATCACTCAGAATTACCACAAAATCATGACAGAAATTGTCCAACCTCAGATAGACGATATCCAATCAATTAGATATTCACCGACTGTCAACTGTAATCTGCGTCAGAGTACTGAAAGTGTACCAGCATCTTCGAGACTATCCCAGAGCCTTTACCAAGACTCACAGTGGCTGTCTGAAGGTCAAATAACCCCTCAGCCAGAACGAGCACAGAACTTTCAGCAGAAAGATAAGCGAATCTCAAGAGATAGTCAGGATAGCGCAGTATATGTGCGAGCTATAAATCGACAGTCGAGTCTTTCGTCGTTTTTGATTGAGGGATCAGATCCAGTATTTGAGTGTGTAGCCACCTCAAGTCTGAAGTCTCAAGGTCCTGAAGCTCTTTCTATCACCAAGGGGGATATTATTCAGGTTTGGCTCCCCACAAAAGACCAAATATCAGGAGACGCTGCTACTGCTGAATGGTGGTATGGTAGCCTGAGGACAGTAGAAGGTGAACCCATGTTCGGTTGGGTGCCTTCTTGGTACTGCCAAAAAATTTAAAAGGTTTTCTTCTTAAAGAAGAAAAATCCTGCCTCTGTATAATAATCTTCACTCCTTCTCCTTCTCCTTCTCCTTCTCCCTTTCTCTCACAAATTGATAGATCTCCCATATTTATTTACTTTATACAATAAGGGGGGAAAGGGAGAGACTTCCTTTTTCTTTTGTTTTGTTTTTTAGTTTTGTAATAGTAACCCTACATCATCTACCTTTTATACATTCATTTCTTGTTATTCATTTATTTAAATATAATCACCAACTCTCTTTACATATCCTTTTTTGATTAAAGAAACTATCAAAAAATATAATAAACGCTATACTGATTTCTTTGCTTGTAATTAACCACACTATAGAAATAAAGAACAAAACAATATATATATATATATATACTTGATGAATATCTTCTTTTCTTCTTCTTATAATGTACAAATTAGACAGCCATTGTTTGTGTATATAACAGGCTGACCACCAAGGTACGATATTTTAATATTTTGTGTCAGCAATAGTTGTTCTTTATCCACCACTACATGAAATTTACTCTAGTTTTCAAACACTGACTAGAAAAGATACTCAACAGCGATATTGATTCACGTGCAAGCTCACATCAAGAAAAGATCCCTAAAAAAAAGGAGACAACTGTTTCAATCTAATGGAACTGGTGTTGTAACTGTAGAATATAATGATCTTGTGATTATTACCTTAATTCTAGTTGTTGTCTAAGCCAACCAATAACAATATTGACAATCGTATAAAATATACAATTAATAACCAAAAATTATAGCAAATGCTTCAGTAACTCTAGTAGTTTTGGTATTCCATTATATCCGAGTAGTTGTTTGCTTAAAATAAACTACTAAACTTTTTACTTGCCTACAAAAAAAAACCTACAAAATCAGTATCAATTTTTTTTTGAAAGGAATCTTTTTTGGATCTAAAATGTTTGTCAATACACATGTCATGATTTGTCTAGATTTTATTAACACACTTTTTTTAAAAAAAAAATAAAATAAAGTGTGTGGCCTGACTTTTTATTTTATTTTTCTTCTTTTAAATAAGAACCATTCAGGAGAGAGCTTTGAAAACCCTAAATATTAATAGAATATATCTAATTATATAAAAGAAAGGGAAAAAATCCAAATCTCTGGAGTGGTCAAATCCAAATACCCCATTATCTAGGATTTTATATTCCATAAAAAAAGTACTTAAAAGTTTAATTGGTTCATTTGTTATAACAATCGCACCTTCTGTAATAAAATAGACAAAGAAAAACGTAAGTTTATGTCTTTATCTAAACTTTTGCTAATTTAAAACACCGAAACAAACTCCAAAGTTTCCAATAAAAACGTTGGGGTGCGAATAGCCTTTTGTATCAAAAGGCGATTATTATCATGTACGCGTTCAAGTCTTGTGCCTGGAAGCATCCATATTTTTATAGTACTAATATACAAGCACGCTTTGAAGCAAAAAAAAAAAGAAAAAAAGAAAAAAAGAAACTAAAATAAAAACCAAAGAAGTGCGTAATTTGCAATCCCATCTGGAAAGCGTGTCAAATACAAACCATCTTGTCATCAAATCTAGTAGAAGTTGCTTATACAGTCTCAAAGTGCAATAACTTTTACCCATCTCTCTTAATCTACAAAAAAAAAGCGCTCATCATTGAGCATGACAAACCAGATGATCTCTCGAATGTTCCGTGTCAAGAAACTTTCTAACAAGATCGTTCTACCCGTCTACAAAGATTCGGATCTACCGGACCTTGTGAACTCTATTAGTGCTCAACAAAGAACAGTTCCTCAGATAGAAACTGGTGTTGAGAAGGAGGAGGAGGAGGAGGTACGGTGATAACTAGGATTTATAGTACACATATACACATATAGGCTCCCAATCCCAATCCCAATCTATTGGCATGTTTTTATATATATATATATATTTATATTTATATACAAAAAAAATCTTTAGCACGATCTTCAAGCCGCAATATCTGCTGCACAAGCTGCGGTAACAACAGGCGCAAAGATAGAAAGTTTTATTCCTACACCTGATGCATCTAGAACCATAAGCGAAGAGATGTACCTCTCTCTCTACAAAAAGAAATTTATACAACCTTCGACAAATATTCGTTTTTCATCAACAGTCGAAGATACTAGTGGCTGCACTTATGTTGTAGATGAAGAAGATATCTCTTTCTTGACCCAGTTTAATGTAAAACATTCTTCTGAAATGAATGAGGTTACTTTTGAGAACATAATGCATCATATTGAGGCTGTTGTTGAGCAAAATTTTCCACATCTTTATCTGGTAAATCTATTTAGCTCTAAAACCTCACACGTTTGTCTATGCCCCAGAGTTCTAATGCAGTATTGTGATAGGATCCATCTCAAGTACCTGCATTTAATAACATATATCCTTTGTTCCCAGAGCACTCCAATATTCGCTCGCAGACTGGCCTAGAGCAAATATATTTGCATTGGAAAAAAAAGTGTCAGCACAGACAAGGCCGATCAATTATACCCAGAGTGAGACATGAAGATCTCATAAAAGGTGATGGCGATCCTTATGTCTGTTTCCGCCGGAGAGAGACAAAGGCTCTGAGAAAGACACGCCAGTCTGATCAGCATGCCCTGGATAGACTGCGTAAACTACGGACTCAGATGGAGAATGCCCGAAACCTACTTGAGATGGTACTTCGTCGAGAAAAACACAGAAAGGAGAGTCTTGTTCTAGAGCATACAGTATTTGACTCTCGATGCAAACTACGTGCTTACCAACGACAATTGGGGATCAATGATGATGAAGACATATTCCCAGTATCAAGAAAGAAGCACAGGTTAATTCCGGAAGAAGGATTCTCTGGGTAAGTCTGTGATAAAAAGAAACTCTTGAGTTTCTTTAAAGGACCATAGTTTGACTGTGCTCAACCTTTATTTTCTATAGAACAACTATTAAGATTCCTCTTAACCGATTAAAACGTGATAACGCTGATAAATCTGGGGTTCAACTCGCAATTGAGTCAGATATTGCTCGAAAGAGAGATTTAGATTCTGCATTTGAAGACATCACAGCTGTAAGTTTACACGTAAACTTAGTTGCTCTCATCAGACAAATTTAATTAACAAAAGAAAAATAATATCCTACAGCGTCCCTACAATCCATTCAGCATTCCAATTCCTTGCAGCTTTTACCAGAAGATCCCACTGCAAAATAATAAATGTCGTTACAGAAAGCGAGCAGGCCGTGGTGGAAGAATCTTTCTTGACCGGTCTTACTCTCGCCAAACTTGTGAAAATATGGTGTCAGCTAATCCTCACCAAGAAGTAGAAATTTATAATCGATTCCAATTTGATTCGGACCCGAGTGATAATGAAGATATTGAAGAGTGGCAGGTAGATCAAATGAATAACAAGTAAGTTTTTCTTTTAAAGAAAAGAGAATAAAGAGAGAAAAAGGGAGAGAAAAGGCAAAACTAACTCAACCCTTTGTCTTATAGTTTCCTCGGGCATCGGGTCAAGCTTCTTTCAGAGCTAGAACTCCGCAATCTTGCTGCCATGCCTGTAATAAACCCGTCAAATACCTTGAACTTTCGGGCTAATCAGGGAGTACCTACATCTCAAAAACAATCTGATGTTAGCGGTGGCTCGAACACTTCGTCTTCCTCGCCTTCCTCATCTCCTTTAAATAATCAAACATCTACTGTAACCTCGCAACCAATTAAAAGGCAAAATAGCAGAGCCAGATTGACACCTCAACAGGCTGCAGTAGCCATGGCTAATGATATGCTGGTTGCTAATATGACTGCTGTTGTCAATAGCAGCGGTCAAAATAGAACTGTGTCCCAGTTAGCTGCTATAACAGCTGCACAGCAACAGCAGCAACAACAACAACAACAGCAGCAGCAGCAACAGCAGCAACAGCAGCAACAGCAGCAACAGCAGCAACAGCAGCAACAGCAGCAACAGCAGCAACAGCAGCAACAGCAGCAACAGCAGCAACAGCAGCAACAGCAGCAACAACATCAACAACAGAATCAACATCAACAACAGAATCAACATAATCATCAACAGCATCAACAGCATCAACAACAACAAAATAATCATCAACAGCATCAACAACAGCATCAACAACAGCATCAACAACAGCATCAACAACAGCATCAACAACAGCAGCAACAACAGCAGCAACAACAGCAGCAACAACAGCATCAACAACAGCAACAACAGCAACAACAGCAGATACAACATCATCAAATACAGCAGCAGCAATTACAGCAGCAGCAATTACTGCAGCAGCAATTACAACTGCAGCAACAACAATTACAGCAACAACAAATTCAACAACAGATACAGCAACGTCTAGTACATAATGGTAAGTGATTAAGCTCAAATGCACTAGGGTATTGAATTATATCATTAATATTGTTAATTTAATAATTAATTAGCTTCAGTCCAACCCAATGGGCATTCTTATTATTCAAAGCAGCTGTTACCCGGATCATCTGTACCCAGTGGAGTTACTCCTATACTAATACCTCCACGCCTGATGAAAAATGGATCCTCTCAGGCCTCGTTATCTAGACAGCCTACTGTCTCTTAAGAAACCCGTTTGGATTGGTCACATATTCGCATGCATATTATTTATCCCATTCCTTTTTTATTATTATCATGACCCTATATCCTTTTCTTCCCTCCTTATTTTTTGTACAGCCTTCAACTTCATTTGCATCCAATTTAATATTTGTTCTTTCACATTGTCTACCTCTTTTTCCCGTTTCTTATTTATTAAATACAAGCAAGAAGCATCTCATTAAACATCTTTATTTTTTATTTCGTTTCGTTTTATTTTTATTTTATTTTTATTACCAAAATACTTTATGAAAAAGCCATGCTGGTTTGTATGAGTTTTATAGTATTATCCAGTGTATAAAGTAGAGTCTCAGAAACAAGCACGTTTTATTATTATTTACAGGAAACCAGAATGGCTTTTGCCGGCAATTTATTCATCTTCTTCGCCTTCACCTGCAGAAGAACCTTGAACATCAGAATCGTATTCTTCAGGAACATCACTACCGCTATCATCGGGTGCGAAATCCTCATCGGCTACAAACAGACAAACAATCGCAATAATTAGATCTTATTTTTTAAAATAATAATAGAAAACAAAATACTCACGACTCTCTTCTTCTTCATCCAGATCTGGCATTCTGACTTCTGTTCGTCGCTTCTTGCGAGAATCATAGTTGTCATCATCATCTTCCATAACATCATCCATATCAGTGTATGTGATAATTGTCTCTTCGTTATTTTCGCTTTTAATCTTGATCTTCTTTTGCTTCATAAAGTCTTCAAGGTTAGCGTATTCTTCACGGTTAATGCTGGAAAATTGGATGTCGTTTCCGCTCTTCATGTGGAACTTCATATCGAATGTACGGGAGCTGGCACCGGCCGATGTTCCCACACGAGAGAAGGTGACAACGCCGATCTCATTGAGAGGGATAAAGGTGGGTGGTTTGGGGATAAAGAGGAAGCACTTTTCCAATGGATACAGGTAACCTTCGTTTGCCTTCATCGAACACTTGAGAGCATGTGCACCGTGATGACTATATTTGCAACAAAATATTACATTGGTTTAATTTAATATATTTATCGTTCTAATTGTGTGTCTACGAGTGTATCTTGTTGTTTTTCTTGTTACCTTCTATATGCACCTGGAACAGTGACCTTTCTACCTGCCAAAGAACGGAAAATTGTACTGATAACTTCATAGGTTGGTGCTTCATAATGCTTTAAAAGCTTGTTGTCATATCGTTCGCTCATGGTAGCCCTGTAGAATAAATGTCAGTTTCTTTTTTTCTTAAAAAAAAACTCCTACTTTCTGTATCTTAATACGTACTCATCCAAGTTCAATTCAACATCGATTTCATCTTCACGAACAAATTGGAATACAAGGAATGGGTATTTTGTTTGACCTTGACGCAAAGGTGGGTCCAAACCAATCTAGAGAGAGAAAAGAAGTATAAAGTATATCATTATTTGTTACTCTCTTTCTCTCTTCAATAATTAACAATAGAAATAATTCTACATATATATATATGACTTACAACAAACAATACGTGGACCTCATCAGGCTTGGGCAACAAAAATAACTTGATGATACTGGAATACTGGATCTTGTAATCGTAAGTTTTTCCACGAAGACGAAGGAAGTCCTGATACATGTCGATATTGTAACGACCACTGTATAAATAATTCCCAATAGCGTTATTGATATCATTATCTGTTAGTACATATACATGTATATATATATATAATTTACAATTATGCACAAAATCATACCGAGGGGTCAAACAAAGCACCTCTTGGAATTGGACAATGTTTTCGGTTGTCATCTGGCTGAACTCCAGCTTGGACTTGACTGTCTCGTAAAACACCTGTGTATGTGCATATGTGTATGCAAGTTCAATTTGGTCAGTCCGCTGGAGATTTTTATATATTCTGCTTCCTTAATTACCATGTCTGCATTAACTTCCTCTTCGTCTGCATCCTCGTCTTCATTGTTTTCTGTCTCTTTGGGAACAGTTCCAGGAACGTAAAAAATTACATCCATCAACTCATCTATCTCTCTAGGATTTACTCCTTCCGGTGCAGGCTGTCCTGGATCAACAAAGTTGATCGATACTTCGTTCTTTCCTGGCTTGTTTGCGCCAATTGCCTGTGCGAGAGGTAATTCAAACATTGTCTTGTTGGAAACATTAAATACAAGATTGGAACCTAACAGCCCATAGTACACACAAAGACACGTTTGATTTTTGATATCAGAGCCACGATCAACCAAGTACAATATTTATAGAAACCCATTTATATCCACAATATATATACATATCTGAAGGTCTCTATTTCCTTGCTTTCTATTTTACTCTCTTTTGATATATAAATCTATAAATCTATATATATATATTTCTCAAAATGTCTTACCCTGGAAATCGGTTTTTCCCCAATTCCATCCCTTGACACTCAATTCCTTGGATTCAACTACAATTTTGTAATACAATTTTGCGGTATCCTTCAAAACCTCAAAATCCTAAATCCATAATAACAGTAATAAAGATATCAAACTCAATGTCAGTCCGATTGTGCTGTGGAATTAAATACGCAATTAAGGAATCAAGCAATCAGAACTGACCTCTGATTTGAAACCATCAAATTTGGATACACCGCCGTCCTTGAGTGTAACTCGCAGCTGATACCCTCTTGCTGCCCTGATCCAAGACATTTTCTTGAGATCGTCACTTGGAATGATAGTTGCTTTGTCTTCTGATGATTTCCAGCCCACTGCGGTAGGAGCTAATCTGAATCTACCAGTGTCTGGCTTGATGCCACAGTAGATCCCACTGAAATCAACGTGTTTTCTGTCAGTCATCGTTTGATTCCCAAAAGAAGAAGGAAAGGAAAGGAGAGGAGAGGAATTAAAATAAAAAATAAAAAATAAAATAAAAAATAAAAAATTAAAATAAAATAAAATAAAATAAAATAAAATTAAAAAATTAAAAAATTAAAGTAATAATTTTAATAGGTAAGTGAATCTTGTAGTCTTTCTTTCTTTCTCTCTTTCTTTACTTTCTTCTTTTTGTCGCTCTTTCTTACTGGCATTTTTTTTTTGGTGTTCACATTATCACTTTTTTTTTCTTTTTTCTTTTTTTAGTCTCCACAGTTTGGGACGCGTCTTCGACGTCAGCCATGAAATCACACTCCGATACACAGTGTATGCCCGCCAAGTTCACTTTCACTGTTCTTTGCCCCCTTTTGTACACACACATACATAGTACACACTACACACTACATACTACATACTAAATACTACACAATTGTTGTAGAAATAAAGAGATAATCTTCATTGTATACTTTTTTTCACATTCGCATACATACTGTCGATACTACTACTACTATAATAATTTCTAGACTAAAATAACAGCAAAAATGAACTTTTCACCTTACAAACCATCTCCCGACGAAGATAGGAATAACCGTTTAAGAGAAGAACGACAAAAGCAGAAACAACCAAAGGGAAAGGCAAAGCAGACTGACACATCACCGTACAGCTCATATCAATCAGGGAAGCCTAATTACCCTGGCCCATCACCATCATCGTTGGAAGAAGGATTATTTTCAGAAACAGACAATCTAGGAGGTTCGCGAGGTCCACCAACAGGGACACTACGAGTAAACAAGTACGAGACCAGTCTGCCTATTAGGGTTGATATTGAAGCAGCCTTGGCTTATGTTCTCGGGCCAGTAACAGGTAATGTTTTATATATATATATATATATATATATATATATATATATATAATTCTTGGCTATAAAGATTGTGGTGATTATTGATCTAAGGAAGAGTACCCCACCAGACTGAACTAGAAGTTTAACAATTATTATTATCTCCTTATTATCAGGGTTGTTGTTTCTTGTGCTTGAGAGACAAAATGATTATGTCAGGTTTCATGCATGGCAGGTAATTTGATATTTTCATTCTCCATAAATCATTTAAAATAAATAAGTAATGCTTATAATTATAATATTGTTTAACGTATATATTTTATGATCTGGCAGTCATCGATGGTATTCTTGGCTTTGATGTGTGCACATTTTGTCCTGATGTTTATTTCCAATTTCCTCTCTTGGACATTATTCATTTTTGATATCGGTTTACTTGTCTGGTTAACGTAAGTTTTTCTTTAATTTTTTCATTATTATCATTTCTTTATTTATTTTTGTTTGTTTGTGTGTTGAGAGAAATCTATTGCTTTCATGTTACTGAAACTGATATTAATACTGATGCTTATTATTTTTTTGCACTTTATTTTATTTTATACAAGATATCGAGCCTATCTCGATGGTGCTTCATTAGAGAGATACGAGTTTCCTTACTTCGGTCCTATTGCATCTGAATATGTAGATTCTGAATAAAGTAATAAAAGTAAAATAACAGTAAAATGATCCTTAAGAAATAGATATTCCAGAATACACAAATATATGCATACATTAATATTGATATGCTTTTGATTAAAGAAGGAAAGATGATTGGGTTGGATCGGAGCAGTACAATACATAAACCTACATTAGACTTTTGAGTTATTTTCTAACATATATACATGTATGTACATATATACACACCAAACGAATCTTTATTTCTTTTTGGAATTAACTAATCGACTCACTTTTTTTTGAAGCTTATTGTTAAAAAAAAAAATGCTAGATTTCGGTTATTTAAATATATGTGCGGGTAAAGAAATATTTATTAGCGGTAGTTCATTTTCCAAGTATTTGGATTTCTTCCATCTAAATTCCGCTTTCCAGAAATATCTAATTTTTATTTTTATTTTATCCAAATGGGTAAGCAAATTTTCTGAACTTTAATTTTGATTCATTAAAAAAAACTACTATTTTTGAGTTTGAAGGGTAAAAATTGTAAAAGCATCTTCAACACTGCGTTAACTTTTTAATTAAAGCTATACACCGCCACTTTAGCTAAAGAAAATTTTACTTTTCTCAGCAGCTCAATTTATCTTTTTCTTTAAATAAATTTTGAGAGCGTTTTCAGCAATCAATTTTAATTTTTCGGTAACAAAAAGATAAAAAAGCTGACTTTAATTTTTATTTAAAGTAAATTAATCAGACTGCTGGGAGTACCAATTTTTACTAGAATTTTAAGTTTGAGATAAAAACGGAGATAAAAGTGGATGTTGGAGATGCTCTAAAAGTTATGTGAAAAAAAATTAGAGATAGGTTTTAATTTCAGATACTGATGACGTAGAACTGTTGATTTTTAATTAATGGATATTTTATAGTAAGATAAAAAAACAATATTGAGCAACCATCCTTTTATTTCATTCTTTGAATCTGAAGACTTTGACCGTGCTCATGCTCAGAGTCTTTTTATTCACTTTTTCTTTCATTCTTGGAATCTGAAGACTTTGACCGTGCCCATGCTCAGAGTCTTTTTATTCACTTTTTCTTTCATTATTCGAATCTGAAGACTTTGACCGTGCCTATGCTTAGAGTCTTTTTATTCACTTTTTCTTTCATTATTCGAATCTGAAGACTTTGACCGTGCCTATGCTTAGAGTCTTTTTATTCACTTTTTCTTTCATTATTCGAATCTGAAGACCTTGACCGTGCCTATGCTTAGAGTCTTTATTTACTTTTTCTTTCATTCTTTGAATCTGAAGACCTTGACCGTGCCTATGCTTAGAGTCTTTATTTACTTTTTCTTTCATTCTTTGAATCTGAAGATTTTGACCGTGCCTATGCTTGACGTTTTCTGATTCATCTTTTCTTTCATTCTTGGAATCTGTAGACTTTGACCGTGTCATATGCTTGAAGAACTGCATCCATTTTTTTTTAAAAAAAATAAACAAATAAATCAAAAAACACTACTCAGTGTTTTTTTCCTATACTTCAACCAAGTTCGCTAACTAAGAATGATGCTATTCAAGACTATCATTTTCATTGACGATTTTATCCTTGTCAACTCAACCTTGTAACAATATGGACTATTTTATGTTACGAAAGTCTTTGATTATATTAATAAACTTATTTGAAGAACCAAATATCTATTGCTAACTAACTAGGACTGGAGTGGCGACTGTTTTTTTTGTTGCAAAGCCTACAAATTTTGTCTGGTAAAAAAAAACAAGCAATTAGATTACTTTATAAAATGTGGAAATATTTAAGATTGTCAAAAAATAAAAATAAAAAATCAAACATATATCCCGTATGTATTATTCTAAATAAGACAATAGGAGACTCTCATTTAATAAGCATAGAAAATACGGGACCACAGATATATATATGCTATTTTGTTTTAACTGTTTGGAAAATCTCCTTTTTTTTGGACCATCACTCCTGAAATATTATGATAATAGTCAAGGTATAAAATAATGGTTGTGTAATGAGGAACGATCAATTTGACTTTTGCTTCTTGACTTTTTCTGAGATTGATATGCATGATGATAAGGTGTAGGTGTCTTCTGAAAAGATTGTATTTTGGGAGCAAGCAGGCTGCTTACCAGATGTAATAGGCTCTTCAGGAGATTCTTCGATTGTAACGTTGTCGTATAGGTTTCGTGTATGTATCATAGTTGATTTTGCTTTTAGTGCTAACTTTAGGATGGGGATAAGGCGATTCGTAAACTGGCGAGCGTTTGTGGGATAGTACAATGGCTTCATTTTTCTTACTCGGCTAACATAACCCGCAGGAATATCCATAGAAAGCATTGTAGCTTTGGTACCCACCAAAAGAAACCCGACCGTCCGAAGTTTATGAGTTATGACAGGAAGTTGATCCGTAGTTGCTACCAATGTGTCTTTCATTAACTTCATCAGCTTCATTCCGTCGGAAAGGCTTTTTGTCTGGTCATTGCTTTTTCCTAATTCTATCAAGCCCAATTCAATATCACCTTCGGAGAAGATTACATCCACTTTTCGACCCATTCTTCTCTTGATTGTCGGACTGATTGCGTCTAAGCTTCTTTTACTGTTCTTTACACTGGCGTTTGATACACAGCTTTTTTCACCACTGTTTGCATTGATGTCAGAGCCTTCGACAACACTTGTAAAAATGCTCCAAACATTCCCCAGCATATCAGCTTCGCTGAACTTGTCCATGTTTTTGTTGTACAAAAAGTTGCAGGCTGCTTGAATTACACTTCTTTGGATCCAGGATCGTTCACTGTGTAGACGTGGATTATACATTTTGGAGAAAGCATAGGCATATGTTTCATCGATATTATTTAACTTGAGATATTCATCCAGATATTCAACAGAATCTTTATTAATCTCTTCAAAGGCTGGAATTCCATGCTCATTTATTTCTTTTAATTCATCATTAGAAAAGTATGTTTCCCAGAAATGATCGCCTATTTCCAGTATAAAGGAATGGCATGGATGCTCAAAATTGCAATTCAAACGGGCCTTTTGCATAACTTCTTCAACAATTACGCCGTTGCTTAATTTCCAGAACAACGTCTTGTCAAGTTGTCCAAACACATGCTCTATTCCTAATTTTTGGTCTGCTGTCAAGAGTTTCTTTGTAGATTCAGCTGACATTTTTGATGACTTTGAAGAAAAAGAAGAAGTTGATGTGGCTGACCGATTCCAAGAAGTTGGATCAGAGGAAATAAGCACGGAACTTGGTATAGAATTTTCGGAATCAGGAACGATGGCAAGTAACTTTTCTTCGATTTTGGGCCAATAGTCTTCATTTTTGTTCTGGTCGATATACAGGCACACACATACACATAAACTCATGCGGTCAAACCTGGCTGTCTATTAACTCATATAAAATATATACTTACTAACTTGATTTTCAGCATTGTTGCTGTTCTTTTAATTCTAAAAATCCAATCGCCCTTAAATCTTCTTATGCAATATCCTGGCCGGAATTTTGCCAAAATCCTTTGTTCTAATCGCTTTAAAAGATGAGAAAGTTCAACAACGCCTTTATTTTCCAAGTCAAAAATAATTGACGCGATTTCTACAGAAAATAAAAAAAGGGGGGTTAGTTTGTAGACTATATGATAAATTTATTTAAATGTCACCTTCTTTGTATTTGGGATCTGGCAATTCATTGCTCATTGAAGGAACTTTGTCATTAGATCCTGATTCACTCATTATGAATAGCGACTTTGCAGTATATAAATTTGGTTACTAAAGCACAAATTGAGTTTTTTCTTTCTTTCTTTCTTTCTTTAACAAAAATATATAAAAAATAAAAAAAAGGTATAGAACACAAAATGAAATAATTCTATTGGCCAATTGGAATTTCTCAAAATCAATAAAAAAAATACACACATACACAGCAGCTTACTTATGCAAGTGAAGATATTTTATTGCGGATTTTTCTAGGCCTTGCGCACTGATTTTCTTTTGTATTCATTGGTCTGCTACAGTTCAAAGCACTGAGCGTGCCTTGTACACTGAGCTTATTTATACAGTTGTGCTAAAAAAAAAGAGAAACGTTTCCTCTTCTGAGGTTAAAAACTTATGAGAGGGAAGTCAGAGCATATCTTTAGCATTCAACTGTTCAACAATAGTTTAAAGACAAATCCCTAAGGCTTCAGGGATAAGATGATGTATATATATATATTACAATTTTTTTAGCATTTACCTCCTCTGGCATCGATCACAGCTTGGTATTTGTTTTGCATACTTCCTGTCAGACATGAGCCAAATCTAATTTCAATAATCTACTAATATTGTTGCATGACAACGTTTGCATTGACATTTTTAAGAATGACCTTCATTTCACTCATTATAGTTTTAAGAGGCTTACGAGATATGTTAGATTATTTTGAGAATTGGGCTTTTAATTGGCACATAATCCTTGTCCATTGCACCAACATTAAAGTGACACTCTCATTAGACTATTACGACCGCCTTTCGTAGTGAATCTCTCTAAAGATTGAATTATGGGTAATAATCAAGTCTTGTTGTATTAGAATGAGCATTGTTTGATGAAAATGTACATTACATGTTGAATTCGATTAATAAAATTAAACAACAAAAAAAAAGAATACTACTTTCTTTTTATCTTCTTTTTTGACAACTTTTAACGGGTGTTTAAAGAAAAACGTTTCTCATTGTGAGTGCCTTGACATGTATAGAATGCTTATCAACTGGATACTTAATATAATAGCTGCTATCCTAACTAATAAAATACAAACCAATGAACTTTTGATAATCTATAATATAAACAGTATTTTTGAAAAAAAATCTACCAAAAGTCTTGGTAGTCAATCGTTTCAAGCTATCAATAATTTTGAGCCATACCTTCATTTCCCAAGTCAAAAAAAAAACATTAGTACATTTTATGCTGAATGTAGCCTTACTTAAACTGTTATATCCTTTTTACTCTAAACTTTACACCATATTATTATTATTATTATTATTATTATTAATAGAAGAACGTTTGTGGTCAGAAACTGATTGTCACAATAATACAATTGAACTGGTACATACACAAATAATCATTTGAGATGGACAGCAAGTTAGATTCGTTTAATACAAAATAATAATCCAATAACAGAATTTAAAAAACTAACAAGAAGCCTCTAAATAATATCTCTACACACACGCAAATATAATCTATGTTTCAGCCTTATTTTAATTCTGTACGTGTTTGATGGTAATAGCACTGTATCTTTTACTTTTTTTTTTGTATTCTTAGTGTATCTTTTACTATTAGAGGAGGTGTAAAAAGAAATCGCTATTTTAATATTTAAAAATACAGAATTTTGGAAACTTAAGCTACGACAATTATTTAATTTCAGAACAGCGGTCTTATAACAATACTTTAGTCCGCTAATGCTTTTAACGGCCGATAGTTGACATTGGTTTTACTGTACACAATATAAATATATAAATGTGTATGGTTGCGGTTACGGTTACGGTTGTTATTAATATGGCTGTGATTATTATTAGCATGACACACGAGGTTAGAAAGGTTAATTAAAGGAAGCAAAAAAATAAATAAAAATAAAATCTGGCTAGTTTACTCACAGTGTATGGTGAATATATTTTATTTGCCTATTTCAGGAACAAACCAATGGATCTTGGACAACTAATTAATTGAACCATTTAATACATTTTGTATATTTGATAGAATAGAAAATAGTAGTGATTTATAATAGTTGACTCATCACAATTCTCTCACGGTCAGCCAAAGTATACTCGTACATTTATCATTCGTGTGTGAACATGCTGGTAAAATATCATTTTATTTTATTTTTATCTTTTCAGCTTTCTTTCTTTCATTAATGGTTGTTGCTTGTTTTTTTTATAAAAAAAAAGGTAGAATAAATGACATTTTCTGTAATACATTTGATTTTAAAATAATAAATATAATATATATACATGTATCCACGGTAGTACCCTACGGAGAAAAGGAGCGAGAGAATAAAAGGGATCGAAGGAAGGATCTAAAGAAAGGGAACGAGAGAGAAAGACCGAGATATTTGTGTGTGTGTGTGTGTGTATCTAACCAACAACAAAAAAGGGCGCCTGTGTCTGTGTGAGTGTGTGCGTGAGCGTGAACGTGTGCTTTGATGGTGGTTTGTGTGTTACGACTTTTATATTTGGTAAAGATCACAACTAAAGATATATATCAACTGTTGTGCAAGACAAGGGTAAAGTAAATAGATTGTTAAGTACAAATATCTCATTCAGAGAACTTTAATAAATCTGAGCCTGTCACAGCTCCATACAAACAAAAAAAAAGTACAAATACCCATTATTGGTATTAGTATTATAATTATAATAATAGAGGAGGTGTTATCTAGTGGAAAATTGAATTTTTTATCCATTTTTACTTTAAACGGCTATTTGATTTCCAATGATTCTTATACGTTTTTCTCGGTTGATGCGATTTAATGGAAAATGTAAGTGGAAAATTAAGGACTTTAATTTTCCACTTACATTTTCCATTCAATATTTTCTCAAAATCAAGTTTATTATCTCGCTCTCAAATCAAGGTATAGGGTAGCCAGGAGTGTCTATTGTATATGTAATAAATTTATTCGATCTTTAAAGGTCGATTTTATTTTTAAAAAAAAGATTGAAATTTATGAAGATTTATTTTTCTTATATTTGACACAGTATGATGTTCTCATCAATTGATAAGTTTCCACAACTGCTGCTGGAGTGCTTTGTTTTTTACTGGGTTTGTCCAATCTTTATTTTTAGCAGTCACGCCTTTTCCATTAGATAACACCTCTAAATAAAGAATCGAATGAAAATCATTAGCTAATAATTCCGTTGATGTAAGTACGAGATTGCGGTTATCCTCGTTCAAAACCGATTGAGTAATAAGATTGATAAAATCCAAATTTTGAATAATATTTAAAACTAAAAAATGGTGTAAATAAGCAATTTTTTTTAAGTGATTAGCCTACTTACCTCTGCGATTCATGATTTACAAGATCAATGAGAAAAAACGAAGCAAAAAAAAAACCACAGCAAATTTTGAACGAAACCTGAGCGACAACTTAGATTTTTATTGGGCGACATCATTTTGAGAAAAGGTGTATACGATGTTTTTTTTTTGGGTGTACGAATTTTTTTCTAAAGTGTACGAAAAGTTTGTGAAAAAGGTGTAAGAAGAAGATGCTTCGGGTTATTACACTCTATCACCGCTTGCACTACCTTTTTGGTTACACTTTGATGTATAGATGAACCTTTTATACACTCATAGATATGTACACAATCAATTGTATATATTTAAGTCCATGAACAAAAAGAAAAAAATAGAAAAAAGAGGCATTTTATCAAAGATAACTTCTATATATAAAGTATATATTTGATTAACTATCATTCTTAAATATAAATGAGCTTTGAGATTCAAGATAACTATTACTATTACCAATGTCATTACCACCATATACTGCTGTGTACATTTAGTTTTAGGCTTGGATTTATATGATGAACGATAAGAATAAAATACAATACAAAAGGATAGAATATAATTGGGATATATACAGTTCAATACAGTGCAGTGCAGTAAACCAAGAAAAAAAAGAAAGGCGGCATAAGATTTCAAATAAGAAAATTATCACTTCACTTTTTTTTCTAGCTTCTTTTTGGGAAAACAAAACATACAGACCAATCAAATGAAAGAGTATGTGTATATAAAAGAAGTTGTTTTGTTTTTTTTTACGTGTTGTTTCATATAACTTTTTAATATTTTGGCGGTGTATATGAATACGTTTGAATGTAGGACCGTGTACGTGTACGTGTGTGCGTAAGGTTGTGCGTATGTGCGTATATGTTCGTGTGGGTTTGTGCTCGTGTGTACTTGTGTGCTTGTGTGCGTGGGTTAAGTGAGGGAATGGTATAATAATTATATATGTATATAACAAAATCAAAAACAAATAAAGAAAATATGTATAAAAAAGATATAGTGTAAATTAAGTATGTATGTATGTATGTATGTATGCGTGTATGCGTGTATGCGTGTATGCGTGTATGCGTGTGTGCGTGTGTGTGTGTGGGTGTGTGGGTGTGTGGGTGTGTGGAGAGGTAGGGTATTATGGCAACTTATAAAGCAAAGAAAAAAAAGTCGCTTGTTTGCTTGTTTTGTTTTCTTCCTTAACGTCTTTGGCTTGATCGCTCTCCACCGCTATTCGTGCTTTCGCCACTTCCTTTTGAAGCTCTGGAAGACCCATCTGAAGATGTCGTTCCTAGTCGTCGAACGGAATGGGGTGGTGATCTACTTTGCGCTAGCCTTTTACTTGCGGCAACTATTGAAGTTGTATTAATTGAGTATTGAGTATTAATTTATATTAAAATTAGTATTTTGGCTTGAACTTTTTATGATCATGAGTTACTTCTTTTTTCTGGGAATAACTCTAATTTCTTTTTTGGTTGTTCTTATTCTTAGTATTCTGCTTCTTCTTTGGCTTGCTTTATCTTATATATATATTGATTTTTTTCTACTTTTAACATTCTATCTCGTGACTTACGATTTTTTGCTTTTGTTTCCTCATCAAGACGATTGATAATCATCTGTATCTTTGTAAACCATTCTTGCTGTTCTATTGGCCCATTGGTCTGGAGTACATATACAGTTGGTGAGCCCATGTAGGTTGTGTTGAGGGTATCTATTCCTTGGAAAGAGGATATTATTTCGATGCAGTGCTCTCTTCCACCGGCTTCTTCTGGCAAAAGTATCCGGACCTGGGCATGTTCGAGAACGATGTGATTCTTGTACTGTAGGACGGTCCGTTTGGTTTCTTGTTTTGGCCGCACAATGGCCAATAGATCTGAAAACAAAAGATAGGTCCGTTCTTCTGCCATCTTTGAATTCATAGTCACGCGTGATAGTTGACCCTGAAGCACCAATCTTCTTTGAGCCTTTACGCCAAAAGGAGCACCGACAAGCGCTTGGTGTATCATAAGGACCTGATCCACATTATCAGCATCTTGAACTCTACAGATAGACAGATAGATTATTACACTTTTCTTTGATTTTTTTTTTACATTCTCTGGCTTTAGATTGATAACTTACTTGACTTTGATTTCTTCTGCCAGACCGATAATTTGTCGCTTACAAGACAATAGACCGGCATAGTCAGGGTGCATCGGGGAAGTCATGTCAGCTAGTCTGGTCATTAGTAGTGCGTAACGACTGATACAACCCGCGGGGATTTGTAGTAGAGACAGCAAGGTTGCACCTTTGAGCGATGGATCTTTGTGCGCTGTCTAGATATATATATACATAAATAAATAAAATAGAGTAAAAAAGAAATTAGTATAACTATTTTATATATACTTCTTACATTGTACACTACACCCATATATACATATAATTTTTTTCTTACCTCTACAAACTTCTTGAATGGTTGATATCTCATGAGACGTTCATAGGTTGTAACAGCAATATCGTAATTGTCAAGGTAGGCGTGATAATTCACCAGAGACGGTAACTATGGTTATTATTATGTAGTTGGTAAATAATGGTATTCAAGACTTGACAATTACATATTGATATTTACCCAACTCTTGAATACATCAGAAAATATCTGGGTTGGTCCCCATATTTCCATTCTACACAAAAAAAAAAGAGAGACAGAAATATAATATAATAATTGTCAATAATTGTGTAATTGTTTTTAAGGTTTGGTTACCTTTGTTGAAGAATGGTGTGAATCTTTTGATGAGTATCATAAATTGTGTCAAAGTTTCCAAATAGCCAGCGTGTCTCTCTCTCTGTGCAGACCATTTTCTTCATTCCCAGAAAACTAAACGATGAATTCTTGCTGTCCTTGCGAAGTGGATCAAGAAAGACTCGTTTGATGAGGTTGAGAGATTCCAGGTAGGCTTGTTCAGAGAAGAAGAGTTGTTGGATAATTGCTTCTCTTTTTTGGTGGACTAGTTCGTGGTCTGTAGGACAGAATGGAAATTTACATAATTATTATTAATAATATTCTTATTACTGTTACTATGGTTACTATGGTTATTATTCTGATATATATATATATATATATTCTTGTGTGCAATATGTGCATGTGTGTAATGTATGGCCATGCAATGTAAATATATATATATATATATAATGAAAGGTCTAATTTTCTATTACTATTATTATTTTTACTTTATGGTTTGAACATCGTTTATTATATAGAGCAAAATAATGATAAAGAAGTAGAAGAAAAGGTAGGGAAATGGACACCCTACCTATCAAACCGTCGTCTACATCATCATAATCCAAGCTGTCGATAATATCGAATTGATCATCTTGAAAATTGTTGATATCGTGTATATTTGATGTGTAAGGGCTGCTGTCGTGGGACCCGGAAGAAAAGGATGTGATGTGGTTTATTCCATTAGGATAACCTGACCCAGAGCTGGCGTAACTACTTTTGCTCGAAGTGCTAACAAAACTATTGAGTCCAGAGTGTGTCTTTTGGCGAGTTGGAGGGCTTCGAGGTACGTTTTTGTTGTCTTTTTCGATAGAAAAGTGCATTCTCCAAAAGGTGATAAAGGGTTGCTAATTAATAAATATATAAATAAATATAAATAAATATCTATTGAAGTGAAAGAGGTGAGAAACATATATTCTTATATATATTTATATATATATATTTATTTATATATTATTTAAGAGCAATATTATAAAATAGGCACTGTAACACTGGTTAAAAAAAAACAAACTCAAAAAAAAAAATTCAAATTGTTCCTGCAAAAATTGTGTGGCAAATACATAAAACTGGGTACGTTCTGTGTCTCTGTGTACTCTATCTGTGTACTTTGTGTATATTCTGTGTGTATTTTGTATCTCTCTATATTTCTCTCTGTGCAGTGTGTGCGTTCCGATTCAACTATTGTGTACACTTTATATATATTTTATTTTATTTTATTTTATTTTATATTATATTTTATAGATCTTTTTTTTTTGTTGTTTTTTTTTGTTGTTCCTTGACTCTTTGGTATCGGTTTTGTCTTTTCAAAATAAATGCCTCTCACAATAATCGTATACTACACTTCTACTTCAGACAATATGGTTTATCCGATCGTTAATACTTGATCATCTAAGCACAAACACACACACACACACACACACACACACACACACACAAAGGCACACAAAGGCACACAAAGGCACACAACCTTGTTTCTCTTTTATAAGATAAGATACCAAAAAAATATATATATTGATTTCAAACCTGATAAGTACCTAGTAAATGCAACATTAATAACCACAAATTAAATATTAAATATTATAGAAAGTAGGTACTTTATGTATATAAAATAAATAAAATACCCTATACTTAGCTTTATATATATTAAAA
The DNA here is from genome assembly GCF_001638985.1 of Phycomyces blakesleeanus NRRL 1555(-). Taxonomy (NCBI): domain Eukaryota; kingdom Fungi; phylum Mucoromycota; class Mucoromycetes; order Mucorales; family Phycomycetaceae; genus Phycomyces; species Phycomyces blakesleeanus. The sequence continues at coordinate 984,316 of NW_017265137.1, read as the reverse complement.
GGGAGAAAACATATATTATTATTATCATTATTACACGCGTACATACATGCATACAGACAATATCTCTCTTTCTCTCTCTTTCTCTCTCTTTCTCTCTCTCTGTTTCTGTCTCTCTTCAAATTCATGTATAGTCAGACAATGAACCGGTCACGTGACTCGGATTCTCTTTCAATTTTTGAACTCGTTTTTCTTCTACCTTCTTCTTCCTCTTCAACATTACTGATCTTTCCCATCTTATATAAATGCGATGGAGGATGAGCAAGGCAAGGATAACCAACAAGACATTCCTGCAAACTATAATTATACACCCAATTAGCTTATTAATCACCCACACTGTTTAATTGGATCCATTAGAGATCTGTAGAGTATGTAGGAGTGAATCAACACCTGATCATCCACTCTTTCATCCGTGCAAATGTTCTGGCAGTATTCGATTCATTCATCAAGACTGGTGGGTGCATTTATATAAATTTATTTATTTATTTAAATATTCTTGATAAAGTGCACGATTTACTCTCTCTCTTCTTCTTCTCATTGACACATTAACTAAACCACGACAACTTTTAACTAATCTTTATTTCAATATAAATTTACAGTCTTAGTGAATGGCTCACTCACAGTAAAAAAGAGTAAGTTTCCTCTCTACTAAAAATCCATTAACAATAATAATAAGACACAGTACTTGAATTAATTTTATTAATTAATTTTGACTTGATTAATCATTTCATGATCGTCTTGTTTTATTAATACTTGTATATATATACATACATACAAATATATATATATATATGTCCATATATTTATCTATTTATTTACTCATATATCATATAGCTATTGCGAATTATGTGAATATCGGTTTACATTCACACCAATCTACAAAGAAGACATGCCAAGACGACTTCCTCTCAAAGTCCTCTTTCGACAATTCTTTTATCGACTGGGCTCGCTGATCAAAACACTTCTCCGGGGTCTCATCGTGACTACGGTTTGGTTGATCGTCCTGCCTTTATTTACTCTCTGGACCTGGAGACTCTGTTTCTGGACAGGAGAGCGCATTGGATACACAAATGATCCAAACAATGGAAATTTGCCCGAAAATCACCCGTCTCAGCAGAACACAACATTTGTAGAAACGTCTCCTTCTTCATCTTCTCCTGGATTCAATTTCGAGACCTTCTTTACTAATCCTGGATCAGCCTGGAGCTTTCTCAACAAAAGGTAAAAGTCAATAAGAATAATGAAATTAAAATAATGAAATAAAATAAAATAAAATAAGCATAAATTTAAAATTACATTAAAAGACAAAAGATAAAAGGGGGGGAAGAAGTTTTGTGGGTAGAAGAAGAAGAAAACAAGAAAAAGGAACAAAAGAGATGCGTGCTTTTTGCTATTAAAGGTTCAATAGAACCATATTTATTTGCACATCTGTCCATCTGTGCGTGCATGCTTTTCTTTTTGCTCTTTTCTTTTTTTGTGATTGTGTTGTCTGACAGCTCCCTAATTTTCGGGGCAAAATCCTTTTTTTTTATATATATATACATATATACATATATACACATAAAAAATTATATTATATTACATTATATTATATTATATTATGTATAAAAAGGGGGTTTTGGACCGATTGCTTCGAGGGTCAGATCATTACTGCCTCTGTAGTCGTCGTATTTGTCACTGCCTATCTTTTCAGGGAGTGGGTGATCCAAAACATGCCTATTGAAGAAGAACCTGATATGCCTGATCAACTCATGGAGTTTCCGCAACCTGTCAGAATCCCACCTAGAGATCACATTCCAAATCACCAACAATTACTTCAAGAGCAACAGCAACAACAACAGCAACAACAACAACAACAACAACAACAACAGCAACAACAATTTGCAGTCGAAACCTTAGTAGACGCAGTAGATGCATTGCGTGCCCGGGATAGAGAAAATCATTTTAATCAACATCAGATTGATCGTGTTCAACCTCAATTGCAACAGATCTGGGCAGAACTTGACGAACTTAGAACACCAGGCAACCGTAACAACAACATTAATATTAATAACAGTATCAATAATTCTAATCATCATAATCAAAACAACAACAACCAAAGTCGCCACAGTAGCCCTGGATATGATTCTGAATTGGATAATGACGCCGAAAGACACCAACAGCATGACAATAGAAGCATCCGTGAAGAATCTCCTTTACTCCACGGATATCCAACCGAAGAAGACAACCAGAGAGACAGGCGTCAAGAGCACAAGGCTAATGCAGGCGGAGTCCAGCCCAGCCGACAATCGTCTTCTGGCCTTCACACTACATCTACATCTACATCTACATCTACTTCTGCATCCACATCCACCACCGCCGGACGTTGGGATTACAATGGACACAACTGGCCAAGTGGATCTCAACTGCCACCCCCAAGCCGCTTTTATGAGTACCTTGACGACATGGACACCCAACCCGGAAGCAGCAGCACATCTAGTCGTGGCAATGCGAGTGTAGACACAGCAGCAGCCTATGGAGTAAGCGAACATGACATGTTCTCGGACGGATCACACCATAACATCAATAGTAACAGTAACAGTAACAGTAACACCAGCACTAGTACTAGCAGCAGCAGTAGTAGTAGCAGCAGCAGCAGCAGTAGCAGCAGCAGTAGCAACACCAATGATGATGATCACGATGACGACGACGATGATAACAATGTTGGTAGACAATTTGGAATACATAATGCTCGACATCTTCAAGGACTTGAAAACATGTTACGTCACACAAGCAACGGCAACGTCAACAACAACAACAACAACGTTGGTGGCGGTGCTGTTGATAATGATGGATGGGAAAGAGATCAAGGACTGAATATTGATCGCTTTAGAAACCGCGATTTGTTTGACGATGAAGGGTTCCCGCTACCTGAGCTTATTCGACAGAGAATATATGGTCGGATGCCTGGTAACCAGCATAGAACTGAGCTGAACCAACAACCTGAAAACGTTATGATCGATTTTGGAAGCAACAATATCAACCATGTCAACAATCTCAACAATCTCAATAACATCAATAGCTTCAATCGTTTCAATAACCTGAATAACCTTAACGATCTAAACGATTTGAACGATTTGAACGATCTGAACGATCTGAACGATCTGGAAAATCTGGACAATCTGGACAATCTGAACAATCTGAACAATTTCAACAACGATATGAATGGAAATGCCGCCGCTGCCGCTGCCGCTGCTGCGGTTGATGATGATGATGATTTTCAAAGGGAAGATGAACCATTTGATATGGGTGAAGGGCTTGATGGAATTCTAGAGGCAATCGGCATGCGTGGAAACCCTTGGATGCTTATTCAAAACTCGGTATTGATGTCATTGATGATCAGCTTGTGTCTTGGTGTTGCTGTTTGGATCCCATATGTACTCGGTCGCTTGCTGATTTTGGTACGTACCTTTTTCTTTATATAAATTATCTCTCTCTCTGTATGCTTTTATTAATCATTGATATTATGTTCTTTATGGATTCAACTTTTATCATTATTATTAAATGAATAGATTCGACCCATCAGCTTTATCCAAACTCCAATTTATATTATGCGTCTCATTACAGATCCATTAGTGGACTTTACTCTTGACAGAGTACTTCCGGCCGTTGTGTCTCTCTCCGAAAACTCAAAGTCTACCGATTCTCCAGACGTAGTTATGATCTTTTGGGAGACTGTAAAGACGTTTTTTGAAAAGGCAATCAAGATCATTATGGAAATCATTGGATCCAACGGAGAAAATCACCAATACGACCACGACAATAGCCACGACCATAATCTTAATCTTAGTAGCAACCAGCAATCCACAATTGCAGGTTTGATAGCCTTTGAAACCGGCATTCCGGATCTTTCGATGATTCAAGAGAAAGCAGAAATGATCGTCAGCCTTGCTCTCAAACGGTGGCACCAATTTGCAGTTGAACAGACCGGTATTGACCGAACAGTGTGTGTTTTGGTCGGATATGTGATTTTGGTTCTGTTTGGTTCCTGGTACCTCTCAAGAAGACAGCATGGCTCTCTGACCAGAAGAGGAGGAGCTGCTGTCGGTGCTGGTGCTGGTGCTGAAAATACATTGGAAGAAATCCTGAACCAACAAGGAATCTTTTTAAAGGTCGTGTGTTTTATTGGAATCGAACTGATTGCATTCCCAATTGTGTGCGGAATTTTACTTGACATCTCGACTCTTCCGTTGTTTGCCAATGCCTCGCTTGCCACTCGTCTGGCGTTCTACCGGACCAACCCGTTGTCTTCTTGCTTCCTGCACTGGTTTGCTGGTACAGGATTCCTGTTTCACTTTGCTGCGTTTATTGGACTATGCAGAAAGGTTATCCGGCCAGGTGTCCTATGGTTCATCCGTGATCCAAATGACCCCCAGTTCCATCCAGTGCAAGAAATGGTCGATCGCCCAGCGGTGACACTGTTCCAGAAGATCAGTCACAGCGCAATGATGTACTCTATCATGGTTCTTGTTGGAGTGGGAGTTCCAACCTATGCAATCGGGCACTATTTTGATGTGTATCCTCTTCGTTGGTCATTCGAGTAAGTTAATGATTTAATTGGAAACCTATACACACACACATATATATATATATAATGTATATAGGTGTTTTCTTGTGCGTGTGTGTAAATTGGGTTTATTATCTTTATTATTAACAAACCAAACCAAACCAAAAAAAAAATTCTGCCTTTTCCCTTTTTTTTTCTTTCTTTCTTTCTTTCTTTATTTAGTATTCCTTTGTCTACATTGGCTGTGGACCTTGTGGGACTTGAGATGATTTTGCCGCTTATTGTGCAACAGATCAATGGCCAAGACATTGCCAAGGATTGCTTGTTGGTTTGGTGGCGCGTTGTGTCTCGGTCGCTTAGACTGTCTTCGTTTATGCTGGGTGGTAGATACCCTGAGGAAGAGGGACGCCATGTGAGAAAGACCTTGATGGCCTGGCTATTGTTCAAGAAGGCAAGTGTGCCAGAACATGGATTTTCCGATGTGACTATCTCAAACCCAACAAACAACAACGAAAGGGGAAGAAGAGCAGGCGAAAACGAAAATGAACATGAATATTATGAAGGCTATGAGAACAATGATGATAGTGTTGTATTCGAAAAGGACGGAATGTTGGTCAGAGCACCAAAATTGGATGGAGTTCCTGTGGTTCCTGATCAGTCGATGCTTGTACCTGTGGACCCTGTTACTTTCGAGGCCATTGATGAAACCGAACGATTACGAGGACACCCTGCAGCATCTGGGTCTGATAATCAAGATGCAACCACTACAATTGTCTACATTCCATCACACTTTAAAGCCAGGGTAAGTTTAATGATGATGAAAATCATTACTATTATAAGGTGTGGTTTGTTGGTTATAACTTTTATTGATTTATATATATATATATATAAAATTAGGTTATTTTATTCTTGATTCTTTTGTGGATCTCAATTTGCATTGTTTTGGCTACCTTGACTATTGGGCCACGTAAGTCAATAATGATAATAATAATGATAATAATTGTTCTTATTTTGAAACAACAACAACGACAACAGAAAAAAGAAGAAAATTAGAGTATTGACATGTTTGTGCTTGTGTGCTTGTGCTTGTGTTTGTGCAGTTGTTTTGGGTCGACATTTGTTTAGTGCTTATTTTGCACCTAATACTAGGGTTCACGATCTGTACTCATTCGGACTTGGGGCATCCATTTTACTGGGTATTGCTGGTGCAGTTAAGACTGTGTTGGGATACCATGAATATTTCCAATCAGCCTCGGCTGCGGATAGAATTGAGTCTGTCAGGAAGTTGTGTATTACGGTAAATTATTTATTTTATTATTATTATTATTATTATATATATAGATATGTATTCTTAGTTTTCTTCTGATTTTCTAGGTTACGGGATTCCTATACTTGGGAATTGTGCTGGGTGTTGTTACCCCACTCTTGTTAGGAATTCTGATTGAATTATATGTGTTTATCCCAATTTCATGTGTCAAGGCCAATGATCCCATTACTCTATACATATCACAGGTAAAGAAAATAGCAAAAAGGAAGAATGCTAATAATAAGAAAGAAAGAAAGAAAGAAAGAGAGGGAAAAGGGATTAGACTTGGGAAAAAAAAGAAGGGAAAAGCATATATATATATATATATATTAATTAAATACTTTCTCTCTTTTTTTTTTTTACTCACACACACAATATATATATACAAACTTATATAATACAAATAGGATTGGCTTTATGGCGTCGTCTACATGTGTATAGCACGCGGGACGATCTATGTGCTACCCAACAACCGCTGGCAAAGACGGTTGGATCAGATATTTGGAAATGATCCTATGCAGCTGAACCCATGGGTTGTAACACGGTCAATTGCAGCACCAGTTGTCATGGCAGCTGTGGCAGCAATTGCTGTACCTGGCATAGTGGCATGGGGGCTGACACAGCTTTTAGGTAACTTTAAACTTGACTGACTTATAGTATATACATCTACATAATCAACAAAGAAAAGGCAAAGTATTAATATCAATGTCTCTCTTTCTTGTTTATTCATTTATTTATTTATGTATATTAATATAAAAAGGCGATAAGATTGACCAACTCGTTCTATTGCGCTTCATCTATCCTGCCGTCCTTTTGCTGCTGGTTCTAGTTGGGGCTTGGATACTGTGTGCCAGATTACTGAAAGTTTGGTTGCGTGTAGCCAGAGACGATGCTTACCTTGTTGGAAAGCAACTTCACAACTTAGATAGCCCAAGAGTAGAATGAAACAAAATGTAACGAAACAGAACGAAACGAAACCAAAAGAAACAGAATGAGATGGAGTTAAATAAGTAAATAAGTAAATGAATAAATACATGAATAAAAAAATTATTATTAATAATACACATGGTCGTGTGGGGTTGTAACAAAACACATAATGTTTAATTAGCTAGTTAGTTAACTATACACCATGAAACACATTTACACCCTCTATCTTATTCACTTCACACAAAAGGGGGGGCTCAAGAATACTAATATGTATATATTGAAACGTTTCAAAAACTATTCACATATTTAAACAAACAAACGTACGATGTGATGTGTGTGTGTGTGTATTTTAATGTAATTCATTGTCGTACAAAACCAATATGACTACACACAAAAAACAAAACAAAAAAAACAAAAAAGTTACAAGGATGAGAATCGCCACAGTTCAGCAGAATAAAATAATAAGGAGAAAATGGACCCCATGATTCATTTAATGAATCTCCTATTTGATCCCATGAGTAGGACACTTTTTCTTGCCTATAGTCGGGCCGGGGAAAAATCGTCAATTCCAAAAAAGAAATCTGATTTCTTTTTTCGCTAATCTAGTCGATTTTCCTCTTGCTCAAATTAGCAGCCAACTTTTATCGACTAAATTATCCAAAAAGTTACCAGTTATTTTCTGATCCCAAGATAGATTAAAATAATATTGAATTTATTTGTTGCTATTCACCCTTTCTTCTTTTATTAATTGTTAAAGAAAAATAAGTAATACCCACATTCCCTAATTATTCAAAGCTTACAGGATAACATCCAGTACATAAAGAATACGGTCCATAACTATATAAGACAGATATGCCTTTCCCAGACATCTAGGCGATATGGAATAGTATAATATTTTAGAATAAGCACTACAAATATATCAAGTTTTTGTGGAATAAGATATCTTACAAACGTATTCACAAGTCATATACCATTATCCTCATATATCGATCAAACCATACACAAAGATATACCAAAGTTGATCTCTTTCTTTCTATCTGGAGCCCAATGCTTGAAGCTCTTCCCCCCCTTAGAATACATTGACTCGAGTATGGTTTGGATTATTTAGATTGTTGGTCTACGTTGCAGTTTATCTAGTATTTATCCTAAGAACTCTTGTTTATATGCTATTATGCTTCTGTTCCTCATTAATTGTACCATTCAGTTAAAAAGGCTTTAAAAAAAAGACTGCAGTAAATCAATCCAATGGCTATTAAAGATAGTAGAGCATCTTTTAGAGATATATCGTTCCAGTTATTAAGAATAGCATTAGAAAAGGCTCCAATATAACATTTAACAGAAGAGAAAACCAGCAAAGCTACCTAAAAATTGGCTATATGAGCAATCTTTACTACACTACCGCTTATAAGCAATGTCACATAATCGCTATTGTTTATGTTTGGTGCTTATATTACTTCCTCCATCATTAACCAATCGAGTAAAAATATGACTAGGTAAATTTAAATATAAATACGAGAACAATACTTACGGGGATAGGGTTTTTCTTTATAGACGCTACAGCAATATATTTAATAATCCTGTTCGCCAGCGTACGTCGTTAAATATCAGGTTAATTCAACCAGATAACTGATGGAAAAAAATGCTTTATATAGTAATTTATTTAACTCCGTGTGGATATATTTGTCAGCTACATGATAGAAAAAAACACCATATATTGACCTGGTAATTGGAAAAATTCTAAAATAAGGATTTTAATTACCAAAAGCAATGTACTAATCTACCTCGCTTACAAGTCCCACTTTCTAAAAGTAAATGTAAAATAAACCACTACCAAAGTATAAATACCAACAAGGTATTTTAGTAATACAATAAAATGCGGAGGCTGAGTAATCGCAGGGTAGTTATCTGGTTGAATTAACCTGATATCTAACCGCGCACGCTGGTGAACAGTATTAGTAAATAGAATCACACACTCGCAAATACTTGTATACACGTCTATACACAAATATATTCAGCGATAGGTATAATGAATAGTAATAGTAATGATGGCTCTTTTCTCTTCCTTTATATAATATATATATATAAAAGATATTTATCTATGTTACTATTATATTTGATAATCTTTGTGGGGTGTGGAATCTTATTATTCTGTCGTTAGGATAGTAAATTACAGCTGTTTTGACTCGTATAGTTTTTATACTTTATTATTATTTAATATATATCATATATATATTTATAATATAAATTTAAACATTTATAAAATTTTCAAATCCTTTGTTCTTCTTCTTCTTCTTCTTTTTCTTCTTCTTTTTTTTCACTATTATTTTTCATATTTAAAATAATCAAAATATATATTTACACATTAATTTTAAATTTAAATTTAAATTTTATTTTATTTTATCTCATTTTATTTCATTTCATTTCATTTCGTTTGTAAGTACAAATTTCTCTTAAACCTCTTCTTCCTCTTCTTCTTTATAGACCAAAGAAAGAAAGAAAAAAGCAAGATTATTTCAAGTTTTAACATTTATTTGTAAATAGGTTGAATTTATTTTATATAATTAGATATAAAAAAAAATTACAACTAAAATCAAGTCAAATCAAATCAAATTATATCCAATAATATACAATAACACAAGAAAAGACAAGACAAAACAAGACAAAAAAAAACAAGAAAAAATGAGCACCTATTCAGAAGTAAATCCTTTGTACAATCATCACCTTCGTCGTGCAAGGCACACAAAGAGTTATCACCATTCAAACCAAAGCAGCAATAATATCCACAATAATGGCACCAATATAATAATGGCACCAATATCATCACCATTGCCAGCGCCTGTACCAGTACCAGCGCCAGTACCAGTACCAGTACTAGCACCACCAGCATCAGCATCACCATTATCATTATCATCACACGGAAACCCAGTTTATCATCCCATGAGCCCGGCCTCAGGGATACGAGGAGGGGGAGAGTCACAAGAAAAACACAGGACACCGACACATTTTATCCCAACCCCAACCCACCACTATAACTATAATTATAACCATAGCAACCACAGCAACCACAGCAACCACAGCAACCATAGTAACCATAGTAACCACAGCCAAATTCCATCGTCTATGGGTCTGTCTTCCTCCTCCCCATTATCATCCTCATCACCAGGAACCACAATCACGCGTTCATCAAATCCGATTCCTCATTTACGCTCTCCTCCTTCCCCTTCTCCTACTTCTTATCTATCGCCACCACACCAACAGATTCTGTCATCCACCATCACCACACCAACACCAACAGCATCAAACCTAAACTCAAACCTAAACTCAAATGGACTCTCATTCTCGCTTTCGCTCTCAAATTTGAATTCAAATTCGACTTCGAATTCACTTTCGCTCTCGAATAGCTCGTTTTCCCTTTCAAACTCTACATGGCTTATTTTTATGGACGAGAAATGGATTCCGTTCGACGTTCCAAACCAAGCCAAATTGGAACACACTCTTTCACTGGGTGGAACCTTTGTGGATATCACCGACTCCCACTTCCCAAACGTCAAGCGTGTGCGAGTATTCCCCAAAAGCAGCTATCTCAGCTATCTTGGCGTAAAATACAGACTGTCTCGCATCATAGAACCCGATGCCTGGCTAGACCATGCAACTCTCCAGAGAGATAGAGACAATCTAGAGGCCAAGTCAAAAGGAGGAAGCTCTGAAACACCAGATCCTAAGCTCTGGAGCATCATCCACTCCTTTGGATCACTTGGATCACCTTTGGCCACCTTATAAAAACAAAGACAGAAAGATAAAGAAGAAAAGAGAGCGAGAAAGGAAAGAAGAAGAAGGAATGAAAAGAGAAAGAAAGAAAGAAAGAAAGAAGAAAAAAGAGAAAAGAAAAAACGATAATGATAATGATAATGATAATGATAATGACAGTGACAGTGACAGTGACAATGACAATGCCAACGATAATAGTAATATTAATATTAATATTAATATCGATATTGATATTAATGATGATGATGATGGTAGTACTGATGATAGACTTATAGACAAAGTAAGAGAAGAGGAGGAAGAAGATATAATAATGGCTGATAATTATTATCAATACTATTATCAGCATCATCATCATTATCATTATTAATATTATTATTATAACCCTTTTTATATATATATTTTTCTTTAATTTTTGCACAAAAACTTTTCTTTGTTTCTTTCTTTCTTCTTACTTTATATCCTTTATACCTGTAGACCACCCCACATCTTTTACCTTCATACTTACCCTTACCTCCACACACTCTCCTTTTATGTTATCTTATTTTTGTACATCTTCTTATTCTTATTCTTTTGATTGAATTTTGTCGTAATTGTATTTTTATGTATCTGTATGTATGTATTTGCTGTAGTACAGTGTACGAGTGTAAGAAGAGAGAGAGAGAGAGAGATAAAGAAGGAGGCAGAGGAGGAAAAGAGATATAATATACAACAAATACTAGACTACACTCTACACATCACATTATATAAAATACATACATACATATATATATATATTACCTTTTCTATTACTACTATTATTACTACTATTACTATTACCCTTATTGTTATCCTTATATTACCATACACACACACACACACACACACACACATACATACATACATACATACATACATACATATATATATATGTATGTATGTATTTTATATATACACAAGTATTTTCTCTCTTGAACACTTTAATAACAAATCTATATATATATATATATATATAACGGTTGCATAGTTTTTGAATATATACGTATGGCAAAGAAGTATTTACATATATTATTATTAAAGTATTGCCTTGAGAGGTAGAAATAGACAAACAAAAAGAGAGAGAGATGATAAACGGAGTTTCCCATTAAAGATTTCCTATCTTGTCAGCTGATAAAACTCTCTTTTCTCTCCCTCCTCTTCTTCTCTCTCTCTCTCTTTCTGTAAATGTTGTTACTACTAGCTTCGTTAAGTCTCGTAAAAAAAATAAGCCTAAAGCTAAATATAATTATATTTTACAATTAAAGTAATTACATCAATTAGAAGCATAGTCATTACTACTGTTGTTGCTGTTACAAATTATTATATGATATTTAATAAACTATATTTATTTATTTATTTATTTATTTATTTATTTATTTATTTGTTTTGAATACAAATCACAGTCATGAAAAAAAAAGAAACTTTTTTTTTGCTATGTGTATATAGATATATTGTGTATTGTATTGGTTGGTAGGTTGCTAGGTTGCTAGGTTGCTAGGTTGCTAGGTTGGTTACACTATCAAAACAGGTTACACGTATCCAAATTAAATATAAAAAATAAATAAATAAAAAAATATAAAATAAATAAAAAAAAAAAAGAGAGAGAGAGAATAAAGGCACGGGTTACAATCATAATAATAATAAAAGGTTTTAGGTATGTAAAACAGGTAGCAGGCCACGTGTAGAGTACATTGAATATAATATAATATAGAATGATATTGATAGGGATAGTGATAGTGATAGTGATCAATAAGCCACCTTGTAGAACAATGACCATTTATTTATTGGAATCTCATACAATATTGTATTCACTTCCAATACATACAGAAGCACTCTTTTTTTTGTATGTTTTTAAAATAAAAATTAAAATATATATATAAATAAATATATTACACGTTGCCTCGATGTGCCGTGGTTCCGGCTAATGTGCTACGGCGTGTCACCGAGGCACACGATACAACGTTTGTTACGGAAAGAAAGAACGAAGGAAAAAGAAAAAGAGAAAAATCTTACTTCCGTTCCATTCCATGTTCCTTCAATCATATATATATATATATATATATATATACAGTGTAGTTAGATGGCTTATATAGTAGACTACATAAGGCTATATAATTTATCTTGAGCGTGCAATTCTACGAGCACCAGGTTCTTTTGTAGTAATAGATGATTATAGTAATAGTATATTCAGACTATTATATTTTATTCAATTCAGTTCAGTTTAATGGTATCTATATGTACAGTGTGTTTATTGGTAGATTGACTTGCTGATTGAATTTATCTATTTTTTTATTTAATTTATTTATATATTATAAATGATAGTAATAGTAATAGTAATTCTCTGTCAATTTTGGCGCCACAGTGCCACGCTTTTCGACCCTATAGTATTGGTATTATTATTTTCAATTATTTTATCAAAAAATACGTATATGAATAAGAATATCCATAAAGCTATATAGCTATGTATAAATTTGTCTTTTGACAATTGAGCCTTACTCGATTATGATTGTATTACCAGAAAATAATAATAATTAAAGACAGCAATAGAAAAACGTGCAGTTTTTGGGAATTGAACAGACTGTTTATTATTTATTTTATATGTATGTGCCAAAAATAAATAAATCGTTCGATTATGTACTTCTTTTTTTGTATTTGCTTAGGGTTAGTATCATTAGTACACTTTTGGTATTTATTCTGGGCTGGGTATCGCAAGGCACAGACTGAAAATAATGTAAGAAATATCGATACAAACCTATTGAACGGACGATGAATATGTGAGGAACGTGCACTATATTAAAATACATAAACAAATGAAAGAATAAAAGGTGTCTTACTAATACTGTAAAAAATGGTAGTGATGGTATTAAGCAATGTACATAATATTCATTCATCTATATATCTATTTTGAAATGCCTGTACTTCTTGTTTCAATAATATAAATTACTCTTTAAAGCCAAATTCAATTCAATTCAATTCAATTTGATTCGATACGATACAATACAATACAATACAATACAATTTCTGGTTTTTGGCTTGTACATCCTAATTCCCTGCACTCATCTCACAACGTGGCTTACACTTTATTCTTATTTTTTACGAGATTGTGAAACTCTGGAAGGAAAAAGAAAAAGGGAAGCAGTCAATCTAGGACAGTCTATTTGACTATGTAAGCAACTCCTACGTACATAGATACATTCAGACAGACAATCATAGACACAGGCATAGACATATGCTTACGAATTGTTTGGTAATACTCTTGTACGATACAAATAATCCGAGATCGGCAGTTGTACGTGTGTGTGCATGTATATATATATATTGCCCAAATGCAACAATACAATACAATAAATAAAGATCTCTCTCTCTCTCTCTGTTTTTGTACGCTTATTTGGAATCTACCAGAACAGGAAGGAACCCATCACTTTTCCCCCAATTCACAATAGAATATTACACTCACTGTTCTGACGACGCTCTTGAATACAAATATATATAAATATAAATATACATATACATATGATTACAAAAGAAGAAGTGGGAATTTCATCACACCATTGAATACTTGGATCAAATTGAATCGAATTGAATTGAATGAAATCAAATCAAATTGAATTGAATAATACTGGAATAATTATTTTCTTTATTCCTTAAAACTTACAATAATCTAGTAAGCAAACAAACAAACAAACAAAACATTTCATCATCTTATAGTCTTCATTTGTTTAACGACTAAATTATTTACCGGGCCAAGGGAAAACAATAAAAAAAACGCTATACATTGTATGTGTGTTTGTAGTATAAGTGCAAGTCTAATGAGTATAAAGAAGAATAAGCATTAAAAAAAAAAGACTTTAGACTCGATTTGGCTTATGTGTTCCTCTTGAATATCATCATCATAGACATCATCATCATAGGCATTGAAGTCATTAATACTATTTCCGGTGCAAAAGTATTTGAAAACTTAATAGAATACAAATATTTATATATAGTTATGGGACAATCAAAATCAAAATCAAAATCAAAATCAAAATCAAAATAAATATAGATATTTCTTATACAATTATACAACTATATATATACCCTGTACACAAATTGTGCGCGCACACACATACACAAAGAAAGGTGAATATTACAGGCATCATTACTATGATATATTTACACTATAGAAGAAAGAAGAGAAGAATAGAATAGAAGAGATGAGAAAGAATGATTATAATTGTATTAGAGTACAAGAATCTTTGTATCATTTAATCTTTCATTATGAATGGTCCACTAGACTTTGGTAGGTCCAAGTCAGTAATGAATTTTTTAGACTAAAGTGTGTGGACCAATGAAATATCAAATTAGAGCAATCTATTTTGGATATTTTTATTTTTAATTATTTTTTTAATTTTTATTTTTGGTGTCTATATAAAAACTACTGCTCTCTTCATTTGTCGTTTGTTCTCTTGCTACGGCCTCGAAACAAACAAAAAGACCAAAGGCTACCGAATCTTTTTTTTTGTTCTTTTCTTCCTCTACTTTACTACTGCACTACTTGCCTATTACCTTTCTCTAAGACCATAATTATAATATATATATTATATCCATATATAAAAATCCGTCCCTTCCCCCCCCCCCCCCCTTTTTTTTATCCTCCATTTATAAGCCCCAGAAACAAACCTGAACCAAAACCTTCATTCACTGTATCTCAAATTCACAGACGAACAGACGAATTTTTAATTATCATGCAATTCAACCCAATAACCTCACCTACCGGCTACGCTACCAACCAAACCTATACTCTCAATGATTCTTATCTTGGAATCTCGGACCAACCTAATCCGATACCCCTTGCAGTAACCAAATCTACAATAACCGCAAACGCAAATACAAACGCATATACAAATACAAGCACAAACACAAATACAAATGCAAGCGAAAATACAAATGAAAACCCAAATAGAACAAACACAAATGATACCGCTGCTGCAGCTGTAAATGCAATCACAACTGCAGCCGCCACCGCCACCCCAAAGAACGAAAAACCCAAGCGTAAACAGGTCAAGAACGCATGTGGTAATTACCCTTTTTTCCTTCTTTTTAACAATAGAACATATGTCACACAGGGGAAATTTCCGTCTCGGCATTTCGACTTATTCATACAAACTGTGTTCCAGCAACCAATTAACTAACTAAAAAAAACGCCTTCCTCCTTCCTTTCTTCTTTCCTTCCTTTCCCCCCCTCTTTTTTTTATACATAAATGTATTTTAGTCAATTGCCAAAAAGCATGTAAAAAATGTGACGATGGAAGACCGTGCCAAAGATGTCTTAAACTTGGTTTGACTCTAACATGCTCTAATTCCGAACGTAAAGAACGTAAAAAGGGTATGAAGCGTGGTCCATACAAGAAACGACAGAGACAAACCTCTTCGTCTTCTATATCTTATGATCAAGGTAAGCATAATAAAACAACAAACAATAAATAATGAAATAAAATCTCACATTATTATTATTTTTATTTTTATTTTTATTTTTATTATTTATTTTTTCAAGGTTCCTACATGGCAAATGAATGGTATCCTAACCATGGATATACAGCTCCCTCGTGCGCGGTACCGATAGCCCGAGAAGCGCAAAAGAGAGAACCAACTCTCTGGTTAGAAGAACAGCAGCATCAAGTGTACCCGACCCTTTCGACTGAAGAAAGTGCTCTGGTACATGCATTTCCAATGTTGGACACCGGCTACATTCAGGCCTCAACCACCCCTTCACTTGCCCAGTCCTCGCCTCTCTCTAGCCCTCACTCGGGTGACGAGGCTTACCAGATCTATCCCGGATCAACCTCTCCTATTTCACTTGTGTTCTCTCAGGGACAATCAGACTTCTGTGCTGCAACTCAACCACCTGCTACTGCCACCACTACTACTACTACTACTACTACTAGTGCTGCAGCTGGAGCTGATTCTGGAGCTATTACTAGTACCACCGCCACTACAGGTACCATTGTTGGCGTTGAGGTAACCCCCAATGAAAACTGGTGGATGCCGGCAACAACGACCACTGACCAGACAACCAAAACAGCCAAAACAACCAAAACAACAACAATAACAACGACGCCTTACCTCGTCCAACCCACCACAGAATCTACCCCTGGTTTTGTCCCATCATACTCACTCGGGCCCATCAGTCCAGTCATCAATGGCGTCACATTTGAACTTCCCATATCTCTTCCTGTGACATCTTACCAAGATAATATTATTATTACTCAACCAATGTATTATTCCCACCAACAACAGCCACAAAATTATCTACAACAACAACAACAACAAAATTATCAACATCCCGTAAAGGAAATCATGCCTTGTATTGATGTTCCTTCTCAATCATGGCTTGATCAGCTTATTCAACCTATTCAACAGTTACAACAGCCACAAAATTATTATCAAATCCAACAAAATAATTTTTATCAGCAGCAGCTAATGCAGCAACAACAACAACAACAACAGCAACAGAAACATCAACAAAACACTTGGCAATCATCTATGGGCACTCGCTTCTAGAAAACCAATACCACCCAAAAAAAATCAATAATAATCATAGTACTATAATTCCACTCAAGCACAAGGACAAGCCCCCCTTTTCTCTTCTTCTCACTTTCACTCTCGCTCGCCCTCTCCATCGTACAGACCTTGACTTTGTTAATTACCACCGCAACCAATAACAGCCATAACAACACCGACCTGAAAAAAAAGAAACAGTACATATATATATATATATAACATCAGCAACGACAAAACCATTACGAACCTCTTTTAATTAATGCCATTCTTCTCTTAACTCCATTTCTTTTCTTTTTGTTCTTATGCCCTTAATATTTCTCTTTTCTAAATCTTCTTTACAGCATTATACTCTTTGTTTACTGTACATACATCACACATTCTTCTATTATTATTTGTCATCTCTTTACTAGGCTTCATTTTCTTTTTCTTTCTTTAATTACCAAAAAAACCCCCAAAAATTCCTTTTATATTTTGTACTCATTTATTAAAATAATATTAATATTAATATTAATACCAATACTGTTATTGTTTAATGCTATTGTTATTCGTATTAACTATTAACTATTATTCTCACGACTTGACTTGACTTGACCTGCTTTGTCTTGTCGTCTATGTTTTTCTTATTTTACTCTTCTACCTTAACATGCAATTACTTTTTATTATTTCACTCTCTTATTTTTATATATAAAAATCTACTGTTAGACAAACAAAATTTTTTGTTTTTTTTTTTCTTTTTCCTTTCACTTCATCCCATTTAGACCTTTACTCTTATTATTATTATTACTATTATTATCCATATTCTTTAATTTCATATACATAATATCATAATATCATATACATAAAAAAAAACAGTTGAATTGCACCTCTTTATCTCTCAATATATTTTTATGTATATATACATACATCTTTATCTAAAAATATCTTGGCAATTTGGTTGGATTTTCCTTTTTATATATATAAAATGTATTTATAGAAATGTTTCAAATAAATTTTATAATCATAATTAAAATTGAAGAAAATTATTATTATTATTATCTTTCTTTTTTTTTATATAACTCTCGTTGCTATGACGACAAAATCTCAATAATAAGTTTCTAAAAAGAAAAAGCTCTATTTAAGCAAGATATACATGCACGCACAACATACGTACAACATCACACGCACGCACGCACGCACGCACGTACAACACACACATACACAAAAATATATTAGTGAATTTAAACCAATCATATTCCTTAAAAACTAGTCTTTAGCTCTCTTGATTGGGTCATTTTAATGTCATTTCTGTTTATATACAGTTTTTTCTTTTAAAAAAAAAGATTTATCCCTTTTACAGTGTATTCAATTGAATCGCAGCTTTTATTTTATTTTATTTTATTTTCAGGCACAAATCCTTCATTTTTTTTTTTTGATCATTTTCAACAGTTGACAATGATATAGTTATAATTGTTACTGCTACAACTGATAATGATAATAATTATCACAATATATTTGTAATTGAATTACTCGAATGTTTAGTATCGTAAATTTGTTCCTTTATTGTTATATATTTCATATTTTGCATTATTTATTTATTTTTAAAAAAAAATTTTTTTAGTTTATCAGTACAATATTACTATATGTAAAATTAAAGGCGGGGAGGAGGATATCACATTATCTGGAGTAATTCAATTTTATTTTATTTTTCTGGGGGAGTGGGAAGTTTATCTGCCAAATAAATGTATACATATATAAAAGATAATAATAAAGCCGGTATAGGGCTAGAAAACAGTGCTAAAATGGCAATACTAATAATAATGGTGTAGGCTACACTACGGAAAAAATAAATAAAGACAATGTCACTTTGATTCGGTATATCAAGCCACACGGTAAATTATGCTTCTATGTATACTGCCGCAATAACACCCCCTAAAACTTAAGAAAACATTCGGTAAACTTATAATTGACTTGATTGAATTGATTTTCTTTATATATATAAAACACACAAGCAAAAGAAGAAGAAGAAGATGTTGGAATTGTGATTCTAAAATCGTAAATGTGTGTATGCGTACATTTTTGTTAAATAAAGAAAAGAAAACATTATTATTCTGACTTTTAAAATAAAATCTGGGAATTAAGTTTATAGCCAATGTGTTTTCTTTTTGGTTTATGATTAAAAAATTATAATTATTATTCCCGCATTGAAACCCCTCTCTATTGTGTTCTTTTATGACGATCTTTAACTAGCCTTTCTTTCTTTTCTTTGTCTTTTCCTTAATAAGAACATCCCTGACGTTATGTCTGAATATATCTATATAATTTTTTTTTATATAGATAACTTATTTAACTTCAAAAGAATATACAATCTATAAAAAAAAAATCAAATAAATAAGAATAAAAAACAAACATGTGGGTTCAGGCTTTGTTCTTATTTTTTTTTAACCTTTTTATTTTATCTATTTATCTTTACCTTTTGATAAGAAAGTTAACCCCCCCCCCCTTTCTCCCTTCAACCACTTGTACTTTACTCAGAAACCGATCAATAATACACTACAATATCCAAGAACCAAATCAAATCAAATCAAAAGATGACTCTATTTGTATGCGCAATTGACCAAGGAACCACGTCCACTAGATTCCAGATATTCAATCAGGAAGGAGCATTTGTCACATCACACCAAGAACAACTAAGACAGATTTACAAAAGACCAGGGTATAAAAAAATACATCGCATTATATATCTCTTATAGCCTGAATTTACTTTATTAAATTTTATTTAATTTAATTTGATCTAATCCAATTCAATTTCATATTACTTGTTTGTGGAGTAGGTGGATCGAACATGATCCAAAGGAGATTCTTAGATCAGTAGTTACATGTGCAGAAGAAGCAATCCGAAGATTCGAACTAATGGGCCATTCTACCAAACATATCAAGAGTAAATAATCAAAGCATAAAACATTTTGATTTGCTTATTCACAAAATATATAACAATTTGTCTTATTATTTCTGTTAGGCCTTGGTATCACAAATCAAAGAGAAACCACAATTGTGTGGAACAAAGATACGGGTGAACCTTTGTACAATGCAATCGTCTGGGGAGACACACGAACAAACAAAATAGTCCAACGCCTTCAAAAGAAGGATACGTCTAAACTTCAGAAAATGACCGGTCTACCACTGCACAATTACTTTTCGGCTCTCAAACTTGCATGGCTAATGAAACACGTACCTGCAGTCAAGACTTCTATAGAGAAAGGACAGGCAATGTTTGGGACGGTGGATAGTTGGCTTATCTGGGTAAAGTTTATTTATTATTTTAAAATATATATATAAATGTTAAATAACATATGCATATTAGAACTTGACAGGTGGACCAAATGGAGGTGCTCATGTCACAGATGTAACCAATGCAAGTCGAACAATGTTGATGAACCTTGAGACACGCGCATGGGATCCTATTTTACTAGAGTAAAGAAAGAAAAGAAAAAAAAAGAAACTCGTTTACAATAACACATCTTTATTAAACTAATCTTTTTATAAATATATATCATTTGTCTCCCCATTAGATTCTTCGGTGTTCCAGAATCAATCTTACCAGAAATCGTGTCTTCGTCAGAACATTATGGAGATGTTGAACTCATAAAGGCAATCAAAGGTTTACCTATCTGCGGCTGTCTTGGTGACCAGCAGGCTGCTTTTGTGGGCCAAAAATGTTTTGAGCCTGGCGAGATCAAGAATACATATGGAACCGGTGCATTTATGCTTCTTCATGTCGGAGACACTCCGGTCTGTTCCAAACAAGGTCTTATCTCAACCATTGGATACCAGCTAGGCCGCGATGGTCCGGTTGGGTATTGTCTAGAGGGGTCAATTGGCGTGGCTGGATCAGCTATTGAATGGCTCAAAGACAACATGGGTATTATTGAAAATGTAAAACAAGTAGATGAATTGGCTTCACAAGGTAAATTACATTCCTATATACACATACAATTGACTGCTTGATTTTCTTTTATTTATTTGTTTATTTGTTGGTTGTGTATTTCTTTGGAACTCCAGTTGATGATACAGGTGGCGTTGTGTTTGTAACTGCCTTCTCGGGTTTGTTTGCTCCTTACTGGCGTGACGACGCGCGTGGTACCATTGTCGGCTTAACTCAGTTCACAAATAAGTGCCATTTGACGCGTGCCACTCTTGAGGCTGCGTGTCTTTCAACACGTGCAGTTTTGACAGCCATGCGACAGGAAGGCCATGTTGAACTCAAGACATTAAAGGCTGATGGCGGTCTGTCCAATTCTGATGTGTGCATGCAACTCCAGGCAGATACACTGGGTATTCCCGTAGGCAAGTGATTTTCTTTGTACCGTTAGCTGTACCATTTGGTGTATTAATTATATATTATAGAGCGACCAGCTATGCGTGAGACTAGTGGGTTAGGAGCAGCATTTGCAGCTGGTCTTGGTTGTGGTCTCTGGAAAGACCTTGAAACTGTAAGATCACTGTATGTAGAGGGAGCTGATGTATTTGAAGCCGATATAAATAATAAAGGTAAGACAGAAGAGTAATTCAATTTGATTCTTACAGATATTTATATTTATAATATGTGTAATACTAATACTAATAATGATATCTAGATCGTGAAGCAAAGTATACAATGTGGGAAGAGGCTGTTAAAAGAAGTTATGGATGGACACAAGTTTACAATGATGACTCTGAATAATATTAATAAAAAAAAATACACTTTATAATAATACACTCCCAAAACTGAAATCACCGACAAAATCTTTGATTTCTACCCCCGAATAAACCATACATCAACTTCATTATGCTATATCTTCTCAAGAAGTTGACAAAATAAAACCAAACATTGTGTTGTTATAGAGAAATGTATATATATTATAGAATAAAAATAAAAAAATGAGGTTTAATATACGGTATGATCACCACGAGCTTTTATGACTGCTTTAACTCTGCCAGGCATACTTGCCACAAGAGTTTGCAGAACTTCAGGGTCAAGCAACTCCCATTCCTGAAGAATACAGGCCTTCAGCTCTTGCACATTGTTAATAGAGGCCTTTCTCTCTTGAACCTTGGCCTTTAGGGCATGCCAGACATGCTCAATTGGGTTCAAATCTGGACTTTGCGACGGCCAGTAGTCAAATCGTTTAATCTCCCAACGGTTTTTCCACCACGTCGTGTAGGACCCAGTATGACAGCTAGCACCATCTTCTTGGAATGTGAACACGGTGTCATGTTCTTCATTCAATTGTTTGTACCAGGGATTGAAGTCCTTAGACAGACAATTGACGTATGCATCTTGGTCTACAGATCCTTCGATAAACGATAATGGCCCAATGCCACCAGCCCAGAAACAACCCCATACCATCACGGAACCTTTTCCATACTTTTCTGTTGTTAGTGTATGGCGTTCCTGGTGCCTCTCCCATCGTTTACGAATTATGGATGGGTCAGAATCATTGCCTTTCACCATGAACCTCGACTCCTCTGACCACACCACTCTGCTCCAGTCTTCGATGCTAAAACTGGCCCTAGCTCTAGCCCAACGCAACCGATTCTTTTTCTGCTCACGGGTTAACTTTGGTTTAGATACAGGGGTGTAAGAACCGAAGCCTTTTGCTCGTAGGTATCGGATAACTGTCTGTCTACAGACAATAATGCCAGCAGCTCCCAAATTTGCCTGGTGGTATCCATAACTCTCAAAAGGATTACGTCTCACACTCAAACAAAGACTTGTAACGTCTGTTACACTAAGTTTCTTTGGTCTCCCAGGTCTGGTTTTTGTCTTGGCTGTTCCAGTAGTCTCCCAGCGCTTTATTGTATCGAAAACTGTAGTTCTAGGAATGTTCATACGGTTTGCGATGTCAGTTGGAGTATGATCAGCTTTTGAGAGCCAAACAATGCCTCCACGCTCAAAATCTGACAGCTCGCGTCTGGAGGGAGTAGTTTTAATTCTTTTATTACTTTTCGACATTGGTGGTTAAGTTTGAGGTAAAGGTGTGAGGAAGAGAAAGGTAAAGAATGTTATAAAAAAAGCAGCATGAAAAAGGTGGTTCATCGATGATTTTTATTGTCGGAGTGTATAATAAGCAGGATTTTTATTTTTTGGGGTGATTGATTGAATTTTGGTTGATATGATATATAGATAGATAAATAGATTTTTGATTTTTGGTTGACAGATTATGGTAGTTTAAACATGAAAAGGGAGGTTGAGGGAAGGTAAGACAGTGATGATAAATAGATATATAGATAGATAGACAGAAATATAGAAGAAGAAGAATAAAATGAATGAAATAAAGAAAGAAAGCTGTACAGGACAAGAGGGATAAGGAGAAGAAGGAACTTTAGGTTTTTGTTGGTTATTTGTTGTTTTTGGACTCGCGTTGTCCAGTCTTGAGATGAGTAAATCGTCTGTCCTCGACACGTTGTAAGAACGCCACCTTTTCCATATACCTTTAATCATAAAACATAAGAAAATAACCACATATATTTGCAGTTTGTTTGTTTGTTAGTTAATTAATTATCTGGTTTGATTATGTTTTGTGTTGTATACTTCTTTATCCAATCTCTTGACAGACATTAATAGTAATAATAATAATAATAATAACTTACCCGTCTTTGTTCTGGTATTTTAGATCAGCCCTAATACCCTCTCTGTCCACATAACCTTGCCAGTCCAGCCGACTTTTTTCCAATGTGTTCATCTTGGGTACTTTGACATTATATTGTGTAACAAGGTCAGACAGCTTTGATTTTGGTCGTACCAAACCAGACTTCTTTTTTCTTCCCAAAGGTAAGCTAAGGCATTGAATTGATCATAGCAACCAAAAAAAAAACAATCATAATGATAATGGTGTTATATAGAGATTATTGGTATTAGCATATTAAGAAATACTTTTTTTCATACTTTGTTTATTTAAATTACCTTTTTAGTGTAGGTGCATCAAGAATGGAAGGAGGATCGGAAATGCCTTTTGTTGTGCTGTTGGTAATGGTATTGGAGTTGGTATTATTGGCATTTGTATTTGTGAGAATATTGGTTTTAATGGGTTCTTTGGCAGCCAATGTCTTTGGTACATTCATTTCTGCCCAGATAGCATCAATTTTGGCCTTTTGTTCGCTGCTGTCCATTATCGCGACTTTCTCATCGTTGAAAATTCTACAATAAAAATATATATTTATATATATAAATAAATATATACATATTTTATAATATATTTAAAAACCAAACATATCTGTAAAAATAAAAAAGAAAGGGAACATTTCTATGCAGTTAACCCTTACTTTGGACGCTTTACGGTAGGGTCATCGGTACCCCGCTTTCGTTTATGTGCAGGGGCATCGGGTGTCCCAATGTCGTCTTGGTAGGATTCTTCGTCAGATTCCGCAACATCGTCGGGTTCACTATCAGAATTGGTTTCTAATATACGTGTAAGTTGCTTGTTTATTTGTTTGTTTGTTTGTTTGATTTCCTGTCATTATATATAATTGTGTGCGTATGTGTAATTTAGGGTAATGATAACTATGAATCTAAGAGAGAGAAAAAGGGATCGAAATTAGACACTTGCGATCGGGTGTATAGTCGGAATCATCTTCTGAATCTTCGTCTAATGCCAAGCCGCATTCGTCTTCTCGTCGAGCATTCTCTTCTTCACGGATCTTGAGAGGAGGTTGCATTATAAGAATGAAGAATAGAGAGAAAGAAGAAAAGGAAGAGAAATAAAATAAAATAAATAAAATACAAAAAAAAAATGATTAAAACTCACAATTACTTTGAAAGGTCAATTGTGTTACCAAATTTACCAACCACCGCCTCAACCCCTCTCTCTCTCTCTCTCTATTGACCCCCCTCCCTTTCTACTTCAAACTTGATTGTGTGACTTTTTTAAACTAGGACCTATTGTCAAAAAACTGACAACAAAAAAATAAATAAATAAATAAAAATTAAAATATAAAATATAATAGATTCACCTAGAGTCTTTAAAAAGTCTTTAAAGCCCTTTAAAGCCTTACAAAACCAATAGGCCAAAAAAAAAAACATCACCCAAAGAAAAAAAAGGGGATTTTAGTTTATTATTAAATTTCTCTTATTCTTTACTATCGTCTTCACTCTCTATCCCCCTTCTTATATATATATATATATAAGTTAAATTCTTTAATCGATCAATATGGCCAGTCCGTTAGGTGGAGGAAGCCCTATGGGTGGAAATAACAATGGAATGAGTTTACAAGAAAAGCAGACAATTGCAATGATTCAAAGCACAATGGAATCATGTCCATTCAAGACAGCCATGTCTGGCACAGCAGGTAAAACAAAGAAGAAGAAGAAAAACAACACCATTCGACTATAATAGATGTATTGTTTTTACACTCTTGATTACTAATAAACGAAATAAAAATAAACAAAAACAAAAACAAAAAAAAAACAATGATTACCAAAGGTTTTGTGATGGGTGGTGCTTTTGGTTTGTTCATGTCATCATTTGAATATTCTGGCCCCAACATGAATGAGGAAATTGCCAACCAAACTACCAAGCAACAAATCAAGGCTGCTTTCAAGGATATGAGTTCTCGTTCATATTCAATGGCCAAGAATTTTGCTGTAGTTGGTGCTATTTATTCTGGATCAGAGTGTTGTATTGAATCTGTAAGTATTAAATATTTGACATTTGAGTAAAAGCGTATGTTAGATAGTGAATGAAAGAGGGAGGAGTAATGTTCTTTAATTAACGATTACAAATGCATTCTTGTTCGCTTTCTTTTTATCTTAGTATCGAGCCAAAAATGATCTTTACAACAGTATGGCTGCAGGATGTTTCACAGGAGGAGCCTTGGCTGTAAGAGCTGGTCCTCAGGCTGCAGCCTTTGGCTGTGCTGGTTTTGCCGCCTTTTCTACTGCCATTGATTGGTATATGCGAAGAGATTAAATTCTAACTATAGAGAGCCTTCCTTGTTTTCCTTTTTTCCTTTCTTGTTTGTTTGCTTGTTTGTTAACTACCATTACCACTATCACTACCAAGAATTGCATGTACGTGTCGACCTTGCCTTGATTTTACCACCATCAGCAACTCCTACTTCCTTACTCCTTATTATCCGTATTATCATCAACCAACCACTCGCTCACTACCGCCACCATTACCACTACCAACACTACCAACCATAAAAAAAATTACCACCTTTTTCCTCTATATAGACACTCCAGAATAAACCATTTCCTGATTATTTATTGTACAATAAAAAGTAATAATAATTATTAATAATATAAAATGTGCTTTGACAATTGGGGTTTTTTTTTGTTTCCTTCTTTAAAGATGAAAGAATTAAAGAGAGAAAGTACAGTGCAGTGTAGTTTAATGTAATGTAATGTAGTGTATTGTATTGTAGTATAGTGTAGTTTAAGTGTATTAGATGAAGCTTATGATACTCATCTCTATATCCCTTTCTTTGTTTATAGTGTATCTTGAAAGGGTAGGGCGTGATTTGTTTTGTATTAGCATTAGCTGTAGTTTTAGTTTTAGTTTCTAGCTTTGGCTTTGTCTTAAATCTCCTTTTTTTTCTAGTTACGCAGGTGAAGTGATTGTTCATACACCCAGGCACCTTCGTCTAGGTAAGGCTTGCCAACCATTGATTGTTTCAACGCAGCAGTGTGAGTTGTGTACGAATCCCGAGCAGATTCATCCTTGACAAACTTGAAGAGACTTGGCTCCCATGTCTCATGCTTTTCCTCTCTTTCCTTACGGACCTTGCGCTGCCATTCTTCGATCTTGGATTTCTCGGCATTGGCAACCTGGAAGTTCTTGACCTTTAATGCCTCAGTTACTTTGCCCCACAGACGATGAGAC
This sequence comes from Phycomyces blakesleeanus NRRL 1555(-), assembly GCF_001638985.1. Classification (NCBI taxonomy): domain Eukaryota; kingdom Fungi; phylum Mucoromycota; class Mucoromycetes; order Mucorales; family Phycomycetaceae; genus Phycomyces; species Phycomyces blakesleeanus. Next base: position 957,378 of record NW_017265137.1, on the reverse strand, counting down.
TCGATCTCCTTTTGCTCATCATAAGGTGGTGTGCGGCGGTCTGCCATGGGCTCAGCCTCGGCATCAAACAAGAGTTCCTTTTGAGAGCTGCCTGCATTGCTGTAGAACGACTGGTGGCTCCATCTACCGGAGAGGGTGTAGCACTCTTTGCCTTCATAGCTGATCCCTCCCTTGATGTGGTTGTACTCACCGCCAAACCATGGTTTGGGAACAAACTCAATAACAGACTTGGCTCCATTGGTACACATGATGGTGCATGCGCCGCTCAACTCAATAAAGGCAGCACCAGTGAACACACCGCGGATCATTAGGTCCGGGAAATCAATCAAGTACTGCTCATTCCATGGCTTCACATACAAAACCGCACGTCCAACTTGTTCGATCTTGATAGAAGTACCCTTGAACTTGGACTTTTGACCACCTGGAGAATAAAGAAGAAGAAAATGATACTCATTTATCAACAACAACAAAATTGGACATGTATATAGATATATATTTACTACCAAAAAAAAAGACTTACAATGGCCATTGAGAGAAACACCAGCCTTTTCATCTTCCAAGTAAAAGGCTGAGATGGGAGGATGGTGACGCACTAAAAAAAGTTATTGGTATTGGTGTTAGTATTTGAATTGGCAATTTTCATTTTTTCTGTTTTATTTTATCTTAACAAGCAAATAGAATAAAATAACACCTCTACTTCATATAACCACATCTCATCTAATCTCATTTTATCCCACCCCTGCTGCTTCTGCCTTGTATAATTTAATTTATTACTTGCCTTGTTCACAGATACAGGAAACATCGCCAAGATTACATCTGAACTGCTCACCCAAGATAGGGTTGTAAGGCTTCTTCTCATTCAACCCGTTTGTACAGCGCGATGCATAACTTCCCCACAAGGTTGACATAAACCAGCGTGTTACTGCCAGCATGCGTTCTAATCAGCACCAGACAAACACAGGTTTTTTTTTTAGTTAGACTTGTTAAAATTATAAGCCTCCCAAACTTATTTAGAGTACACATGCACGTCTATATACATGTTTGTATATATATATATATGTAGCTCATAATAACCAATAACAAAGTAATGATCACTGTAATTATTTTTTTACCCTTTGGATCCGAAGACTGGCTAATAGCGGTGAAACTGTACCATAATAATAATAACAATAATAATAATGGTAGTAGTAACAATAAGAAAAATTAGTTGACGTAAGTACATACACATGCACATGTGTGTGTGTGTGTGTGTGTTGATAAGATTAAGTTTGGGGTATTTGTATATCAAACAGCCATATAAAGTGTGGGAAGAGAAAATAAGAGAAGAAGAGGGAAGGGAAGGATAAATCTGGTGCATTAAAGCAAGAAAAAATACCCGAGATATACAAGGCACCACCGGCTTTGTTGGATCATTCCTTTTTTTATAATATATATATGTGTATATATTATAAACTACTTACCAAGTTGGGTGGTCTCCCCAATAAGTACTATAGGACTGGAATGAGTTTGTCTGTTGGGGAGGTAGCTTTCAATTTGATCATCATCCCAACTTTACCCATATTCCAAGAGAGACAATCCATTTAAGAAAAATGCGGGACAGGTCAGCGAAGAAAGATCACCCGTGAAGCTGATGACTGTTTTAAGGAAATCCTTAAATTGACCCTTGGTGCTGGGTTCAACATGGTGCATGGACAAGGTGTCGACATCATTAACAGTAGGAGGAGCTCCTTCGGCATCTGTTGGTGACTTTGGGTCGTTTGATGATTTAGCGAAAAGTGACTTTTTTAAGACCATGGCCAGAAATTATAAAATATAAATATAGATATAAAGAGCAAAAATAATAATAACTGCTATTTAGTGCGCAAAAAAGAAAAAAAAAAGAAAAAGAAAAAGGTTAAAAGTAGAAGAGAAGGCAAGAATAGCGGAGTAGATTTAGTTTTATTTAATCATCATATCTGGGTTTTTAGGTTGTCATGGTTACTTTTTTGTTTTTGTTTTTGTTTTTGTTTTTGTTTATATTATACATACTATATATTTTATATATATATATATGTGTGTGTGTATATATGTAAAAGACGTTTTATTGACGTAGCAACAACGTTTTTTTAATTTATCAGAAATAATTTTGGATTTGTAATACGCTTATAATCAACAAAAAAATGTATTTGTTTCAATAATGAAGTATTTGATAACAAAAAAAAGGTATAAGAGAAATGTATGCATAGAGTCATAGAATTAAGTGAGTCTTTTAAACAACCTATTGTTGTTGTTGTTTTTAATAAAGAAATAAAAATATGTGCTTACCAATTGAGAGGCTGATTCTAACCTGATACTTTCTATCTCTTTTTTTATAAATAATATATATACCCATACACACATTAAAGAGGGTGTGAACTTGTAGCAATTTCTCATCAAATTGCAATCACCCTTCCAATTTATTCGGTGTTTACAATACCTCGAGAAAACTTAAACGTCCGCATTATCTTATTTAGGCGTTATGGGAAATTGACTTGAACTTGCCGCAAGTCCACGCCCTATTGTTATAAGTTATCCCCTTTTTCTACTGCTGTCTCGTTATTGTCCCTTACTCACTTTTTCGACAACACACCATGACCGGCAGTTTTTTTCTTTTGCTTTTTTGCTTTTTATTTCCGCATTACGCTCTCGGATAAATCAGCCGCGATATAATTTCCACTGAGCAAATATATTCTCGTCCACGTACAAGACACAAATACGAAATACTGGCCGACTGTACAATTGATTTTTAAGCTATGCACTCTTTTTTATGCACATATAGATACAGTTACAAGCACGCTTACACAAAAGAAACTTACGGGAAGCGGACGCGTCAGTCCGTAATCCAAAATTCCTGTTAAAGATGTGACATTTTGTCGTGCAACATCTTCAGGGCTTCAACTTGAATGTCCGTGCGAGGAAAGCCGCTTACAAGAGCACCTACGGTTGAGTCATAATCCAAAACTGCGTGTAGTAGTAATTCAATCACACATCGATCAGAGATCATCTGACCTAGATTGCTGAGCTCATTGCATTCAGGAAATTTCAATAATTGAGACACGATAATGGGAAGATTGGTAATCCCGCGTGCCTTGAAAGTTGAGTGTGTATGTGTGCGTGGGTTCCCTTTCCTGCAAGATAAAAGTTGTGGATGTACAAATTCCTTTTTATATACTTATAAGTATATATGTATATAGTTGAAGTAAAAAATAAATAAAGAAAGAAATATTAGGATAACAGTTGATAGCTTTTATCAAGTGCATGAATATTTATTAACTAAGGATACACCAGCACATACTTACCGTTTGTCATGTCCTTCATTGGATAGTATTGTTAGCTGAGACATATAAATAGGCTTTATAGCTCTACCGATTCCCCACACACGCACAAATACACGGTCTAATGAACAACGATATGAAAGAAATAAAGAAAGATTTTTTTGCAGCAAAAATGAGGTCAAAGCGCAACACGTACTTTTCCTTTCCCTCTCTCTCCCCTTTCATTTTTCCTCTTTTGTTGTTATCGTACCCACACGTGACCCCTCTTACGCTTACCGTTTAAAGGTTGTGCACAAAATATATGTGTGTATGTTTATTTTTAAATATATATATATATATACATGAAAAAAAAAATTAGGTGTCTTTTCTACACCAATCGTCATGAGCAGATCCCGCTTTACAAGACGCCTGTTTCCTCTCTTGACTGCTGGAGTTGTGGGCACAGGCATATACGCAGTTGACAATTGGACAGACGCTAAGCTTATCCAACGCAACTGTCGCACGGCTTACAATGGAATGGCAGTAGCGATTGATTACAAATTGAACTTTCAGCCTACCGCAGACAGGGACATTCGGCCTATTGAAGAGCTCCACAAAAGAACTGCCAACAGACTCTTTGATGTATTTGAGAAAAACGGTGGATTGTACATAAAGATGGGCCAAGTGATCGGCACCCAGGCAGCAATTCTGCCCTTACCCTACCAAGAAAGAGCGCGTCGTCTTTTTGACTCTGCACCAGCAGTACCATTCGAGGCAGTAGAGAGAGTGTTTAAGGAAGACTTTGGGTGTCTGCCTGAAAGCGTATTTGATGAATTCGATAAGACTCCTTTGGCGTCCGCATCAATTGCACAGGTGCACAAGGCCCGTCTGAAGAACGGCGATATCGTGGCAGTCAAGATTCAGAAGCCAGCTATTCAGAAGCAAATTAACACGGATCTGTTTTGCTACCGGGTACTTGCACAAGTATATGAGTACATGTTCGACCTTCCTATTACATGGTCTACAGATTATGTAGAAGATCATCTTCGCATGGAAGCTGACTTTGAATGTGAAGCCAGGTAACAAAGCGTAGCATAAAGATGTATAAGTGTAATGGACAATAAGATAAAGGCTTACTCACTACAGAGTATTATTTATTTATTTTGTCTAGAAATGCGATGAAAGCATGGAAGCATATCCAAGACGAGCCTCGCCTTAGAGGCAAGGTGTATATTCCAAAGACATACCCAGAACTCAGTTCAAAACGAGTGCTGGTGTGTGAATGGATCGATGGAGTTCAGCTCACAGACACCGCTAGTATTGCGGAACGCCACCTAGATTTCAACTGGGCTATGAAAACGGCCATCATGGCATTTTCGAGCCAGATATTTAAGACCGGGTTTGTACATGGTGACCCTCACCCAGGCAATGTACTAGTTCGGTCTCATCCCGACAATCCCAAACACACGCAGGTAGTGCTAATTGACCACGGCCTATACATCCAAGAGTCAGAAAAGTAAGCTATTGTTTTGGTGGAATTTGACACAAGTTTCTGAACCGGATGTAAACCAATGTTGAACTATGTAGATTCCGTATTGAATACTGTAGAATGTGGGAAGCTTTATTTATGTTAGATATCAAGACAATGCAAGAAATATGTAGTAGTTGGGTAAAGTAAAAAGAAAGATAAAAGATAGGGGAAGGGAATTTAATGTAAAGCGAGAGTGAGAGAGGATCATAGTAACTAACCTAATTATTTTCAAGGGAATCCACGATGCCAATATGTTTGCGTCCTTGACCTTGCAAAAGCCATTCTCACCCGAGAAAGCACTTCATATCCAGCAGAGTGTTGATATGCGCGACGTCTACGATATGCAAATGAATGCTAAGGAGCGTATTAAACACTTCCTTAAAGACCAGTCTCTTTTTCCTCGAGAAATCATCTTCGTGTCTCGAAATATGAATATAATGCGTGCTAATAATCGTCAAGTGGGAAGTCCAGTTAATCGAATTAATATTATGGCACGCTGGGCAGTAATTGGCCTTAATACTTCGACGAGCAAAGGAAGCTGGCTGCAAACTGTCCGCCTATCCTGGAAATCATTCCTGTTTGAATCTACCCTATTGTTAATGACAGTTACTTTTTGGATGGTGCGTTTCAGAGACGCTGTGGGAAGGGTTGTTTTTGGCAATAAGCTTAATGGATTCGAAGATGTCTTGGACAAGAAGATGACAGAACAGGTAAATAAATAAAGACTAAGGTTGCTATACGAGTTTAACTAATGCTTTTCTTTTAAAAAAATGGTATCCAATTTACAGCTGGAACGTCAGTTTGGAATCAAGATAGATTCTTCAGTTTTCGATGGTTAGAATATAAAGAAGATTAGAGAAGAAAAGAAATTGTTTTTTTACAGCTATATATACAGCAATTAATTATACTTATATCAGTTCAGCCATGTACAATAAACACATATATGTGTTAGGCAAATTTATGTACAACATTGTACTTTAATTACATTGACTAAAATCAGACAGACAAGCATAGGTTGACAAAGGCTTCTGTAGAATTCAGGAGAATATATTGACATTCTCACATTCAAATCAAAGACAAGTAAATGTTTTGGCTACATAACAACCACATATCTAATAATTGATCGTAATTATTATATTCTTGATTTAACCAAAAATACTATCATTATTATTATACTTTTTTTAAAGAAAATCTAAAGACTTGCTTAATGGTAGAGTATATATGAATAAATGCAGAATTATGTTTTAAAGGATAATTCAAACCACTTGCTTAATCAGTTTATTTTACTATTTTTTGTTTTTACTTTATTTAGAAAAAATACATGGATGGACTTGTGTATAAGATTTCGATAACCAACTGTAATTAACAAGAAGTAGTTGAAGCAATAATTTGACATATCTATCAAACTACGCTCTTTCCAAAAGACAAGTACCAAATCCAATTGGTACCCAAAACACTTACCTCTTCACAACTTGGTAAATGTACAGCACGCGATGTGTATATATGTATATATCAGTAAATATCTTTAATCATTTTTTCTTGTGCCAAGCCGTATCTGTTTCTGATTAAATGTACCTAATGAATTTATAAATTTTATAAAGTTGATTAAACTTCAGCTTTGTGACCGTGCTATTTTTCTCATATTTAATTTCGTTCGGTGACGAACAGTATGGACCTTCCCTAATATCACATTCACTTTACAGGTAAATTGAAATGGCCAATCCATATACTAAAATCCATCCATCCATCCATCCACACACATCACTTACACATCCGTCTAATCTCTTTTGTAGCCATGGGTAAGGAAAAGACTCACGTTAACGTTGTCGTTATTGGCCACGTCGATTCCGTAAGTATTTCCCACTAGTACTACTTTTCTTGTCCTGAATTAATAAATAAATATATATGTTCTAAACAATTTTGTTTCAATCTTCAGGGCAAGTCCACCACCACCGGTCACTTGATCTACAAGTGCGGAGGTATTGACAAGCGTACCATCGAGAAGTTCGAGAAGGAAGCCGCTGAACTCGGTAAGGGTTCCTTCAAGTACGCCTGGGTTCTTGACAAGCTTAAGGCCGAGCGTGAACGTGGTATCACCATCGATATTGCTCTCTGGAAGTTCGAGACCCCCAAGTTCATGGTCACCGTCATTGATGCCCCCGGTCATCGTGATTTCATCAAGAACATGATCACTGGTACCTCCCAGGCCGATTGCGGTGTCCTCATCATTGCTGCCGGTACCGGTGAGTTCGAAGCTGGTATCTCCAAGGATGGTCAGACCCGTGAGCACGCTCTTCTTGCCTTCACCCTCGGTGTCCGCCAGTTGATCGTCGCCATCAACAAGATGGACACCACCAAGTGGTCCGAGGCCCGTTACAACGAAATCGTCAAGGAAGTTTCCTCCTTCATCAAGAAGATCGGTTTCAACCCCAAGTCCGTTCCCTTCGTCCCCATCTCCGGATGGCACGGAGACAACATGTTGGAGGAGTCCGTCAACATGGGTTGGTTCAAGGGATGGACCAAGGAGACCAAGGCTGGTGTCAAGTCCGGAAAGACCCTTCTCGAGGCCATCGACAACATCGACCCTCCCGTCCGTCCTTCCGACAAGCCCCTCCGTCTTCCCCTCCAGGATGTCTACAAGATCGGTGGTATCGGTACTGTTCCCGTCGGTCGTGTCGAGACTGGTGTCATCAAGGCTGGTATGATCGTCAACTTCGCCCCCGCTGGTGTTGTCACTGAAGTCAAATCCGTCGAAATGCACCACGAACAGCTCGTTGAGGGTCTCCCCGGAGACAACGTCGGTTTCAACGTCAAGAACGTTTCGGTCAAGGATATCCGTCGTGGTAACGTCTGCTCTGACTCCAAGAACGACCCCGCCAAGGAGTCCGGTTCCTTCACTGCCCAGGTTATTGTCCTCAACCACCCCGGTCAGATCGGTGCTGGTTACTCTCCCGTTCTCGATTGCCACACTGCTCACATTGCCTGCAAGTTCGCTGAGCTCCTCGAGAAGATCGACCGTCGTTCCGGTAAGAAGATGGAAGATGCCCCCAAGTTCATCAAGTCCGGTGACTCTGCCATCGTCAAGATGGTTCCCTCCAAGCCCATGTGCGTCGAGGCCTACACTGACTACCCCCCTCTCGGTCGTTTCGCCGTCCGTGATATGCGTCAGACCGTTGCCGTCGGTGTCATCAAGGCCGTCGAGAAGGTCGACAAGGCCTCCAAGGTCACCAAGGCTGCTGCCAAGGCTGGCAAGAAGTAAATTACCCTTTACTACTTCCCTGTTTAAGCACCATGAAAGAAAAGGAGCGATCTTTTTTTTGTTATCAATTCAAAAATAAAATAAAAAGTTGTATTGAGAAATGTATATTAAGTATAAAAAGTGTTGACAAGTACAGTGTGTTTATATTTCAATGAAGGAATTGAATATTAAAAATTATAATTTAATATTTATACACATAAATCCTACGGGTTGGTGTTTTGTCTATCATTTAATTAATTAAGTTTTAAAAGAAAGATAAAGAAGAAGAAACTATAATAATAATTGAAAAGCACTTTTGGCTTTGTGTCTTTGTGCGTAAATGTATTTTAAAAGTTGAGCAAATGAGGTGCAATGCAGAGAATAATTAAGGCTGGTGTCCATTTGAAAGTAGCGGTACCAGCGCTGAAGATGGAGTTGGTGGTAGCACTTGTGCCAGTCGATGCGCCCTTTGCGCCAGCTGCACTTGAGGCGGCAGGAGCAGCAGCAGAGCTTGACACTGGAGGAGCGTTAATAACAATGGCGACAGTGGCGTTGGTCTGAGAGATGTTGTCAAAGTAGACGACCTGTTGAACGCAGAAATAAAAACATATGTTAATACAAGCTTCCTTAAAAGATAGTATTATATTATATACTTACGAGGTAGTTTCCTGGGGTGGTGTTGAGAGGAATAGCGTACTGTTTTTTTTTTTTAAAAAAAAAATATGAAGTCAGCCAGCCATATACATTTTAGTGCTTAAATAAAAACAAAAAACAACAACATACGTTCTCCTGGTGTTCATAGACATCAGCACCACCAATTGTTTTCTTATAGCTGGAACCCTGACCGATATTGGCATTTGCAAGGGCAACTACACTGTTGGTAGCATTGTTTGCACTAACGACTATTACAGACAGCTGGAGGTCTAATACAAAGAATACGATTAATCGATGCTTAAGTGTATCACATCTACTTACTATCGGATGTTGTGTTGGATGCAACATCATAAACAAGAGGCAGGGTCTGGCCTGCGACGTATGGGTTGTCGGATACAGGCAAGGAGACGTTGAACTGGTAGTTAGGAGACTGGACAAAGGCTTGTGTAGCACCAATGAAAGCGCTGATGATCAAGGCAACTGGGATTCTCATGATTTTGACAGAATATAAAGTAAAGGAGGTAAAGGGACGTTTGGGGACGTCAGGTAACTTGGTCTTTTATGCTTTTGAAGTTTGGCTGTATTTATAGAGTGATACACAAGACAGTAGAATCGACAATCCTGAACTGATTGGTCTATTACCCACTCACAACCTCATTCTCCCAGCCCACATTCGAAAAGCTTTGGTAACTCACTTTTTCCCCTTGCCATAAATAGGCCTACGCCGGTTAAAAATAGGACCAATGCCCTATCTGTACCACATTTATTCCACTTGCAGCCAAAAAGAAAAAGATGTTGCTGTTGACGGTTCACACCAGAAAGGCTAAATTATTCACAAAGATGTTGGAGAACTCACGTTTGTGGACAATTATTCCTGGCATTTTAGAGTGAGCCACACTGACAATAAGCAAAGTATAAAGATGTGTTTAATCAATATTTTTCTTTTATGCTCATCTCATCATAACTGTCCTTATTTCCTATTAATAAACTTTTCTTTTTCATCACGAATATCCATGCAATGTATATATAACTACGGCTAGGCTAACCCATCCATTCGTTCCTTTTTTTTTCTTCTTCCTCTTACTATTATTACTATTAGTTAAAATAAAGTAAATGATTGACTACTTTAAAAATAAAAACAAACCAAATAATAATTAAACATACAGCCATGACAGCCATAATAACCATGACAACCAGGCAACCCTTTTCTTATTACTATTTCTATTGTTTTGTGGTCATGGGGAATGACGTTACCTAGCAACACTTGAGCCTGTTTAGCTCTTGTTATTTATTTTATCTTTTCTTTTCTTCCCTTCTTGTTTTTTTTTTCATAACACAAAAATGAATTGCAAGGAATGGGTGATCTCATTCGTACCTCTACAACAAAACTTATTAGCAAACGTAGACTGTAGTCAAAAGAAGAGCCTATAAACTTAATCAGTAGTTGTGCCAATGTGATAAAGAGAGAAACAAGAACAATCCACTTTTTGTTCTTGGGGTAGTATCTTTGTAAACTCAATGGTTATCTTAAACGTATAGTGTCGGTAAGTGGAAGGCGATCCTTGAAGACCCTCGATACTACTTTTGTAGGTACGCCACGGTGGATTTGAAAGACAGGCAAATAAAATAGATATTCCATTTTTATTTTGGTATTGTACGTTGTATGTTAATGAGATTATTAGGTTTAGGTCTGTATACCCGTCGGTCTATCAGGAACTGTATCCCGCGTCTAAAGAAATCGAAAAAAAAATCGTGATAGGGGAGAAAGAATAGGCTCCCACTCTGGTACAGATATCCCAGTGAGGACATCGATTATTTGGTAAACGTAAATATGAAGCATTCTTACTTTGGAGTGGAGAAAGTAAGTACAGTTTGTATTGATACATATAAAAAAATGTTATAAGAGTTTGTGTACAGGTACTTAAGATATATATATATATATATATATATTGGTACGGTGTAGCATGGTCGAAGATTGAAAAGGACCCCGAGCTTAATATGTTTCACCATAAAAGTATAGATTTGAGAAATAGGCAGGTCAAATCCCAAAAAATGACTTACTGTTGAGAAACAGAGCGATAGACAATATGGTAGGTATCTTATATAGTAAGCATATTCAATTCTACCTAAATATGATTCCACGACTACCTGGGGTCACTCGTCTCAAAGCACGTGCCTTGGGACCCACACTTGCACTAGCAGTTGGTGGTTCGGTGGACGACGTTCTCCCACACGGCTTTTGATCTTCCTCGGTGTTGTTCAACATGATTTACCGTTTGTCTCGCCAAACTGCCAACAGATTATCTAATATTACCTTAAACATTTCTCACGGTTCGACTCTAGAGACACAGTAAAAGTCTTTACTAATTGAAGGATGATGTGCTAGGCTAAAGTCAAAGTCTAAAACCCAATTAACATTATCCAAATATATAGATACTTTTCCTCTGATTACCCTTTCCCTTCCCTTAGATAATTGTACTAGATAACTTCAGATGATAAGGATAATACCCTTTCAGTAACATAGAATATATTTCTGAATTTTCGTAATAAAATAAAGAAATATGGTAGCACAGCAAGAGTCTCTGACTATACGGATAATGGTAATAGGTTTTCAGCCTTTGGCTTTAGCCAAACCTATCATGCTTTTTTAGTCTAAGAGTCTTTTTCAGTAAAGTACAAAGTTTTCTCGGATTCATATGGCTTCCAGACAATCTCGGCGATCCAGGAAAAATAGCAGCGTACAGCATTGTGTAAGGATCAAAGTATTTCTCATCTTCAATCATCCCAACGTTTTTATTTTTTCATTTTTTTCTGGGTGTCTTTCTCTAATATATTCCGTGGTTTTTATTTATTTCAAAGGTGATTAAGTTCAAGCCATTGGATTTTGGTAAAAAGGTTCGGTTGGTTATTATTATTAATGACGTTGTTTATCGAGTCCAGAATACTGCCAATCCTGTTGCTGATTGAAATTTTCTCTGTATCATTCAGTTTCTCATGCAACTGGTCTTTATATGACTTGTGGGCATGAAGATTTATGATTGTGATAATAGACTTCTAGAAAGCATTTAATTTTTTTTTCATCATGCAATTGACACGGGTGTTGTGAGGTTTCCCAACTTCGTCAGCCCTACTCTTATTCTTTTTCTCGTTTTTACTTCTGTACAGATTTACCTTCTCTGGCACGATGGATAAGGTCCACCATCTTTGTATCGTTCATCGTAGTGAGTCTAGAAGTAGTTATATAGCTCTTTTTATTTGTTCTTTAATGAACTTGTCTTTATATCCGTATTCATTTTGTTATCACTGAGTTGGACATTTACATTACCTGACCGACCCACCATGTGTCATTATATAATTGCTTCATTTAAAGGCATTTCTTTTTCCAAAACACATTTCTACTTATTTTTATCATCCATTTCATCATTTCAATTAGCTACATTGCTTATTTCAAGATTCTGACATTTGAAATTGATTTCGTTCGGGAAAAAAAAAAGAAATAGAGCAGGTCCGAAAATCAAGTAAAGATATTATAAATATCTACTCGTACTAATTTTTATAAGCCGTACTCACTCTTTAGATTCAGAAATGCATATCCGGACCGATACGCGTTACTGGGTTACACGTCTCGTCGATCCGTTACAAAGACCACGAATCAAGGTACTCGCAAACCCATTGATAATTCTCTTGTGTGTAAAATCTCTGGCTTTGTCGTAGAGTTTTCAAGTATAGCTCCATTCCAGTTCATTTATTTTTACTTTCCAAAAAGATAATTCAATCCCGTTTCTACCTCATGATTATCTAATTATTGCACTCCCCACACCTCTTGATGAAAGTAATGGACCCGGACTTATTCTGTTTTATCAACTCCGTCTCTGACCAAATGACCCACATAATGTTCTCCATAAACTTTGTATAACCAATGCTACCAAGCAAGCTTGATGTGTATATGTATATGTATATATTAACATATATTTTTTTGAAGTGCACAATCCTTCTCCTTGCCTTTATTAATAGTGAAGATCGGCTACAATAAAATAAACAAAAAATGATGTCAAACAGATTTATATATAATAAGCCTAACATTGCGGAAGAGTCCGGCAAGAGTACAGGCAGCTTTGTCTGTCTGGGTCGGACTGGCACTTTATTTAGTACAACACAATATGTATTCTTTATTGTAATTTTTTTAAACATCTTTAGAAGTAGAGGTTGAGATAACAAGAATATCCTATAATAGATATTGGTATTTGTATTTGTATAGACATATATGTGTATGTATATAATCTTCTTTTTTTTTTGGTAGGTAGGTATTAGACACACACATGGAGAGAGAAAGAGAAAGAGAGATAGGAAAGATGTACAAAAAGGTAAGGCAACTTAATAAATTATTATGACATGAATAAGAAGATTGTGCGGGTGAAAAGATTAAAAGCGCTTTTGGTTAGCTACATGAGCAGACAATCTCCCCAGAGTAGGAATTCTGGTGTAGATAAACCTTTTGAAAGTTTCCTGCAAAGCATGGGCCATGGTATTGTGGAAACCGTAAATACAACGCAGGGCAATCCATTGCTGGGTGTGCTTGGGAACTTTGGTTCGTAAAGGAAATCCTGGGTTCTTGCGTAGGGTAGGGCCAATTGCCATGTAGATCTCAAAAGCGGCGCGGATACTATCCTGAACTTCGGCCGGAAGCCCGTCGATGCCGTTTTGAGCCTGATCGGAGATCTGATCGGCCAGGGCAAGAATTCGAATGGCATAAGACTTGAGAGTACGCTCGCCTAATTCCGAAGGACTGCGGGCCGTCTTTAAGACACCATAATTTTTCTGGGGTTGGTTCATGTATTGAAGTGGAACATAGCAACGACCATTGATGCTATCAGCAATAACATCACGGGCGATGTTTACCAATTGAAGACACTACAAATCAAATGTCAAATCTTTAAGTACATGATGTATTCAATATAATATATATATATATTGTTTATAATCTTACCTGCCCAGTGGAACGTGCCTTTGACAAGACATCGTCTTTACGTGCAATCATATCGGACCGCCAATTTCCATAGCCAGTCTTGTACATAATCACGCAGGTACACAGCTCACCAAAGGTACCAGAGATCAGGGCTGCGTATTGAAGAAGGTCGTTCTGGTTCTTGATAGGCTCGTTCTTGAGATCTAGCTCCCATGCATCCGTCAGTTCAAACATGGCGCGTGGGCAGACGTAGTGAGATACACGAGCGAAGGAACGGAAGGTGGACAGGACATCTTCTGATGGAAGGAGGCTTCTGTAGTGATCCCAGTCAATATGAGAGGGAAGAGTGAGATCATCGTTAGGGTTCAACTCCACAGGCTTGGTTGTATCATTTGAGAATACATCGTGCAAGAAATGTCGGAGGGTTACAAGATTAGCTTGACTTTGTTCCAGTGATGGTGCATCATCGACCAGGTCATCGGCAGTTCTGAAGAATGCATACAGAAGGCAAAGGTCCTGGCGTAGGTTTGTTGGGAAAAGGGCAGCCATGGTCTTCCATGATCTAGATGCAGGACCGAGCAATCGGATAGCAGTTTCAAGATCACTGATAGGTCCGAACGGAAGATCTGATTCGGAGGGCATGTGGCTGATCAGCTTAGCCACACCACACCAATATTCAATAGTAGTTGGACTCTGCATGCGGGCAAGAACAGTTGGATTAGCTGTGATAAGGTAGGGGTACATATTAAGGATTGCATCAATGTGATCGAGTGCATTGCAGACCATGACAAGTGTGGAGGTAAATGATACCCAGTCTATGGCAGACCATGTTGACCATTGGCCAGGAACATTAAAAGAAGACACTATAGCTACAAGTGCAGGTATTCCAGAAGATAAACAGATAACCTTCCAGCGTCGGACAAAGAAAGGGCCAGACATATAGCAGAGTACACCCATCACTGGGCTCAAAAGGCGAAGAACAGGATAATCAAGTAAGGGATGTCTATGATGAAATGATGGAAATATCATTCAGGAGAAGAAAAGTGACAGGTGGAATGAGTGAGCCGGGACATTAAATAAAAGTAAATCAACCAGGGGTGAGGGTTAGCAACCACGATAGTCAAATGAGCTAAGATTATTGTATAATTACCTCGAAACACCGAGGCTGACAAGAACAATGGATAAAACGTGGCGAGTCAATGCAGAAAATACTGGGTTGCAGTCTGGGCGAACATGAATGATTGCAAATTGCCACCGAGATAATAACCCACAGACTGTGACTGTAGTTGCTGTGATTATGGCCAGGAATATGATGTCTGGCAGTAAGATTGGCTCAGAAAACAAACGGTCAGGGTGTATGTAGTGGATTCTATTTGTTGTGTCTGGAGATAGGTAGTATAATGGCCATCCAAGAGGATATTCGGTTGTATTTGAAGCCAATTGAGATTGTTTCTGGGGTTCATCTGATAGCCAGACGCGGGCACAGAATGGAGTTATTAAGCTAGCGATTGTTAAGAAGAGGTATTTAAACCAGTCAAGTTTTGTTATGAAAGGACGATAGAGAACAATTGAGACTGTGAATGCCCCAAAGGCATGAATTAGATTTGTTGACATTAATAGGATATGATATGGTATGATATGATTATAAAGAGTAGAATATTAAATGAAAAAAAAGAGATAAAGAGAGAATAATTTTAATTTACTGTTAGAGACAACTTGTCAGTTGTATTTATACCATTTCGTTTTTCTTTTTCTTTTCCTTTTTTTTGCCCCCTTTTTTTTCATATATATCTTTTTTTGTGATTTTCAGATAATCACCAGTGGCAAATATTATACACCTACACGGCACAGGACTTTAATGCGTATAGTTAAACAAGAGCAACTGTCATCGTGCTAAAAGTGTAGGTTCTCTTGGTTTGAATATCTAGCATATATAAAAAAAAATACCAAAAGCCAAGCACAATACCTTGCATAAAATTATAAAAACAAAAGCAAATAAAATCAACAAATGAAAGTTACCTACCTTGTTGAAAAGCCGCCCTTTTTCCGTTTACACAATACTTTGACTGATTGCCTCTGGGTTTCTCCAACTCAGCCGTTGTAGAACGCTTTATTCGTTGTCTTTTTTCCACTTTGCTTTCCTCACAAATATACAATTCCCCAATAAATTTTCAAGAACCTTATATCTTTAGACCATAAGACACCAATTTACCAATCCCTTTCCCACCTCTAGGTCCCACCAACCCCTTTCCTTTGCCCAAAGTCCCCTGTTGTTTGTACCTCTGGCGATGAAACAGGTCTAGATAATTATAAATAAATATATACATTCTTGTTGTC
Organism: Phycomyces blakesleeanus NRRL 1555(-); assembly: GCF_001638985.1. Classification (NCBI taxonomy): domain Eukaryota; kingdom Fungi; phylum Mucoromycota; class Mucoromycetes; order Mucorales; family Phycomycetaceae; genus Phycomyces; species Phycomyces blakesleeanus. The sequence goes on along the minus strand of NW_017265137.1, from coordinate 941,380 downwards.
TTATCTAATACAAACTAGCATTTCTCTTTTGTGGCATCAGTAGTTATATGTTCTGATTGTCTGTATTGTGTAGCCAACGACCTTGTCCTATTATAATTATAATTATTACTAGATGTAGACTATTAAACAAGATATAATCATAGTCATAGTCATAGTCATAGTCATATTAATCTGTAAATGTTTAGATTTGAATTCAGTGGGTTTAAACAGGTTTATTTTCTACTTGTCTATTGGTTTTATTTTTATATAGTTAAATTCACTTTTTTAGATCTGCTAATACCCCAGGATATTAGAGAGGGATATCGGTTGTTTATTGAGCAAAAGAAAAGAAAAGAAAAGGAAGTCTTTCTCGTGGAATATGTCTCTTTTGTAATAATGTAAGCCAAATTTTGGCACTTTTTCTTTGGGTCATTTTCTTTTTGATCTATGCACGGTCAATGAAGATTGTCCTTGAAGAGAGGCGATCTTTCATAGCATTTTCTGCTTCTCAGGTTCACAAAGAGATGCACATAATTTAAACAAGCCCTGCTCTTGTTTATTTTTTTAGAAAAAAAAAGACAATCCTTCAGATATTCAAGAGTATATAAAGAAGTGGTTGCTAAACCATTTGTTTTATCCTTTTACTTTACTTTGATTTATTCTTATTTTTTATCCTAAATTTTAAATATATATACATATATAGCCTGTAGTATTTTCAGTAATTATATGGTATCCTCCAAGTTTCTTGCCTAGCCAATATGAAGAAATGGGGTAAGGGAGACATTAGTTTCTTCTTTTTACTAGGATACTGTCTATTTTCAGCTGTGTCTTTTTTAAAAATAAATTAAAATAATAAAAGAAAATACATCTAGAGGCTTCTCCTACTATATGTTTATGGTATCAATATTACTATGCAGCAAAAAAGGGTAAAATACATTTTCTGTGTCTGGTCTATACTTTAGCCCAACACTTCAAACAAATCATATATTCATTTATTTTGCTTTACTCCTAAAGGTGGCTACAGTGTAAGAAATTAACATTATCTACTAGAACTTCTCGCCACCAACGTGATTTTCTTTTTCTTGTGTCAGGCTCATTAGTAGTGGCGACAAGTATCTTATTTTTATTTTTATCTTTGTTCCATTTCTTTAAAGAGAGTAAGGAAGAAGAAAAAAGAAGATCCAATGGAAGCAAAATAGGAGACTATGCTGTGAGATAGAGATAGAGATCAAGAGAGAACAAGAGAGAGAAATCCTACTATAAACTTTGATATGAAGTCTCTACAAAGAAAAATCAGGTTGACGGTGGCGGAATGAGGTGTACAAGAAGTAGTTACTCTTATCCCTCATGCAGGTGGTGCTCCGTCATCTTGTTGATTTGAAAATCACCAAGGAGAAGGGGATATTTCTAACAAGTGAAAGTTTAAGCTGTATTTCATTCTTTGGAGGCGTACAAAGAAATATGGATGTCTCACAAAAAAAACACTTTAATTTTAGCTTGACTATATAGATATCTTTTTAATATTAATAGTAATAATATATATAATTAGATTATAGATTTAATCTGCAGAACTATACTAATATCATGACATACTATATAAAGGGCGAATGTATTGATCCCCATAGTACTTTTATCACTATATTGTATACAGCGTGTTGCTATGTTCAACTATCATTTCATTTATCGATGTCTAAATAACTATACAAAAGTATATATTATAGTATGCGATTAGAATATATATATATATATATATATATATATATATATATTATGTTAGCCATATGAGGAATTACTCCAACTTGAACCGTTTGGTTTCTCAAGTATTTCTTGAAAATCCAAATATATATAATTGTGTTTATGTTTATAGCTCAAAAGAAAGTTAGATGCTGTACCTACAGCTCTTACCAACACAAGGGGATAAACTAGCTCGTGAATTATATATTTATATTTTTCTGCAGTATTTCTAACAAGGTTTTGTTAAAGTGTTTGTAAGACATTCATCTTGTCATACACCCACCCCCTTCCCCCTCTCTCGATATATCATTAGGTGTATATCTCCTGATGCAGAGCCACAGTCACTCTGTTATTTAAAAGTATGTGGAAAGTCAATGCTTTGTTAAAGTAGAATGAATTAATGAATGAATGAATGAATGAATTGCCTATATATTCATTATAATCTCTCCTTTTATTTTATTTTTGATAGCTTAGAGTTATTATTTGGTTTGGATAGTCTGTTGACACAGAAGTTATTATTGACAGAGCCACATGAATTTGTTGTAATATAAAAGAATAAAAGAATACAGAATAAGATCCTTGGATTTATCTTTTGATCTCTAAAGAAGCCTTGTGCTCTTCAGCTGGATATACTTATAACACAAGACAATGTAGGGCCTTTGATTTTTTATTTATTTATTTACTTCTTTCTGTGGAGATAAAACATGGCGTTAATTATACCGTGCACTGCATAGATAAATTGAGCTCATTTTGGCTCACTATAAAGTTATAAAGTGATACAGATGATACAGATGATACACATTTTACAAGCGGGGATTCCCTCCAGTTTCCTGTTTATCTTTTTTAGTGAAGTACACAAAACAAATTGCCAAGTTTTTATTTTGTTCTGTGCATTAAATTATTTGAGATATATTTCAAGATTTATGTTACTCAGATACTGCAAATTGTGTATCAGTAACTTGTAAGTTCTAGTGTAATATGCCATGTGAATAAAATTTGTAAAGTGTTTACGTAGAACTCCAATTGTATGCATGCCGTAAATTGACAACCTCGCGCTCTATTTGACATACACTAGATTATATGTACACACTTCCAAAGATTCTTAATTATTTATGACCTACTATATAGAAATCACTTTACAAACAATCTAAATTATATATATATATATCCCTATATTGCGTATTGGTAAATGTATATTTATCAGCCTAAATTTTCGGATTTTCTTGTATAATACTTGAGGTATTTACAAAGTGTTATCTCTGTAGATTGTAATATTGTTTGTATATTATTTAATATTTTTAGAAAATTTGTCTCTTACAAGGAACAAATAAATAACTAAATAAATAAAAAGAACAGACGGACGATGTACACCGATAATGCATATTTGTTACACCACTTTGCCTTGAAATTCTAGGAGGTAATCATGAGGACTTTTTTTGTGATCAAAAAAATATAGAAGAGAAAGAAAAGAAATACTGTGGTATAAGGGATAAAACTTGAAGGAAGGAGGCAAATTATGCACTTGTAAATTAGAAAGAAGTCTAGCCTTTCGTTGAACAATACGCAAACATTTTTTTAGTAAATACCTATCATGCTACTACTCTAATATTCCGTTGCAATCTACGTTTTCCCTTTATCCTTAATGATTACAGCTGTCGGATGGCTGGAATAACTTATTGAACCACTGGTTACAATGAATTTAATAGTGTGTACCAGATTTCAGTCTATTTAAACAATTCAACATATTGTGTATTTATTTATCATACAATCAAATCAAATTACCTGCTCTTTTCTTCTAATCTGAATTTGGGAATATCTATATCTGTGAGGTTTGACTATATTCTATATAGATACATATTTACTGCTTAAACATTGAGTACATAGCAGGCACATTCTGTTTCGATAGCTATGATTTGCGACTTATAAATTGAATATACTTTTATCTCTTTTATAACTTTGCAGTTTATAGTGATCTTGAGAAAAAGTATTGACACTATTGGGACAATGCCTCTTTGACAGTATATACCCCATTATTAACATTTCTCTGTGAGATAGATTGTTTCTATTGTCTTTTTCCATCCAAGCTACAGTGGTCCCTCGATAATTTCAAGGCTCTGAAGACCCACCTCGAAAAATAGGGCTAAACTTTCACGATAATTTTTGGCCTTGAATCCTTAACGAATTTTTTTTTAGCCAATCATATGAGAGCAATATAGTTAAAGCTTGATTTAAAAATATTTAATTCAGATTTTTCACGATTTAGTAATAGACATTGATGTCAAGTGCGTTAAGTTTTCATGCCAAACACTGGGTTTTCAAGTTGTCATCTAGCTTCATTTTTTTTCAGAAATAAAATAAAACTATGTGCTATTTATTGATAAGGCTCTATTTATTAATTGTTTAGTAAAGATCATTCACTTGAAAAAAAAAATATATTTAATTCTAATTTTTGGAAATAAAAGTTTTTGTTATGCATTTTATTATTGCTATCTGACATTACTATCTATTATAACTATTTATCATTATTTACAAATACATTACAAAGTCGAACTTTGACTATACTCAACTTCTAACTTTCTTTTCTATTTTTAAACAAATTAAAATGCGTTTGTTATAAAAATGGTTCTTATTTTATTTTATAAGAAATATATCTTAAAAAGGCTTGAAAAAACTGGTAACTTTTATTTGCTTTGAGTACGCAGTTTTCTGATATTTAGTGCAGAGGCCTTCAATGATATTAACAAAGTATCTATCAATATCTTCGTCTTCCAAGATATCCAAAAGTATAAATACACTCAATTTTTTCTGAAGCAGAGTATGTTCTCTTAAGAGAAACATGTGAATCTAATTCAGTAATAAAAATAGAAGAGCCCCCCCCCCTAGGCCTTGAAATTATCGAGGGACCACTGTACCTGTGCACCAAAAAAAACCGCATTCGATCTTTTTACCTCGTTCTGCTATTTCTCGTACTCTTCTCCAAATTACCTTTACCTTACTATTATCAACTTTACTGCTCTCACCTCTCTTATATGCTGATCCCAAATATGACAGCATCTTCTTTACATTTCCCCTTTTATCATTCGTTGGATATTCAATTCCAACATCTACCTATCGTTTTTCACCTTATTACCTATTTTTATTATACTCTTGTTTACGATATTACTAGTCTCACTCTTTCAACAACAACTCATTCTATCTTTTTATTTTCTTCTTTCTTCAAAAAAACCGCCCTCCTTTAAAAATATTTCTGTTTACGAGATTGTCTATAAAAGCAATCCATATCTGTGATCTAATTTGTCTTGAAAGACTTGAGTTGATAATATAAACAGACGATTAATACCAGTATTTTGGGGTTAAGATCGTTGTTAGTTATTATTTACTGAAGTTATTTGTTTCTTTGACCGTTGGTTCACTTGCACAACACAACCAACACACACACGCGTCAATATCAGGTTGGTGCTCTTGTTTCTTTAGGTGGAAGCCATAATCATAATTAAAATGTACCAAATTTGCCGCTTATGAGACACTGGTTTCTTGAGTCTTAATATAACTACAATATAAAGTAACTTTTCTGCTTCGAATTAGAAATGAGAGATGTTTTAGAAGCACTTCACGCATGAATAACCATCAAGAAGGACTGTAAATCAGGAACCCTTAGATATATATTCGCAAATTGATAAAGAGATACACTTGACCGCAACTCATGCAAAAAAAAACTTACCATTGGCAAAAAATCGAATTCATTAGGTTTTTAAAAGGGCTAAAATACAAATACATCGTCATGTGAGCAATAACAATAGAATCACATTTTTCTTACAATCCTCCTTATTTTCTCTTTCTCTCATTATCAATTAGTCTATAAAAAGATATAAATTATTGAATTTCATGACGAGGTACAGTAAGAAAAAGCAAGTTCACTTTGATACTAAATTAACTTCTTCATGGCCTGTATATAGAAGCATTAACAATGGACAAAATTATAAACTGACCACCTACTAATACAACAACGAGCATTATATTAAGATAAAGATGTATAGCGAAATAGTATAGCCTTTTATTTTAAACATGTGTTGATCTTTTAAATAGTTTACCGTTTAGAGGGACTCCTTGTAAGGAACGAAAGCCCACGAAGATGGCATCGGCGACTACTTTAAAGAGCTGTGAATCAAAGAACGAGTTGATCGATTCTGATCAAAAAACTGGTGAAAACGAGAAGAGAAATGCTGATTATAGAACTCTTTTGTTCTCATCCAATAAGGTATTGCGGCATGATCTATCTGAAAATATATCTGACATTGTCCGTCAAAAACTGGAGAAAGCCAGTAAATTATTTATTGTTTTATCCATGTTTGGAATCATTGACAGAGCAACACTAGCATCAATATTTTGGCTTAACTTCATAAATAAAGAGTCAAGTTTAAAGTAACAAACACATAAATTATCATAATAGACTGGCTGACGATTATTGGGTACAAGTAGCTGCTCTCCTTTAGATCAATTAATTATCAGCATGTCTTGAGCTGACTCAACATACCATTTTTTTTCTAAAAGTTATTTGAAAACAAAAAGTTAGCAAGAAGTAACTTATAAAAGAAAATCTAGCGTACTCGTTTTTGCCAAGAAGAAAATCACGTGAAAATACAGTACATTTTCATGGAGTTGTAATAAGAATACGTAGTTTTCGTCATTACGAGAGTCGATTCATAGCTTGACACTTCTTTTTTGATTGTGAGCCTTTCTTGTAATGTAGAGGCACGACTTGACGCTTACATTAAAAATTAAAGGAACAGCACATTTTCTTGTGTGTTTTTCCTCTACAATATACTTAAGAGAAGGTATTCGTGGTTTCTAGCTATACAGTCAGATACGGGTAATTCTTGTGGTTTTGTCCAATCTAAAAGATTCGCTGTTATTTTACTTTTGTTCAAGTCTACTATAAACACAAATACTATAGTTATAGATAATTTTTGCAGTAATACCAGCAGTAATATAACGTGAAGGTTTGTTGGATGTACGTTCTATGCTAAATAAGTTTGATAGACATCATGCCCACATTCCAAGCATATGGTTAAATACAGAAAGAAATAAGAATAAAATATATAGATAACCGAAGCTTGTTGATTGCTTTCGCAGCACTGCTTACTAGCCCATGCCAACAAACGTGAATGCTGCATTTATGCCCACATTCCAAGCATATGGTTAAATACAGAAAGAAATACAAATAAAATATATAGATAACCGAAGCTTGTTGATTGCTTTCGCAGCACTGCTTACTAGCCCATGCCAACAAACGTGAATGCTGCATTTATGCCCACATTCCAAGCATATGGTTAAATACAGAAAGAAATACAAATAAAATATATAGATAACCGAAGCTTGTTGATTGCTTTCGCAGCACTGCTTACTAGCCCATGCCAACAAACGTGAATGCTGCATTTATGCCCACATTCCAAGCACATGGTCAAATACAAAAAGAAATATAAAGGGAGAAAAGGCTGACGCGTTGCTCTGAAAAAAAGTAAATTCTTAATCACAAAAGGGTGATTATTGTAAGAAGACGACAGTCACATTTCTAATTCTTTTTTTTCAGTATTCTTTATTGGTACAGCCGTCGCGCTTGCCGCGCGGCCATTAAAAAAAGTATGTGCTTATGCACATTAGGACAGAGAAAGAGAGAGAAAAACTACCGATCACGTGGATCAAAAAAGTAGTGAAAGGGAAGATATGGGTGTGGTGATCCAGACACTCGGATGTTGGATTTATCACATATAAGAACATATTCATATTGGGATAGCGTGGTAGCTATCATCTTGTCAGTATAAAATATATATAAACGATTAAGTAGTCAGCCCAATAATTATTACAGTTAGTACTGTAGATAATATCTTAAAGATTGTTAAGATAATTATATCATACTGCCGGGTAAACTGTGTCAGATCGATATGGAGCTAATTTAGTAGGAAGTCCTAAAGCTCTAGTGTAAAAGAGAAAAGAATAGCTAAGAGCTAAAGAAGTACAATTTATGACTTGATATCATAATTGTAACACCGGCACTAGTTAAGCAGTAAATACACTCTAATAACCAAATATAGTAAAGGAAGAAAGCCTTAAGAAACTAAGACGTAATGACAAGAGCAGATTGTGTTTTCTTATAAAAAGGGACACTTTTTATTTATGAATAAAGACAACTTATATACAGTCTCAAAGTATTTCTATACGTCTCTATCATCAAATATTTTATTTTTCTATTGTTTCGTACCTGAAATACCACATATTACAATAAAAAAAACAAATTATAGGTCTCTATATTGACCAAGATTTAATTTTGGGCCGCAGTTAAGTTCCTGCCACACTATATACTTTGTTGTTGTTGTTGTTGTTGTTGTTGTTGTACTATCTGTTGCATCTGACATTACAAGACCAACCAACTCCTTGACGTCTGCTAGGTGGACTACCTTTGGTTTGAGCTGGTCATTTACCACCACCGGAATGCCATTGTATAATACAGTACTATATATCAGCACCAAAACAAGGGGCCACCTTTTACCAGAATTCTCATGTTCAAAGAAAAGAATTACTTTTCCAAAGAAGTCCTTTGCAACGGGAGTGTATTGGCGACGTACATTTGTGAACAGATCGACTTGCACCTGAAGACGAACATGATGCGCCTCTCTTAATGTATTTTGGGCAAATGAGGAGTCAATCACACAGCCATTAATAAAAGCTTTGCGACTAGTTATTATAGCTGGTTCAATCGTCCTGCATTCAACCCCCTTTGATCTATAAAAGTCTTGAATAAGAATCAGAAGACAAGAAATGTCTTCGAAACTGTCATCAATTGTTTTATATCCTAAAGGTCTCCAGAACTCAATATCGGAATCTGCACCAGCACGCTCACCCTCACTAGTAATTGGCCAACCAGCAGACATATCTTCATACTGTAATACAACACCTCTCCATTTGCCTCCATCAGAATCAGTCAACAATTGCCGTGTACAAGCCAGCCTGACCATTATGTTTCCAGCATTCACACCAATTGCCAACTTGCTTTTGATGGCGTGAGAATACTCACCAATAGCATGCTCCATTGATCTTGTGCTGTATGCACAAGGAGGACCAAAGGCACTGATCATAACGGGGTAATGTTGTAGAATGTGCTGGTTGATGGTAAACACCGTTATTTCTATTTTATCATTCTAATAAAGGTCTTCGAGATACATGTTCCATAATTGTAATTTTCTAGAAGAAAATTATAAGTGGCAAGAAAAAAAAACACTGAATCTTATTAAACATACCTTTTTATAGAGGTTTGTTCCTCTGCTGATAACTCCCAGCTCATGAGTACATTGCAAGCTTGCACAAGTCCAAGCAATGCTTTCCTGGCAGTTGTATCTCTTACACGCTCGGCCACCAGTGTAGGGACAACAAAGAGAAGGAAATCGGCCCAGTCTACAGCCTTGAAGTATCCACTGTACTTGGATATGTTTCTCCAACAGCCATGAAATGCTGTCAGAATTGTTTTTCTTGTTGCTGCCATTGCCACGCCGATTTTCTTGAGTACATTAGCAAGAAGAAATAGAGAGTGTTTAATCCCATACTTTCCATCAATAAGCCCCCAAACCTGTTTGCCTATTCCATGGCAAAGGCCATGCATCTTGTCAAGGGTAAAAAAGAGCAGGCCTGTGAATGATGCCAGTGAAGAAAAAGGAGATTGTTCTACAAGACCCTTGCTGGACAAACTTGCTGGATCAAAGTTTTGGAAACTTTCCAAAGTGTGCATAGTAGTGTCTGGTAAAGATTTAAAATATTGGCCATGGCCAGGAGTTTGGCCCACAACATTACAGATTTGATAGCTACTTTTGCTCATATGACCAGCGTGACATGCCAGCTTTGCCACTGCCAGAATATCACCAGTTACAACAAGGACATGTACCTTTGCACAGATGGTGAGAGTTGGGGTTATGACAACCATTCCTTCCTCTTGGAGTACCTTGATGTCTGCCAAGGTTGGCTTCAAAAATGGCCAGAAGTCAAGTGGTGTGAAAGGACCTGGAATCATCGCAATTTGTAGCATCCGGCTTTTCTCATAATGGACCATCGGAGGAAGATTAAGAACTGTGGCATGCAGAATAGTAATCGAACTGGGAACATTATGAGGCGCAAAGTCATTGACAGACAAAGAAATTGCAACATCGTTTTCACCAGAGAAAAGGTGTTTGATTGATTAGTATGCATGCCTATCAAAGATGTCTGCCTTGCTGTCATCTGTCTTTTGCTTGTGATTGTGACAGTATAACATCTCATGTCTGGTACTATTGTTGGCCAAAGAAAGGGCAATTTGCCTGACCAAAGGAATCTGAACTATGGTTTTCTCGGCAATGGGTATACCGTCCTTATCGGTTTTGTTGCTTTTGTAGCAAGCTTCACCACAATGCTTGCAAGCAACCTCCTCTGCATCGTTAAACATCATACATCCATTTTGGCAGACGTTGTATACTGTTTCCTCTATGCTAGAGAAACGCTTCAAGAGCTCCTTGCCCAGGTATGGTATATACACTCTGTACGTTATCTTGGTTGACATCTCCAGAATGCTGTTGAGATGCGCAGCAAGCTTCTCATGAGCTTGATAGAAAATGCCAAAGTCATTGATGATTTTCATGAACTCCAGGTTCTTTGCATCATTGTTGCTTGAGACAGGAGAAGGCTGGCTAAAATCGAAAACCAAGGGAGAGGTACTACTTTCAATTTCACTCTCACATTCGATATCACACTTTAATAACGCAAAATCAAATTAGTACAATGCATTTGTATATGCATATATATATCTTACCATGTGATCATTGAGGTCAGTGTTGTTATTACCATCAGTGCTTTCATGACTAATTGTGCTTGTATTTTCTCTGTTTATTTGAAGCATTGATATTGTTAATACATAGTTTGCCTTTTTTAACTTTTGTTTTTCTCAAACTCACTTAAGTATAAAGCCTGAAATCGCAGCTGAAACAGACTGGCTAGGCACAATGTTAAGCACTTCTCAGCCATTTTCATATTACTATAGGTTTTTTTGCAAGAACTGCATTTATGAGGGAAAGTTTTTTTAATTGACGGCATTTTTAAGTAGGTAATTAAGTAACTTTGATAAGAATAGATATACTTATCTTCTCAATACGCATCTTTATACTTAATCCATTGAAGGTGACAATGATATAGATAATTTGAACTCCTTCACAGGACTCGTAAAGATAATAACACGTGGTATGTAGTTATTGCAGCTATTATAATAAAAACAATAAACCCCATTAAACCAATAGATATACTGAAATAAATCTGATAGTAATTAGAAAAAAAAATTTCCTCTTTTTCTCTTTTTTTCACAACAAACCCATGTTTCTGATTTTTCTAATACAATGAATAATACAGATTATACAATTCTCCAGATACTTCAGGGCATGCAAGAAACACTTTTTGCATTGCAAAAAGGCCAGGAAGAACTTCAGGTTGGACAAGACGCACTCAAGAAAGGTCAAGAAGCACCCCGGGATGAACAAGCATTGCTTAGGCAGGAGATTGCCAATGTTTGTAAAGATATGAATGGCCAAGAAAGCCCAGAGCTGACAATAGTACATAACGTAAGAAATAATAAAAGGAAGCAAAATATACAGGCTAACATAAGATAATACAGAATCTTGGTGGAGCAATTCCAAGACCAGTACCAAATATCAAAGATATAACTTTGGTACATATCTACAGAATGATGAGCCACAATCTTGGGGTTGAGCTAGATAAAGGAAACAAGGCAATCCTTCACACTTGTACAGGCCTTGTCTGCAATGAGCTGGCCACTCTTCCTTCTGTGCAAGCTCTGGAACAATATCTAAACTGGAGTGCAATTTCTTAAGAGGACAAGAACTGGGCATGTACCAGACATGCCTGTCTACTTAGAAACAATGGCATAGACTTTACCAGATGCTACAAAAACTGGGCATCTGTTGCAAAGGTCAGTCAATTATGAAAAAACCATAAAAAGCAATAGTAGACTGTAAGTCTGTGCCTGGTAGGTATCATATAATAAAATATCAACTATCAATAGAGTCTAGTAAATAAAATTATATTTAATCAGTATAATCTATATATAATAAACTATTTTTTGTTTTGATAACCAATAAACTATTTTGTATTTTGCCAACCAATAAACCATGTTCTATAAAATTTATTTCTCTTCCAACAACCAATAAAATACTCATTTATAAGAATATTTGGTGAAAAATATGTTTTTAATTCAATTAAAATTATTAATAATCCAAGCTCTATATAAATGAAAACCAATCAAGTGAATATGAATTGTAAAGTGACCAATGGTTTTAGATATAAGGTTAAGATGGAAATTTTAATATCCAATAAAAGAGAATTATAAATCAAGGCTTTTGTATATAAACACCAATAAAAAGTCAAATATAGATTACAAAAATGTGTATTGGTAACTGAATAAAACTTCACCTTTGTTAATAAGCGGGGTTATATGATAATCCATAACAGGCAGGAGGTGAAAAAGTGGGTAGGCAAAAAATACCCACCTGGGTAACCTTCTAAGCGGCCCCTCAGTGAACTCCCGGTGGACCTTCTTTTTTTCTCATAGTGTATGTCAAAGCAATATGGAGCTAATTTAGTAGGAAGTTCTAAATCTCTAGTATAAAAAAGAAAAGAATAGCTTAGAGCTAAAGAAGTATGATTTATGAATTGATATCATAATTGTAATACTGATATTAGTTAAGCAGTAAATATACTTTAATAACCAAATATAGTAAAGAAAGAAAGTCTTAAGAAACTAAGATGTAATAACAAGAGTAGATTATATTTTCTTATAAAAAGAGACACTTTTTATTTATGAATAAAGAACAACTTATATATAGTCTCAAAGTATTTCTATATATCTCTGTTATCAAATTTATTATTTTTCTATTGTTTCATATCTGAAATATCATATTTTCTATTATTTTGTATCTAAAATATCATAGATATCTTATTATTTATAATATTAACTATAATAATTATAGATCTGATTACTTAATTATTTATATATATTATATACTGATATTATAAGAGTTACTAATCTACCTCAATATGAATATGTCTTTATATATAATGAATTTAACAGCTATATAACTGAATTACTATAAGAGCTTACTGCTTTTATATTTATGAATAACTCAAACTTTTTTGGTTGCAATATATTAATTGATACGTTTTAAAATATACAATGTAAAACATCGTAAGCCCCTGTGGCGCAGTAGGCAGCGCATTGTGCTTATACTTCAAAGGTATACCAGAGTCACGCAGTGGTCGCGAGTTCGAACCTCGCCAGGGGCATATTTTTATTTTGCATCGGACTTTCCTGAGAATGTGTCGGGATGTCGGACATTATTCTACCAAGTCCTCAATCTGAAATTTACAGTGTTTCTACTTAATATTGAGCCAAATTAGGAAATGCTTTAGACAAATCAAAATTCATTTTTAGACAATATGCTTACCTTTTGTGGATAGAATGAGAATGCAATTTAGACAAAGAAAAATTAGTTTTCAGGAAAAGTAGAAATTTATTTAGACATTTTACCTGTAATTATCTAAATGTCTCAGAGATAACCTGATTACATTAGTGATGGGATTTTTATTGCTTTTTTGATTATAGTAGTGCTTACTGCTTGCTTTCTAGCCTTTATCAGAACTTTGAAAAGCTGTTAGACTTTTGAATTTTAAATTTTAAATTTTTATTTCTGCACAAATAATTGGGCTCATTAAGAATATCTTTAGGGGTTAGATTTCGAAAAACATTATATATAGTATATAGTAGCCATACCGAGAATTGAATACAGATTGAGAAGAGATGCTCAAGATATGCTTATTTTATGAAAAAAAAATTGAACTTTTTGACAATCCAAATGCTCTTTCTTTACTAGTCATTTGATTTCTATAAATGCATTAAAAATATAAATTTAATAATTTCAATATTGTCAGGTTCATAGTGAACATAATTTATATATTATTTTTTGATACTCATTTCTATAGACCATTATTTGCTTTAACAAAGGCTATAAGGAACAACTTTAATCACAAAGGTCAATTGATAATTGTTGTGGTGGTTGAAGTTGAAGAAGTTTTTAAGAGGAAGAATTGAAGATTTGAAATTAGGAACGAAGATTCGTGAGAACTTGTGTAGGTTTTGTTTATTGAGAAAGATTTTGTATCAAAGTTTGACCAGGTTCCTACACTGAACTACTACTGCTATTTATATTATTTTGGATCGGGAAAATTATATGACTGGGGTCAGGTAATCGATCCTATCTGAGCCTTAATCAGAGCAACGTGATCTTGGGATAATTAATGTATGATTAATTATATAAATGTGTGTAGTCCCAATGAAGTATTAACATCGAAAGTAAATGTGTTTATGAGTTATAATTATGCTTATAATAATCCACTGATGTATCCCATATTATGGTGATATCATCATATGAAATATAATCACTATCATGCATGCTAAACCTGTGTGTTAAATAATAAAGTAATCGGTAGACACCTTTGACTGGAATAGCTGAGGCCTTATATTATTTCCTTCAGACTTATTCTCAATTACAGCAGTAGTCAATACTCATTTACAACAATAATGATATATGAAATTTAACTGCTGCAGATACTCTTAATAAATCAATCACAATACAGTATAAATTGCTGACCACATTTTGATATCAATAAGCATCTCTTTCTATTTTGGTTTTCTTTTGATACATTCAAAAGTTTTATTCTTGAAAAGGAGTTATCAATCATCAACGAAAAAAAAGTCTGGAGAAAACGTAGATGATCCTTTTAAAAGTAATAGATAGTAATTAATTCAATCAAGTCTATATTCTTATAACCATCTACCTTTTGTTATAGATATGATGCGTGAGGATTGTGGAGAAAGCAGACATGCAAATAAAACTATTACATATGTACATGTTATAAATAAACTTCAGTTGACGATGGTACATATATAAACTTGTTGTTTCTATATAAATTCTTCATGCTAATGAACCTTTTTTCTTTTTAACTACTATTATTAGTTAGAACATCCAGTAGAGCCGCAAAAAGTCAAAGTTCGGGTCTCAAGGAAAATGAACATAAAGCTTAAAGAAAAAAATCAGACACCGATTCTTCCTTAGTTCTTTGTAGAAGCTGTAAACAAGAGGATCACAGTACATCGCGATCTTATGAATGCCCTAATCATATACCATCAAAGCGCAAGGAGTTTTCAAACAATCTTGGATTTTCTTATAAAGCTTTAATGAGAAAATTCTCATTGAATACTGTCGTCAACAAGGAATACAAAATGTTACTAAGAAATAAGATCCTTATCACTTCAAATGATCTCCATAATAGTATATCCAGGGAAATTATGTTCATAAACAGCTACTGCTTGCCATCTTCTCACGATTCAATACCTAACTCCATTTACAAACAGACATTTCGGTACTTGGTGTGCCAACTTATTAATGACAGAAAAGTAACAAAGAGTGCTAATGTATTACCAGATCTTGTACAATCCTAGGATACCTATAGAGCCTCGATTACAAATGCCGTATACAATCAAAGCCTACAAAGCGGGACCAGCCAATGTCTGTCCGAAGCTTGCACTGAACTTGCAACATGCTATACCAAACATATAGTAGAAAACTTTGAGAAACAATCACTGAGTTTTTTTTTCACTACACACTGCAAAAAGTATTAGTTGTAAGTCATTATATTCTTGTATTTTCTAAAAGCAATCGGCAATATTATCATAAAATTCATACTTTTGTAAATTTTAGAATGTATCTCCAAAGGATATTAATAGCATTCCTGAAGAATGTTGCTATCAGTTTGTTTGTGGAGGGGACCCCATTTGGCCAATTTGTGCATCAAATTTACAAGAACTTCAAAAACCATCAATTACAAACACCTGTCAGTTGTTAAAAAGCCATATCCCGGACAAAGTGACTTTGGCTACTCTATCAGCACACCTTGAAAAGCATATCTCCATACTTTCGTAAATCCTGTCCGAGTATGAACTAGAACATACAAACCATAATCCCTTTGATATACGCAGGCTTCCCTTACCAAGACTATTTGCACTATTTCCAAAGCCATCTTTGCATTTTCGGTCAATAACTATTAGTGCAAATGCACCATCCTGTTTTGTGTCCCGACCACTGCCAAGAGGATATAATAATAAACTCTTATTATTCAAAAACGTGAGTAATATTTCTAAACTGAGGTGCAAGAGGTATATATACATCATTGTCAATTTATTAGGGAATAATAACCCTTATTATTTCATAGTTCTGACCTTGAGCCAAATGGCAAAAATCGAATCATGTTTAGAAATTTAATAAGAAAAGATGGAATTTCCATCGATTGCCTATTCTACAAGAGGAACCCAACTCCCATCGAAGTAAGAAACAGCACACTTCAACTTGAATTATCAAATTTTGAGTTCAATGAGGTACAACACAACTATAAGCCAATTTTTGTCGACTATGGACGAAAGGCCGTTTTTACTGCAGCAGAGAGGTTATCTACCAAAACGCATAGTTTACTGCAGGGCACAACTCGTGAATACTGCCATATGACCAGATCGACAAGATACCAAGCAGATCAACTTCGGCAGAAAAGACAAGACGGAATTGAAGCCATTAAAAGTCATATACCATCTCACAAGACAGCCTCCCATGCAGCATATATTGATCACGTACAATATGTGGTATTTCAGGTACGAAACAATAGAAAAATAAAATATTTGATGATAGAGACGTATAGAAATACTTTGAGACTGTATATAAGTTGTCTTTATTCATAAATAAAAAGTGTCCCTTTTTATAAGAAAACACAATCTGCTCTTGTCATTACGTCTTAGTTTCTTAAGGCTTTCTTCCTTTACTATATTTGGTTATTAGAGTGTATTTACTGCTTAACTAGTGTCGGTGTTACAATTATGACATCAAGTCATAAATTGTACTTCTTTAGCTCTTAGCTATTCTTTTCTCTTTTACACTAGAGCTTTAGGACTTCCTATTAAATTAGCTCCATATCGATCTGACACAGTTTACCCGGCAGTATGATATAATTATCTTAACAATCTTTAAGATATTATCTACAGTACTAACTGTAATAATTATTGGGCTGATTACTTAATCATTTATATAAATTTTATACCGACAAGATGATAGCTACTACGCTATCCCAATATGAATATGTTCTTATATGTGATAAATCCAACATCCGAGTGTCTGGATCACCACACAATATATTTTGACTCACTTGGACGCGTTATATGATTTTTATGGCAGTAACACTGCCAAAGATCAGTTTCTCCTATATTAAGGGCGCCAGAAAGCAACAGAACAAATGGTGAACATCTTGATAAACAGAAATAGCAAATATAACAAGAAGAGAAAAAAAAGAAGAATAAGGAAGAAGCCACAAACCCTAAATCCAACAAGCCAACAAGCCAACAACCCAACAACCCAATAAGCCAACAAGCCAACAAAGTGAGTAATTAATCTTTTTTCTTTCTTCTTTCTTTAGTTGAAATTTCTAATCTTTTTCTTTTTCTTTTTGAAAAGTTAAATAAGTGGAAACCCCTCCCGTATAAAGAAGAAAAAAACAAAAATCCCGTTAATTGTTTTTTGGGCCGGTATTGACACGGTGTGTGTTCTTTTGGTTCCACTTAGACCACGAATATCCTGCAAAGAAGTATGACGCTCTTTGCAGGATTTCCTTCAATCCCCTTGCACAAGACATACACTTGTGCATTGTATTTCATCATTGGTACTGCTTTAATAGAGCTTTATAGCAAAGTAGTATATACTGTTCACATATAAAAGTCTTCAGATGAAGCAATAATAAAACAGAATCCTTATCTATCCTTATTTTATTGATCAAATCCCTTATTTTACTTTTGTTTATACATTTATTTCATCGTCACTGACTTATAACAACTCTTCGCGATAGTTATAAGCATACTTCTTGTTATATTTGTCCTTTCTATACACATTTTACTACATCTCCTTACTGTTGGATAGACCCGAGCGTTATCACAGTAATTCATCTATATCTCTCTATATATTTGCCTTCTGAACTCGTTGGCAACTCTATTTTCATTTATTATTTTTCTGACAACGTTGCACCACACCAACTCAACACTTGTCAGTATGTTCGGGAAGGACTTGGTAAGACTAAATAATAGCCGATGTGGAGTGACAGAAATTTTGTGGAAGGCTTTGAAGAAACGAGAGAGATGGAGGTCTTGTCGCTGTTCCAATAGATGAATACAATACCTCAAAGACGTGCAACAATTGCTAGGCGAAGAATGTAGAATTTGCAAATCACACTCGTGGTTCCAGTGTACTGGTCTGTAAAGCCTGTAATACACTGTGGCAGCGAAATGTTAATGCTGTAAAAATATGATGACAATTGTTTTGTCAACTTAGAGAGGAACCCATCGACCGACGGCTTTCCAAAGATCTGATAAAGGCAAGCAAGCAAATAAGAAGCAGTCCGCAGCAGCAGCAGCAGCAACAATAACAAAAACAATCCAGTCACTGTAACGTAAACAGGTTGTCTCTTTGAGACATTTAGACAAGTACAGGTAAAATGTCTGAATAAATCTCTACTTTGAAAGCTAATTTTTCTTTGTCTAAATTTCATTCTCGTTCTGTCCACAAAGATAAGCATATTGTCTAAAAATTAATTTTGATTTGCCTAAAACATTTCCTAATTTGTCTCAATCTCAAGTAGAAACACTGTATTTTCTGGCACTTGTAGCTAAGTCAGACGGCCCGATGCAACGATGGGGGTTGTTCATATCGCTGCATTAGCTGCTCTACCCAACCTATTCACCCGTTTCTGTGCTCTTCAAGCCAAATTTCTTCGTCGTGCTGAAACACTACCTTCAGACTCCCTGATCAAAGCTCTTACCACGCAGCTGGACCTTTCCAAAGAAAAAACGACATGGGGTGAGCTTCGTCGTAGTGTACTCTGGAAAAAGGCCCAATTGCTGAAAGAACATCAACCTTGGTTGAAGGACCCATTAAAAGAAGCTTATGTTCTACTGTGCCAAAAATAAATCGACATGCAACTTGCGAGCGTTAACCGTCCGGTAACCGTCGCTAGAGGCTTGTGCAAACCTGTCTGGGATCCAGTCTTACTACTTCCCTGCACTCGTTCAGAACGACGCCGCCTGATCAAATGGCGAATTGCTTGGCTACCACCTACACCATCAGTTGAGTGCCAATGTGGCGCTATCAAGGGTAACCGAAACCACATGCTGATATGCCCCGCCACAATCACTCTCGTTCAAAAACTCTGGTCTTTGATGGATCCTGCTCCTCCCTCAGAGGTTCATCTCATCGACTATGCTCTCAACTGTCTCCCCAGGTCTTTCAAATCGCCTGATACGTGGTGCGATTGGTGGCCGTGCTTGCTTGCCTTGCTACGTGCTGTTGATCAAACCACCTCATCCTACAAACTACCAGAAGAAAAAGCTCATGGTCAAATCCTCATCGACCTTGCAGCAAAATTCCGTGACACAAAACCAAACCGTCTCCACCGCATCCCGCCGCCCACCCAAGAACCTCTTCCTGGTGATCCGTTCCCTCATCTTCTATCCGAAATTTCCACCGTTCCTCATCAACCCCCTCCATCTGTGCCCTCCCGAAATTGTGCCTAGGAGGACTGACTTGGTCTGGTACCGTTGTGTATTCTGGATCCATAAATGGATCGCCCGAGTTTCTAAAAGGAATCCCTCTTTGGAGCTCCTATCCCTGCTGAAATCCGTTCCCAATTCTGGTGCCGTCAGTACCTAGTTACTTATTCTCGATTCTTTCGTGTCATTTATTTATCTTATATATTTATTTCACCTGTATTCTTACCAGCTGTATTATCTATTTTAGTCTTAGTCTTTCTAAAAGCCGTTTTTTCCCACAGGGGGTTTTTTACGTGCTCTCTTACTGTTTTGCTGACTATTCATATTTGTCTCTGTCATGCGTGTTCCATACTTTTTCTTTATTTATCCTTCACTTTTTACACATTTTTTTATTCCCCCTCATATTTAGGGAGTTACTTTTATTATTTTCATTTATTCTTCAGCTCTCATCGGGTAGCCAATATGCTAAAATGCGCAAGGCCTAGAAAAACCCACAGTAAAAATTATTTTCACCTGTAGCTAAGTCGCATAATTATTACCACTGGGAATTGTCAAGTTTATGAATAGTCTTTAGATAAGAATAAAGATGCTTTTTATTAATTATAATTCTTGACTAAATGACACTTGATTCCTAGCTAAAATAATAGCTATTATAATATGTCTTAGATGCTAGCTGTCTAGTAATATACTTATAAGCATATTCATCATCTTAATCAGAAAATTTGAATATATCTTATGATATAAGTTTTTGAAGTGAAGCTACCTAACCCAATTTTTTTTACCCGAGTCATATTGGCTTTACATATTATGAAGGTCAATATAATATGCCCTGGTTTATAGAAATAATATCCAGCTGGTATAATACTGAGGACATACGTTAAAAGAAATAACCGATTAAATATCTGACTTGAGAGTTTTTAGTTATAATAAAGGTAAATGTTAAACTTATAGAAAATTAAATGCAATAATAAAGTCTACTAACCTGTCAAACTTTTAGTATTTGTGTAAAAAAGGTAAGAGTAAATAAAATTACTAATATTATTAAAAGATAGACAAGGAAATTAGCAATATTGTTGATTTAGTACGAAAAACATTCGATTTTTGGGCTATGAGATCTAAATTAGATTTTTCTTTGAGCTGGATATATCTCAGTAATAGCTTTTTCTGGGCATATAATATACTTTATTCATATCATATAAGAGTTTTTCCCTCTCAAAAGTAACAAAGACCAACAATATTCAAATTTCTTTGTGTTGTTCAAGTGAGAAGCTATGAATATAGAAAATGTTTTCAAGTCAGTAATGATATCCCTCCTATAATTGAGCTCTTGAGCATTATTATGAGACTACTGCCAAATAAAGATGGCAATATAATCTGCCTGACTTGTTTTTCTGAACTTTATCATACTGTCTTGTTGATTCTAGAGTGCCGATATTTAATTCTGCCACTCTTTTTTACAGGCTTAGCTTGTTAATAAATTATCCCCAGAACTTCTTAAAGAGTCGGAGAGATACAGCTATAATGTTAATCTCTATATACCCTGACATCCAGAATAGACAAAGAGAAAATTAGTGGAAGAATAAATTTCCAAGTTCGTCTAGGAGTGAGAAAACATCGAAGGGTACAAGGAAGTAGTTTTGAAGAGAAGCTTTGAAGCTACAATAAGTATAACTTTTTTTAGTTAAGCTGTAAAAGTTGACATGATTACCGCAAAATCATTTTTTGTACTACTGGTTAATTCACGCATCTTCAAACTAGTGAGTTTATACTGTTTCTTTGAATATTCTGACAATATATAAAATGTGATATAATAGTATTGTATACACTACCTTCGCATTTACACTGAGTAGGACATTGATAACTTGGTGGAGATGCGGACCAAGTCTCAGTTTAATATTAGTTATGTAGCTAGCGTGGATCTTTGTGACCGCAAACATAGCAATCTGGTGGGTATTTGAGAGAATAGTGCAGATATCGAAATTTGTATAAATATAGGCATTGGTATGGCGGTTAATTAGCTCACTATTCCGTATTGTTCTTTCTGTTATTTGGTAGGAGTTAGTTTAGCAATTGGTTAATGGGAGAAATATCTCGACAAAGAAGTCTTGATTGGTAAATACATTCCACTTAAACGGTAGACTTCAGGATATCTCATCGAATGATATCTACGTGTCAATTTCAAAATTGTAAGTGTCGATTGTGTGTACCTTAGAAAACGGATCTTATAATAGTCAAAGATTCCCTGGAACTCGCACAGTATATTATAATCGTACCTTGACAGTATACAAGTCAAGTTTTAATAAGAATATAAAATAAATTGAAAGAAATAGACTATTATTAGTCGATACTAAAGATATAACTGAGCAAGATATTCTTACAAAGCCAATTAAAGACCTTAATTAAGTAAAAAACGCTGTGAAATAAATTGATTTGTACTTTTACGTTATTGGTTTTTTTTATGGATAATTAACCCCTCTTCATTTTTTTATGGCTTTAATAGTATAAATATGAGCTCATATATTCGAGAAACAAATGATTGTTGTCAAATATGGAATCACAATCAAATAATATTAAACTTCTTATATGGATTTACGAAATCAAGCTGTATATCTCAAGCACTATATATCCTTATATAATGCTAAAGAAGACAATAGATGTGATAAGTGTAATATAATAGCATATTTACTATGAAAATATATGATGTATTAAAGAATCTATAGCTAACAATTGTGATAAATAAAGATTGCTTTTTAATATAAAATCACTATTCTTTTGGTAATACTCATATAAAAAACGACTATTGTCCAGAAAAAATACAATTACAAAAGGTAGAAAATATATATCGGTGCTTGTAAAGCTTTACATTTGCTATAGAGTTGGTATATATACTTATTAATGAAAGACAGTATGTGAGAAGGGAGAAGAATAGGAATGGTCGTCATGGACCACATCTTTTTTCCCGCAGTTATTAGAATCGATTAATCCATCTACAGCTTTTAATTCCAATATCTTGGATTCACAACATGTGAACTCAAATAGACGTTATTGAAATCAACTCCATAGAACTCAGCCCATTTATTTACCTTTAATTAATTACCAAGAAGAAAATGAAATAAATAGAATGAGATAAGATGATTGAAGTCTCAATAATAATTCATTTTGGAGCTGTTCCAAAAATCTACTTTTAAGAATTCTACGCGTGTAGTATATCACCCAAGACTGCTTGGCGCCTCTCCGCTCGGATTAGTAAAAGTTTTCTTAATAAGAAAACTTTACTGGTCTCCCAGTACATATTTCAGATTAAATAAATAGAAACAATAACAAAAACAATCAGAATGAAAATGCCCCACGCTATTTACCTGCTTAAGACAAGTATTAACCCAAAAACTATGTTAGCTTTTCAAAGTTACAATTAATGAATATACTATGCTTGTTCCATGGTATTTGTACCACTATTATTATCTAAACAAGACATTCATTGTTTAGTCAGACATACCCTACTATTCATTGCTTAATAAAAAGTATCTCGATCGCAGAACCTAATAATTCGTAAGAACCTTGTCTACATACCATACAAACATATGGCCAAATTCACTGAAGACCCGCTCTTGGACCTGGGTAAAAAAATTATGAAATCTGATTTTACTGGGACTTATTGAGTTTCAACACACTGTAAATGTTTAATTTTTTTTTAAAAAAAAAGTATCAATGCATTGTATGTCAAAGCGGTTAAAGAGCGGAATATATTTGATTTCCTCTTGCGTTCTTTGATAATTACTGGTATCATTACGACTATGTCTGAATCTTTGATCGGTCACCAGAACCATCTTGACCTAGAAAGTTACATCGCCACCTACCAAGGTACAACCCTTCATTATTTTCCACCATGAGCTGCGCAAATTGATGATATAATCAACAATGATATTCAAGCCAAGTTTTTTAAAAAAAAAACACAGGTCATACGCGTATTGCTCGAGCTTTGTTTATTGCCGCCAAATGTCCTAGTCTCGAGATTGATGCTTACCGACTCGCATTGTCTGATATCAAGGAGATTACAAATGATACAACCAAATATCTTCATTGCGTCGACGAATTGAACAATGCCTTGAAAAAACAAAACTCTCATCCGATGGAGATTGATACCGAATGGGTGAAATCCACTCAAATTAGCAATAAGAAAACAATGGAACAGCTTCAGTCCGAGCTTAGAACATACAAAGCTGGACTGATTAGCGAGAGCATTCGAGTACGTATAAAGGGGATTAGGCTCAAGAGGTAGCCTTGACTTAAATATATTATCTTTTGTTCTTAGGTTACCCAGACTCGTATGGGCGATTTTTACTATGCATGCGGTGATATCCCAAACGCGTTGAAAAGCTATCATCGAGTACGAGAGCACTGCGCGTCCAATAAGCATGTTATTGAAATGTGCTTTAATGTCATAAAGGTAAGTTAAAATGGCTTACTTATTCTACATATTCTCTAATTCTAATATGCTTTAGGCAAATATAACGGCCAACAACTTTGCTAGTGTCCGCACATACATTGCACGCGCTGAAACAACCCCAGATTTGCCAAATAAGACTATTACACTTGCCAAACTCAAATGTTGTAACGCACTTTTCCTTTTGTCAGCCGAAGAAGACGCCAAATACGGCACAGTCGCCAAGGCTTTGACTGAAATCCCAGCAGAAGCAAATGGGTCATTTAGCGATATTATATCACCCAACGATGTAGCTATATATGGTGGTCTATGCGCTCTTGCATCTTTTGACAGAAGCCAATTGAGATCCCTGATGGTAAACCAGGGATTTAGAAGTTATCTTGAGCTAGAACCTCAGATCCGTGATATTATCGAGGCCTTCCAGGATTCTAAATATTCTGCTTGCTTTGATCTTTTGAGCAGTTACCGGGTAAGAAAGTAACAATGTACATACAAGGAGGAAATTCATCGGTATATTGCGGGCCTGTAGAATGATTTGTTGCTAGATATGTATTTGAATCCGCATGTCGATATACTCTTTGGTCACATAAAAGAAAAGGCCATGGTCCAATACTGTGCACCATATTCGACTGTAGACATGCGTCGGATGGCGAACATATTCAAGATGAGTGTTGACAGTCTTGAAGATGATCTGGTCTCTCTCATTGGGGACAGCGACAGAATATCAGCTCGTATCGACAGTTACGAGAAGGTAAGCATAAAATAGTTCAAATACCCAAACAGAATTAACAACAATATTGGTTTCTAGATCCTTTATACAGTCCGTCCTGAATCTCGTAATCAGGCTTTTAAGCGCTCGCTACGAGCTGGAAAAGAGTATGAAAGGTCAACAAAGGCTCTAATGCTTCATCTGAATCTTGTCAGCAAAGAATTGTGCTCAGGAGGGGCCGAAAGTAGTATTAATTAGTTTATGGATCGAGGTGCTTAAAATTAATAGGAATAAATATGATAGGTTTTATACAAAAAGCATATCATACTATAAAAATGTATACATTGTATACTAGGCTTTTTTTTTTGGTGCATCGCATCGTCCGTCTGCTGGACCATCCAACCAACGCTCGAATACTTTCGTGCAATCAAACGTTTCTTTGCCTAACTTTACATTGACTTCATTGTGGCGCTGACAAAGCCATTCACTTAATTTTTTGCGACTGCCCACCCTAACAGGGGATTCTTTTATGGATCTTTGAAAGTCTTCCTATATTTTAGGCATTACTAGAAGATCTTGGCATGCACGTATTCAACAGATCCCTTACTCTGCAGTGCCAGCATGGATAGTTTTCTGCGAAAGTGTTGATAAATGTGCGCATGGTATCCATTTGAGACGGTGCGGGTCTATCGGGATAATATGCTGCTGTTGTATGAAGTAGTGTCCAGCTTGCCTTTCCAAGTGACTTAACATCAACTGGGCAATTGTGCTCACGCCATTCATCGGTGGCTTTATCAGAAAGATATTGGAGGCATGAATGAAGAGTTGCTAAAAGAATGGCGCGTATTCTTACTGGTATTCGATTTTAAATGGGAAGTCTGATGATCAGAAGAATTTCCCGATTGGGGAACTGTCATGGTAAAGAATGTCAAAGATTAACTGTGGACTGAGATGCAAGAAAATAGCCTGTGCGAATAATGTTTATAGGAAACAAGGGGACTGAGTTTATTTAAAGAAAATGTAAGGTTGAAAGATAATTTGAATTGTATAAAAATAAAAAATTGAAATATGTGTATAGAAAGTACAAACGTTTATATTAATATTGCTATATTTTGATGTACCAATATTTATAAAGATATTTATTTAGTAATTAGTAAATCTTATAATTTTTATCTAGCTATTTATTTATTTTTTACAAAAGGCAAAAGTGCATTATTATAAACTATACATATAACAAAGTTAACACTGAAAACGATGTACATTTATTAATATATTGTGTATTATTTACAACACTCTGTTATATTATTATAATACCAATTTTTTGCTGTTGTTATTACACCAAATACTTGGCTATTAGTATCTGAAATGGATACTTTATTGTTCTTTATTAAATAGAAATAAATAGCTGCTGTTTGATCTTTAAATTATACTTGGTTCCCTAGTTTAAGATACCTGTTAATTAATTTTTGACTATTGCTGAGGTGCTGGAAGGTGTACTAGTGCATGGTGAGTGTTACGTTTCTGAAATATAGCTCTGTCAAATTTATTAGCAGCTGTATGTTCTATTCTGGACTGTAAAGTTTTTATTTGACTCAATTGTGGTGCGTATACCACAAGAATGATTTAATCTCTTTCTTGTACTCTATTGCATTATATCTATCTTTATCACAAATGTTCTCACCTTATCATCATAAAAAGAATAATATTGTCTTAAAGTTTAAAATCTGTCTTTCGAGAAAATAACAACTGCCCTTTGCAAAAACAAAAAACCGCCCTTTGCAGGAGAAAACCGCCCTTTGCAAAAATAAAAGATGTTATTTATGAAAAAAACTCTGCTCAATCATAAATTAAAAATAGAGTATATAAATACTTCCGATAGAAACTTATTAAATAAGTGATAACTATAAAATACTATATTTATGCTGTGGTGGTTGAACGTTTTTTAAGAGGTAGTTGTTTTAAAGAAATAAAGATTTATAAAAACTTGTATAGAATTTATTTATTAAAATAAATTAGTTGTATCAAAATTTGATAAGGCTTTCATATTGAACTACTACTGTTATTTAATTATTTTGGATTAAGAAAGTTATATAACTGTAATTAGATAATTAATCTTATCTAAGCCTTAATCAGAGCTGTAAAGCTTTAAGATAAAAAAATAAGAAATCAGAGGTATATATAAAAATAGTTTGAGATTATATATAAGTTATTCTTTATCTATAAATAAAAAAGTGATTCTTTTTGTAAGAAAATATGATCTGCTCTTATCATTATAGCTTGGTTTCTTAAGATTTTTTTTAGTATATTTGGCTATTAAAGTATATTTATTACTTAATTAGTATTAATGTTATAATTATGATATCAATTTATAAATTGTATTTCTTTAGCTCTTAGTTATTATTTTTCTTTATATTAGAGCTTAAGAACTTTCTATTAAATTTTCTTTATATAATTCTGATATAGTTTATCTAACAGTATTGTTGTAAATGAGTATTGACTGTGGTATACACACCACAATTGAGTGAAATACAAACTCCACAATCCAGAACGGATACTACAATTGCTAATGAACCTGGCAGGATCACATCTCAGGAACGTAACACACACCAGGCACTCATACACTTCACACTGCTTCAGTGATAACCAACCATTAACTAATGGAGATCTTAAATTAGAGAATCAAATGTCTATATAAATAGTTATGATCTTCTTTCTTAAATAAACAACACTCTCACAGTACCTATTGTTCCCTTTCTGAAATTTATTCATATACCTCATTGACTACTGCTGTAATTGAGAATAAGTTTGAAGGAAATAATATAAGGCCTCAGCTATTCCAGTCAAAGGTGTCTACCAATTACTTTATTATTTAACACACAAGTTTAGCATGCATGATAGTGATTATATTTCATATGATGATATCATCATAATATGGGATACATCAGTGAATTATTATAAGTATAATTATAACTCATAAACATATTTACTTTCTATGTTATTACTTCATTGGGACTACATACATTTATATAATTAATTATATATTAATTATCTCAATATCATACTGCTCTGATTAAGATGTGGTGATTCAGATACTTGGATGTTGGGTTTATCACATATAAGAACATATTCATATTGGGATAACTTAGTAGTTATCATCTTGTTAGCATATAAAAAATATATAAATAATTAAGTAATTGGGCCAATAATTATTACAATTAGTTCTGTAGATAATATCTTAAAGATCATTAAGATAATTATATCATACTGTCAGATAAACTGTATTAGAGTGATATGGAGCTAATTTAGTAGGAAGTCCTAAAGCTCTAGTGTAAAAGAGAAAAGAATAGCTAAGAGCTAAAGAAGTATGATTTATAACTTGATGTTTTAATTATAACATCAAAACTAGTTAAGCAGTATGTTATATTTATATGTGAAAAGGTAGAACAATAAGTACTTTAAGACTCTTTTTTATTATGTTTATTAAAAGTTTAAGTCAAATCAAATTGTCTTAATAAAAGTTATTTTATCTATGATATTTATATTTATTGAAATATATCTAGTCACCCTGGATATGAGCTATCATAACAGCTTTATAATAATAGTTTAAGTACTTCTTGAAGATGATTCAATGATGGATCTGACATATTGCTCTTATGTTTCAGATAGAACTGTAGTATTTCAGATACAAAACAATAGAAAATAATAAATTTGATAATAGAGATGTATAGAAATACTTTGAGACTGTATATCAGTTGTCTTTATTCATAAATAAAAAGTGTCCCTTTTTATAAGAAAACACAATCTGCTCTTGTCATTACGTCTTAGTTTCTTAAGGCTTTCTTCCTTTACTATATTTGGTTATTAGAGTATATTTACTGTGGTATTTCAGGTACAAAACAATAGAAAAATAAAATATTTGAGAATAGAGACGTATAGAAATACTTTGAGACTGTATATAAGTTTTTTTTATTCATAAATAAAAAGTGTCCCTTTTTATAAGAAAACACAATCTGCTCTTGTCATTACGTCTTAGTTTCTTAAGGCTTTCTTCCTTTACTATATTTGGTTATTAGAGTGTATTTACTGCTTAACTAGTGTCGGTGTTACAATTATGACATCAAGTCATAAATCGTACTTCTTTAGCTCTTAGCTATTCTTTTCTCTTTTATACTAGAGCTTTAGGACTTCCTACTAAATTAGCTCCATATCGATCTGACACAGTTTACCTGGCAGTATGATATAATTATCTTAACAATCTTTAAGATATTATCTACAGTACTAACTGTAATAATTATTGGGCTGATTACTTAATCGTTTATATATATTTTATACTGACAAGATGATAGCTACTATGCTATCCCAATATGAATATGTTCTTATATGTGATAAATCCAACATCCGAGTGTCTGGATCACCACATTTACTGCTTAACTAGTGTTGGTGTTACAATTATGATATCAAGTCATAAATTGTACTTCTTTAGCTCTTAGCTATTCTTTTCTCTTTTACACTAGAGCTTTAGGACTTCCTATTAAATTAGCTCCATATTGATCTGACACAGTTTACCCAGCAGTATGACATAATTATCTTAATGATCTTTAAGATATTATCTATAGTACTAACTGTAATAATTATTGGCCTTGTTGTGGGGAGAAAATAAAGCAAAATATAATATAGACGAAAGAATTCGTGAGAACTTGTATAGGTTGTTTATTTCAAAAGAAAAGTAAAGAATGATAAAATTCGATTGTCTTTCTACACGGAACTATCTACTGATATTTATATGTTTTTCTAATTTGTAATTCAGTGTGTGCTTAAGTAATCTTTATTACGATGAGTCATCTTCCAGGAGTATTGTTCTTCTGGAAAGATCCGGAAAGACCAATTGATATGATACTTCTCCAGTCAGATCAGTCCAAGAGTTTTGGTAAAGAAGAGCATTTATGCTATTGGTAATATTTTAGTATTCCGACCCAGATACTTGGGTAATGTTTCATAATATTAGATAGTTGTAGTTGTAGTCTCTCAATTAAGTATTTGTATAATAAAAGAAATATGTAGATGAAATATAATGATGCCATATATATAATGTATATGTATTTATATATCCCATATCATGGTGATAATAATAAATAATCAATTATGTGTATGATGATCTGTGTATTAGATAATATCATAAAGGGAGATCCGTTTGACTGGAATAGCTGAGGATATTATTTTATCCTTCAGTCTTACTCTCAGATTCAGCAGTAATCAATACTCATTTACAACAGGCCTGATTACTTAATCGTTTTTATATATTTTATACTGACAAGATGATAGCTACTATGTTATTCCAATATAAATATGTTCTTATATGTGATAAATCTAATATCCAAGTATCTGGATCATCACAGTAATAAAAAGAGCAAATTGTATTTTCTTATAAAAAGAAACATTTTCTATTTATGAATAAAAAACAATTTATATATAGTCTCAAAGTATTTCTATAAGTCTCTATTATCAAATTTATTGTTTTTCTATTGTTTTGTATCTGAAATATCATAATATTCTTTATATTTTTTATTCTTTTATCTTTATTTATAATATCTAGTAAGTTTGGCTAATTTTGACTATTTTATATATTTAAAAAGTAATCTAGATTGAATATAATAGTATAAAAAATTGCCTATAATAAAATCATCTTTTATTCACTATATTGTTTTGCTTGTTTTGATTATACTTCTTTAAATATACTTTTTTAAAATACTTTTTTACTATTAAGTACACTTCTTTGCCTGTTTTTATATTGTTTGGTTATTGGTTTTATATTTATTACAAGCCAATAAAGACATGAAGCGCGGATGGTTAAGTGGTATAATCTTCGCCTGCCACGCGAAGGGCCCGGGTTCGATTCCCGGTCCGCGCAGTAACTTTTTGTTTTTTGTCGTTCCCGATCTGGGTTGGTCTTCCTTTTACTATAACAAAGTCAAAGAGAGAATAAAAGGTACTTTTTATTGATAGAATTGAATTGTCTTATATAGTTATTATACTGCTAAATAAGACGGAAGTTTTATAGTAAGTACAATTGTCGTTCCTGATCTGGGATGGTCTTCCTTTTACTATAGCAAAGTCAAAAGGTCAAACCCACTGGGGATCGGAGAGTATATGTAAAATCGAAGAGAGGATAAAAGGTGCTTTTTATTGATAGGAATTGAATTGTCTTATATAGTTTTCTAAACTAATACTGCGCATTATCCGCAGTAAACTATTATACTATATTTAATTACAAGAGAAGTCCTTTTACTGCGGTTGATGCTCAGAAGATGTTACTGTGGTTAATCTTTACAAGACATTACTGCGGTTCGTTATCTATGAGGTATCTTTGACATACAGAACTGCTGCGGTCAATTATCCCGATTTCTCGGATTCATCAAAATAATGTCCGACACAATAAAGTGGTATATTTGATATGAGAGCATACAATAAATTAAAATGTATTGTAATTTTATGCCAAAATTACATCATGCATTATCCAATATAAATGTATATTTATAAAGGGCAAGGAAGTACATTTATGTATGGATAAATCTGTACATCTACAAGAGAGTAGATATATATTATTTTCCATAGAGGTAAACGGTCAAAAAGTTACCCACGAAATTACACCTTTTCTTATTGCGATAGATCTATTGTCAACCTTGATGCTCTCAATATACAACTTTATCAAAGTGGTAAAGTAAAAAAAAACAATTATGCTTAATACCAAAAAAAAAGTTTGTAAAAATGTATAAAGATTGGTAATAATGTATTGAGAAATATATTAAGGATAAATAAAGAAAATAATATAAATTTTAGTATAAATCTCTTGGATAGATATATATATATAAACATCGCAGACCTTAATGTATTTACATATGAAAAGATTAGAAGTATTATTGCATTACTCCAATTGTAATAATTAACAGTGGAAGTTAATTAGAAACCAGAAATGATGATTTCCTTTTAGACGAAATAATTTTTCTTGTCGATTGGCTCTTTACATATAGCTTGTTGGATACTTTAAAGTATATATATTGCCTATATATAGATAAATAAACACAAATTAAATCTAATGATAATCGCAGATACACAATTCTCTGTAAGCCGGAGCTATACTCTCTATAGGTTATAAAAAGGATTAAATTTAATAATATTACTCACTGAGATCTATAATTCACAATGATATTAACTTCCAATATACCATCATTCCGTTTGAATTAATTATATGAAATATGTCTTAAAAAAGATAATGTAAGTTTAATAGAAAAATAACGGGTAATTCAATTCGAAAAAATAAAAACAATGGTTCACTTCTATTTGGTTTGCTGTATAATTTTATTTTTACAGTTTTATTTTAATATTGTTATAGTGGCTTGATGACAGACCTCTATCAGGAGCAATATGGTGAATATATGCCTGACCTTATTTTGTTGCTTACCGATTTTCCTCAATACATTATAGGTTAAGCATAATAAATATTGCATATATATGGCTAATTTATATAAAATATATGTTAAATATAACTGGGAAATTATTAATATTTAGGCCTGTCATGTAATTATAAATTAGCAATAGAACTTTAAGGTAAGTACCGGGGGCTACATACATATATTACAGACACTATAATATATTAGAGAATTTGTGCTAAGAAGTAACCTGTCAACTTTGCGAAGCTTAATTAACATTGAGTCAATTCACACTGCTCACTTGGATCTATAAAGATTATACCCAGAAATTACAAGAAAAAAAAACAGATTAGAAATTTCAACCGTGTCACAAATAAAAAGTCAACAACTAGGTAGTTTTCACTATTGAGCGGGTCAAAAAGTAAACCTTCTATTGTTCTTTTTTTTTGTAATGTCAACACAAATCCTTTTTGCCTCGCGCATGCTGCGAAGCAAAGCTAAAGGAGCTGCATTCCTTCGACCATACTCGAGTAGCAGTAAGAATATAGAGAAATAGAAGAAGAAAGCTTTATATATACATGAACTAAAAAAATTCCATAGCTTACACAACAGGTGATCGCCTTCATGGCTACACCGTTAAACAGGTAGAGTGTATTATAGATAAATAAATAAAATGATCATATTAAACAGAGATTTGGTCTGACATGTGCAACTATTTTTTCAATAATTCCTTAGGTGAAAAGAGTACCTGAGCTCGAGCTTACTGCGATCACTTTGGAGCATGAGAAAACCGGTGCACGTCATTTACACATTAATCGGGAAGATTCCAATAATGTATTTGCCGTTGGATTCCATACCCCTGTCAGTGACAGTACAGGTGTTCCACATATTTTGGTAATTAAGGAATAGAACTGGCGGGGACGTTAATGTGCGGAATGATTCTAACACATTTTACTACGTAGGAACATACTACATTATGTGGAAGTGATCATTACCCTGTACGCGATCCATTTTTCAAGATGTTAAATCGCAGCTTAGCAACATTTATGAACGCTTTCACAGGTATAATGTGTGAGATTACTATGATTTACTTTGTAAATACTCATTTTTTTGGTACGGTTTGTTTTAGCGAGCGATTATACAATCTATCCATTTGCAACTACAAACCCCGTGGATTATGCCAATCTACGAAATGTTTATATGGATGCCGTATTTCATCCACGTCTCACAAAACTTGACTTTAAACAAGAAGGATGGCGTTTAGAGCACGAAGTTCCTACGGATACAACAACTCCTATTCAATTCAAGGGTGTTGTTTACAATGAAATGAAGGGACAATATGTAAGATCCAGAAAGAAAAGAGTTGGAAATCAACTGATAAGTTTGTGTTAGTCGGACTCGAACTATCTGTACTATTCACGCATGCAACAAGCCATGTTCCCTGGTACAACGTATGAATTCTCCAGTGGTGGTGACCCCTCCGACATTACAAATCTTTCCCATGAAGAGCTACTTAATTTCCATAACCAGCATTATCACCCCAGCAATGCTCGCTTTTATACTTATGGTAAATTTTACAAAACCATCGTTCCAGTTATTAACGATTGATTAGGTAATTTCCCTCTGGAGGATCATTTGGCAGCAGTAGGAGAACAATTGAAGAATTTTGAGAGAATTACCCCACCCACTGTCAACAAAGTCGCTGTTCCATGGACTGCACCAAAGAAGGCGACAAGCACATGTGCACCAGACCCACGTAAGCTTAAGATCTCAAAGTAAAACATCAAGCCTAATACCTGGACCATCTTTTTACAGTGAGCCCTCCTGATAAGCAAAACAAGATTTCACTCTCTTTCCTAGCAAATGACTCCAGTGTAAGTTAGATATTTTTGTACGATGAATCTACGACTAAATAAATAAATTTGAAACGAATAGGACACTTTTGAAACCTTTTCTATGAGACTACTTGGATACCTCCTTTTGGATGGACATGCATCTCCGATGTACAAGGCTCTTATAGATACTAACTTGGGAACAGAGTTCTCTGTTAACACTGGCTATGACAGCTCCACAAGGTAAAGAAAGTCGTTATTTTGCATTTATTACTTTAGTGTAAGGTACTCACAATCAAAATAGATCCACCTGTCTTTCGATTGGCTTACAGGGTGTAAAAGATTCTGATGTTGAGCTGGTAAGTGGCATAATGTGATTTAGAAACCACTGTGTATTAAAAAAACTGCTATAGGTTCAAGGGCGCATTAAAGAAGTATTGGAACAAGTTAAAACCGAAGGCTTTGACCCTATACGTATTGAAGCTGCCATTCACCAGCTCGAGCTCGGCCAGAAGCATGTAAGTACTACTCACTGATTAAAAAGTCTGGTTAAGCAAGTATATAAAAAAAAAACTAATATTATCATAATTTAAATAGAAAACTGCCGACTTTGGCTTAACTATCATGCATGGTATTACTTCTGGCTGGTTTAATGGTGTTGATCCTGTTGATCTTCTGCAGCTTAACAAAGTAATTATTTCGTGTTTGTTTATTTGTTTATTTTACGTATTTAATTTAAATTGGTTGTATAGAATCTCGATGCTCTCAAACAAGGGCTCGACAAAGGAAACTTCTTTGAATCTCGTATCGAAAAATACTTACTTAATAACCCCCACACGCTTGTCTTCACCATGAAACCTGATGCATCATATGCCACCGACCTTGTTGCAGAAGAAAAAGAACGCCTAGCCGTCAAAGTCAATTCTTTGACTGAATCAGATAAGACTGAGATTCTTGAGCAAGGGAAAGCATTGGAATCTGCTCAAGACAAGACCGAGAATCTGTCATGCCTACCCACCCTTACACTCAAGGACATTTCACCAAAGGCTAAGCGCACTGTACTAGACCACAGTGGCATTTGCAATACTCCTGTTCAATGGAGAACCACCGCCACAAATGGCATTACTTACTTTAGAGCTATTAGCACACTACCAGTTTTGTCAGATGAGTTGAAGATGTACCTCCCACTTTTCTGCGATGTAAGTAACTTTAGTGCTTTATATACGCACCATTGACTTAATCGTTACGTAGTCTCTTTTATCACTCGGCACTCGAGAACAAACCATGGCCTCCATTGACGATGAAATCCGTCTTTTTACGGGTGGCTTGAGAGCCTCTACTACAACCTCAACAAGCCATTCGGGTAAGTTCCTAAAAGCTAGTAGTCAAAGTCTAGTATACTAATCTGATCCGCTGACAAATAGATATTGATCTTATGGAAGAGGGTCTCGTGTTGTCTGGCAACTGCTTGGATCGTAATATTGACAAGATGTATACAATTCTGACTAAGCTTGTGCGTGAAACTAACTTTGATAATACTGATAAATTGAAAACCTTGATCATGGGCGTAAGTATCGTCACTCAACTTGGGGAGCAGAGGGGGGTGAATACGTACACGTATAGTCTAATGATATGAAACGTACTAGAATGCAAGCGGACTTGTCAACTCTATTGCTGACTCAGGCCATGTATTTGCACGTGCTTATGCTGGTTCTACACTTACTCCTACAATGCGCAACTCTGAGCTTCTAGGCGGAATGAGCCAGATGAACTTTATGAGCCAGATGGCTGCTAAAGAAGATCTGTCTGATGTGGTGAACAAGCTAAAGACAATTGCTGATGCTGTCTTGAAGCAGTCTTCCCTTCGTGTGGCCATTACCTGTGGTGAAGATGCTGTGTCTAGTAATGAAAAGGCTCTTTCTGGATTTATCTCTAGTCTTCCTATTCAAGGCAAGCCATTGGTCTGTGATCCAGTAAGTTTTCCAAAAAAAAAGAGGGAGTTATTTGGCTGCTCATCATTTTTTCCTCTTATATTTAATTTATGAAATATAGAACACTTTTACCCCAGAGTACAAGAAGACTTTTTTCCCCCTTCCATTTGCTGTCAATTTCTCAGCCAAGGTGATTCGAGGTGTACCTTACACTCATCCAGATGGTGCTAAGCTTCAAGTCTTGTCATCATTGATGACCAACCATTATTTGCACCGTGAGATCCGAGAGAAGAATGGAGCTTATGGTGGAGGCGCGCGTTATGCGGGACTGAACGGTCTGTTCTCCTTTTATTCTTATCGAGATCCCCGCACTTTAGCTACCCTGGATAGCTACCATAACGCGATAGACTGGGTTACCAAGCGCGTCTTTAGTGACCAGGAGATCACAGAGGCGAAATTGTCAATTTTCCAGGGTATTGATTCACCTCAAAGTGTTTCCGAGGAGGGCATGCTTCAGTTTGTGAACGGAATATCGGATGAAATGCGACAATGGTAAGTTTTAACTTTTATATACGTTTGTGAGCTAGTTCATTAAGACAGTGCTTTCTTTTAAAATTCGGTAGGCGACGCGAAGAATTCCTTAAGGTGACTCAGGATGATATTAAGGCAGCTGCTGAGACGTACTTGTTGGGATCAGAAAAAGATGGACATTATTCTGTAGCTGTTTTAGGAGAGGCAACAGATAAAATAGCAGAGGATAATGGCTGGTCTATCAACCAGTGGGGAGAAGCGGTTAAACAATAGAAGTTCATCTTTCATACAGCGGACAAATAAGAAATGTGTGGAGAGGTGCGGAGAGGTCGGGTTCGAGGGCATAATCGGACGAATAGCTAAGAAGGGGTCGCCTGGATTCACGTGGAGAAAAGATGGCTCTGTGGCGGTAATTTAATAAAGATCACATGCATTTGTTTCTTGACACTCCCATATGCCAATAGCAGTGATTTAATACATAGATCCAATGAGGAAGTTAAAAGGGACCAAAAAAGATATAAAAACCCAGGTCATCTTCAGTTAGAGATCTTCATCTTTCTTTCACACATTACCATGTCTTACGATCAAGAAGCTATTGAATTCCAGCAGGAAGTTGAAAAAGTCAAGCAGTGGTGGGCATCCCCACGTTTCAGACTTGTCAAGCGTCCTTACACCGCTGAGGCTATTGTTTCCAAGCGTGGTAACTTCCCTATTGCTTACCGCTCTGATGTTCAGGCCAAGAAGGTCTGGAAGATCCTCCAGGGCCACAAGAAGAACGGCACCACTACCCACACATTTGGTGCTCTTGATCCTGTCCAGGTCACTCAGATGGCCCCTTACCTTGAGACCGTCTATGTCTCTGGATGGCAATGCTCTTCTACTGCCTCCTCAAGCAACGAGCCCGGACCCGATCTGGCCGACTACCCCATGGACACTGTTCCCAACAAGGTTGAGCACCTCTTCTTCGCCCAGCTTTTCCACGACCGCAAGCAGCGTGAGGCCCGTCTCTCCATGTCTGCTGAGGAACGCGCAAAGACCCCCAAGATCGACTACTTGCGCCCCATCATTGCCGATGGTGACACCGGTCATGGTGGTATTACCGCTGTTATGAAGCTTGCTAAAATGTTCGTTGAGCGTGGTGCTGCTGGAATGCATGGTAAGTGTTTCTATATATACATATATATTGATGAGCACGCAATGGTTTATTGATTCGTTGTTTATAGTTGAGGATCAGTCTCCTAGCACTAAGAAGTGCGGACACATGGCTGGTAAGGTTCTTGTACCCATTGGTGAGCACATCAACCGTCTGGTCGCTATCCGTGTCCAGTATGATATTATGGGAGTTGAGAACCTGATTGTTGCCCGTTCTGATGCTGAGGCCGCCACCCTCCTTACCAGCAACATCGACACCCGTGATCACGAGTTCCTTGTCGGTACAACCAACCCTAACCTCCGTGCTTTGGCCACTGTCATGACTGAAGCTGAAGCTGCCGGAAAGCAAGGTGGTGAGCTCCAGGCTGTTGAGGACGACTGGATCGCCAAGGCTGGCCTTAAGCGTTACGGTACCGCTGTTGCCGATGAGCTCAAGAAGGCTGGCAAGGCCAAGCAGGCCGAGGAATTCCTTGAGAAGATTCACTTTAAGTCCAACGCTGAGGCTAGAGCCCTCGCCAAGACCTATGGTGTAGAAATCTTCTGGGACTGGGATCTTCCCCGTGTTCGTGAGGGTCTTTACCGTTACGAGGGTGGAACTGAGGCCGCAACCTCCCGTGCCATCGCCTATGCTCCTTACGCTGATATGTTGTGGATGGAGACCAAGAAGCCCATCCTGTCGCAGGCCGAACAGTTCTCCAAGGGTGTCCTTGCTGTCCATCCCGATACTCTCCTCTGCTACAACCTTTCTCCCTCATTCAACTGGTAAGTTGTTATATTTATTTAAAGACAATATTGGGTATTAAATTATATTTTCATAGGGACGCTGCTGGTTTGAACGATCAGGCCATGGGCACCTTCATCCAGTCTTTGGGCTCTCTTGGCTTTGCCTGGCAGTTCATTACTCTCGGTGGTCTCCACGCCAATGCTTTGGCCACCGCCGTCTTTGCCAAGAGCTTCAAGGAGCGGGGTATGCTCGGTTATGTCACCAACGTCCAGCGCAAAGAACGCGAGAACAATGTTGATGTTCTCCAGCATCAGAAGTGGTCTGGCGCCAACTATGTTGATGAGCTTATCAAGGTCGTCACTGGTGGTGTTGCTGCAACTGCCGCAATGGGCAAGGGCGTTACTGAGGATCAGTTCAAGGCCTAGATTATTACCCTCCCCCTTACTTGAACTTCCTCTCCTGTATAAAAAAATGACTACCATATTCCTTTCTTCCATCTGTCTTTCAATAAACGTCACCCATAAGATCCCCCACATTTTAAAAATATTTATTTTAATTGCCGAAAATTGGCATCTGTAGTATCAGCAAAGTATAAGATCATCCAATCACACGGGCTATTTAGTTTTATCTAGTCTATGTCATTCAGAAAAAGAGGCTGTAACACATCTCCGCTATGGAGTCCTCTTGAACAGATTATGTAGCCCTGGAAAGTATAAAAAAAAATTGAACTGATTAAGAAAGCTGTAGTTAAAAAGAACTATTCAAGTGCCTGAAACCAAAAAAAAAAAAAAGAAAAAAGAAAAAAGAACAGATAGAAGGGTTAGAATGAATTGTAAATTTTTTTGATATACGCTTTATCTATAAGTTTATGTCTTAAGTGGCAATTGAACAAATATTGCTTGCTTGCAGTAAAGCTGGACACATTATATGTAAGTGTGTAGAAGATTGTGTAGAAGACTGTGTGCGAGGTGTCTATGACCTTAAAGTGAAGCCTGCTAGATTCTACTAGCTAATATTACTACCCGAACATGTAATAATGTACGGATCATATTATTGCCGATGTATGATGACTGACCCCTAATACCTATTCATTGAGAAGCCTAATCATCATTCCATTGATAGAGACCTCTGTATTACAATCGGGGTTAAGTTGCACAGATCTAAGCATTGTCGCTGTAGGAAACCCGACCCCACAATGACTAAAGTAAAATGACACGTTTGTATCACTTATCTTGCTTATGCTGTTGGATTTTTCATGGGTAAATGTCAGTTTGTACCACGACAATGACCTATTCACTTTGATAATTTATCCACACTTGCTTTATAATCTGCACGCAGGTACACACAGAATATACAAAGAAATATCCTTCTTTTTCAAAGTAAAGCAAAAAAGGAGAGAAGATAAGCAGGCCTATTTAAATAGGACAAGTGATGGTCATGAACTATTGGTGCAGCCTTGACAAATATGGAAATATAAAAAACCCCCGGATAAGCTTGGTAAGCATAATTTCACAGTTTGTGCGAAGGTTACTGTGGGGGATTTGGTAATACATAGAAATAATTTTATTTCCAAGACCTAAATTGAGTTAAAAAAATGTATATTCAAATATCCATAACAAATTAAAGGCTATTTTCGTATAATTTTTTTTTTTCCTTTTTTTACCAAAATTAAGAACTGTTCTTTAACAGATATTAAAATAATTACTATAATACATCTTTACTAAAGGCCAGCGAACAAGATGGACATGTATCGTAAGTACACCTTTTCTTCAGAAAAACATCGGCGTATGTAGTGCACTTATAGAATCATAAACAGCTAATTGATTCAAAGTCGAGGTTTTCAACCTTGGTTTATTAAAATCAAAGGATAAAAATATAGGCACCCCCCCTGATCCACACCCACATTACCTACGAGATTAACGCCGCTGTAAGACTTTGTTTGACGTAAGGGAATACCTAACAGACATAATGAAGCTTACTATACTAATTACGTTAAAGCTACAAATGACACATCCTCCGCCAAGCCTTCAATGTCGAAAAATAACCGTAGAAAACTAACTGCTAATATAGTTGGTATATATTGCTTACTGACAGCTCTAAAATTTTGCTGGTACACATATAAGTTCAACAAAAAAAACATGCAAGACCTTCAGAGTACTTGACTTTCCAGTAGCCAAGGGGGATGAACTCTGGAAGCTGCTAGAGATATTGATCTCAGAGAGTTGATAAAGCACACACACACAGACAGATACCGAAAGTAGCAGCAAGTAAAGTTTCATAGTTCAACCAACATCTTTGCTGCCCAAAATACTGTCCATGTATTGAATATCATGGGAATTTTGCATAACATCGCGACTTTTTGCAAGTCTTTCAACATAATATAATGACCGTGACCTTGAATAGAGAACCTTTTCCTTTTTCCACAGTTACGACTGACATCACATTATACGCTATAAACTAGGTGGTACACGTATTAGGCTAGAGATCTTTCACATATTCACCACTTTGGACAATATCAATAGTGTAAAGAGTTTGTTATTGTGCCTAGGTTTCCCTATGTGCTTTTATGTCTTCCACTCTAGATCGCATATACTATCAAACTTCTTTCCTATCTCTTTCGATAAAGTCAATAACCATATCATGGTCAATAGAAATATATTAATGAACATTTTTTCCAAGATATCTTCCCCTTTACTCTCTTATTCTAACCTTTGGGATATGTATGTATATCTTCAACCTGCATTACTTTTCCTATAGAGATAAGAAACATTTGATTTATTTCACTTTTTTTGAAAATGATAATACTGAAACACGATCTGTTTCATTGAGTTTTATCTAGTATTTGATTTAAAAACTATAAAATATTAAGTGTACTATATTTTCAAACCTTTCACAAAATATGCTTAAGTAACATATAGCTAATATTTAGAGTGTGTGTGCGTGTGTGCGCGTGTGCGGGGTTACTCTGCAAAGCATATATCAAATAATAATAAGAATACAAGACCCATTTGACAGGATTTTTTTTAAATCCAATGGCTCGAAGAAAAGTCAAACAGCTTTTCATGCTAATACAATGTTTGTAGCAAACGTCTAGAGTGATTGTGTTCCATTCTTGTAAAATCTCCCATAGTCTTTCTGCGGTAATTGGCCTGCCACTTGTAGACATTACACAGCCATAAAGAAAGCTCCAAATGTTCTCAATTAGGCTCAAACTAAAGTTGTTTAATAGCCAGTCGAGAATACCTATCCCGATGTTGTTCTCGCATTTTTATAAAATAGCTGAATTATGCGAGAGAGCGTTATCTTGATATATATACCCACAGTTTGTGCTGACAGGAAGACCATCATAAAGCTCCACAAAATGCTCTTTGAAAGCCTTTGCATATTGAGAGGCATTCATATTACCCTCGAGCAGAACAAGTGGTCCTATACTTCCCATCCAGTTAAACCGCCAAAATATAATAGACCCTCCATTGACTTGTACGTTTTGGGTAATACAGTCCGACCGACACTTTTCCAGAGGCGGACACCAACCATAACTACGTTCATTTTTTTTTAGCATCATAGCATGGATTCATCAGTGCATAAGACAATATTTCACTGTTTATTCCAATTCTTTACTTTTTTATTTTATTTTGTACCATGCATGTCACTTCGCAATATTTTTATCGACTAGTAGTGGCTTTGTGGGGACCACGAAATAGTGCATTTTCATCTCATTCAAAGTATGGCTTATTGTTTTAGTACAAACAAATCTTTCTGTTGCAAATTCAACTTCATGGAAGATCTCTGTCAAAGTCTGATGCCCATCAAGTTTCACATTTAATGAAAATGTCCTTTTTTAAGAGTAAGCTTCCTTGATTTTCTTAGACGTGTCTTGTATTTATAGATAATGCTACCAATTGTGAATCACTGCATTATTTCTTGCTGCAATTTCACAAATCCTAATTCTTCCAATGTGAAGTCCAATAATGATGCCGTTTTGAAAGGCTGATATATTATTCATGGATATAGAGACGTGATCGTTTTGTAGAGTAGACTCGACTTTAAAGATAAAATTAATTCAAAACATTAAGAGAAGCAAAAACATTCAAGTGTAAATAGTGCTAGTCGGACATTTGTGTGCCATTACTTATTTCCAACCTCTGTACATCAATCAATCCCAAGATAATGAACGTTTAACAAGCAATGATAGATATGTGTTTGGTCGACCTTCTATCTTGGTCATGGGAGAATGTTCTACATTCTACGATCAATATCGCGAACCAATCAAAGGTATAGGAATGGGATGCTTACTTCACAAACACGGACTCAATGTTTGTTTAGTTAATGAATTTGGTACTTCCAAACACTGTTCTTAGTGTTCCCAGTCTTTCCCTCAAACCTTCAAGCAAATCGAGAACCCTTGCTCATATCGCTGCACTCAAGCGCCAAATATGATCTTCCATGGTCTTCTAAAGTAAATACTACAACCAGTCCCGGATTATTATTATTATAAATCCTTTTAGATCTACCGATCTAAATTGCTTGGAGGACATTACTTTGTTATAGCTTAAGCATCGTATATGGAATCGAAATATTGCGGCTGTCGTGAATTTTAGATATATACTTAACCAATTGAGGCATGATGATACTATTCCTGACAGTTTTACCCGTGCTATTCAAAATTGAGGTACTATACGACCAGCAGAAGGACTTCCAGAGGATTTTTATGGGAGATAAATATTGAGAAGACAAAGAAGATAAATATTCCGGCCTGATTATGGACAGCAGATCACCACGATACCCTTTTCTTAAGCTGTTATATTCTTCAAGCATTGTTTTCTTTTTTGTTATTATTTTTATTGTACTGCCTGGAAAAGTGGAAAGAAGTACTCTATGCTGATTGCAAAAGTATGGTGAGATAAAAGTGAGATATTTAAAAGGTGCCTTTACTTTTGAGCTACAATAATAGTAAAACAAAAATCAAGAGAGATTTAAGTTGAATGTATATATTGTATATAAAAGAAGGGGAAAAGTAATGCTCAATCAAAATTCAACCTTAAAACAACCCTTAAAACCCGGAAAATCTTGCCAAAAAGTCTCCTACTAAAATCGTCTTTTTTGTTTTTGCTTTTACAACATTGTATCTCTTTAAATGAAATACAGCAAACCTTACTTTTCGACCCCTTCTTTTTTTTTATGAAAAATTAGTTTTGTGTTATACCGTTATCCTACTATGCAACAACTAAACCAGGGCCTATATACGAACAGGTGTTTTATGCGTGTAGAAGAGGTACACTTATATAAATGTAAAGATGTAGGAGCTCAGAAAAGGCGCGCGCCCCCTACGTTAAGATTCAAATGATCCTTGGACTGGCGGAAGATGCGGACAATAGCTGTGAATGACTCACGTTTGAGTGCATCGTGTCTTTTCAGCTTAAAGGCTTGTGTTATTTGTCAGCCAGTTTGATTTTAGACTCCAAATCAGAATACATGTTCCCCTTTTACTGTTAATATAAGGCGCGCATTGATAAGATAGATAAAGATATACCCCAGGAAATATCCTTTGAACTTATATATTTGCAGTAAGTTAAAAATGATTCGTCAGAATTCAAATTGTGGATACCAGAGATTTGTTAAACGGGAAAGAAGAGACGCAGTCCGTGCACAGCCAATGTATGGGGAACCTTATGAAGATGTTAAATAACGTGAGAATTTTCATTTTTATTATCGTATTTCACTTTATTTTTGTCGATTATATAATATCCATTCCATTTTATTTTAGTCTGGTTCACAGACAGAGCTACTCGGCATAACAGTTCAGGGTAGAAAGAGTAGAATCAAAATGCAATCGATCTCAATGATCAGTTCATTTCAAGCCATTTTCCATAGGACTTTAAAAT
The DNA here is from genome assembly GCF_001638985.1 of Phycomyces blakesleeanus NRRL 1555(-). Lineage (NCBI taxonomy): Eukaryota > Fungi > Mucoromycota > Mucoromycetes > Mucorales > Phycomycetaceae > Phycomyces > Phycomyces blakesleeanus. The sequence goes on along the minus strand of NW_017265137.1, from coordinate 897,316 downwards.
AGACAGTAACGCACGTGAGCTGGGGCAAAATCGAGTCACAGACTCCCCAACATAGTACTTATTTAGCCAGGCGGAGATCAGAGTAGGGCTTCTTTGCTCTCTCTGTTCTGTTCTGCCATGGAGCCACCAAAGCCTCCACACAGAGTTTCTTCATATCAGCGGCTGAAGGTTAAGCTACACAGACCCCCACAAGAAAATCCAGTTCCAAAAGACTGGCACCGACCGAGCAATCTTGAGGAACTGATACATCATGCACTCAAGGGAGGAGCACGTATGTATTTTGGTTAAAGAAGAGGAAGATGGACTAATTTTGCATAAAACGTAACTTCCAGGTGCCTTTTTGTTGGCTTACGGAGTCCGAGCTGGTGTTAATTTCTGCTTGTATTTGTTGCGAGTCATGCGAAAGAAGTAAGCCTTTTTGAATAAATACATTATCCGCGCCAACTTGTAATAAAATATAATAAAAATAATAAAAAAACCTTTGTTTCCAGGGCTCCGATCGCCAATATACTTGCCGCGTCGTTTAAAAACCTTGATGCTTTACGCTTCGGAGCCATGTTTGGATCGTTTGCCTTGCTATGGAAATCAGTCAACAATGGCATGAGACTCTACCGTGGTAAAGAAGATCGTCTCAATGGTTTTGTGGGAGGTGCAGCGGCTGGTCTAGCCATATTATTCGAGAAACCCAATAGACGAGTAGATATTGCTCAGCAATTATTGGTCAGGTCAGTTGCCAGATCGATTTGTAGGAAACATAGTAAAAGAGAAGGAAAAATAATTTGTATGAAACGATAGAGCTGTTCAGGCCATTTACAACGCAGGAAAAGCCAGGGATATCTTTTACTTCAAGAACGGAGACTCTCTCTTGTTTGGTTTGACTTGCGCACAGATTTTGTATGCGTATACAGTAAGTATATAGAGATTAAATTCATAAATGCATTCGTTTATTTATTTACTATTAATATATATTGCTATTGCCAGATGCAACCCCAGACACTCCCGCCAGATTTCTATGTATTTATGGTTAAGGCAGCACGAGTACCTGAGTCTCTGTTACGCCTCAATGCCAAAAATATCCGCAAAATCCCATTTGAGGCTGGTGAGGCGCTCCATGCTATTAAAAGACACAGACCTACTCAGCATGCAATTGACGTTGTAAGCAAACTGTCATCTCTACCAGTAGTAACTCCCTGGTAAGGTTATGTTAAGACAACCACATGACTTGGATATATATTCTGATTTGATTTTAATTATCGACAGTGAGGCAGTTCATCCATGGATGGACAGTTGTAATAGTACAGCAATCGAGAGATTTTCGCTTGTATTCAAGAGTATGATGCCGGTATATGGTACCCTTCACTTTGTACCGTTGCTTCTCCTGAGAACGAAAAGTGTACTCGAATCGTAAGTTGAAGTATACACAAACAAATCTGCAGCTTTTAATTGCTTATTTAATAATAGCCCCGTAAAGATGCTGTCAAGAACTGCTATCAACACAATCAAATCAGGCGCATTTCTGGCGTCTTTTGTGTCCATTTATCAGGCTCAGGTGTGCGTACACCGTAAACTAGTAGATATGGGAATTACGTCGATGAACAGCAAATATTTCCACTTCTGCTATGGTTTTGTATGCGCTTACACATCCATATTTATTGAAGATAAGAAGAGACGCAGTGAGCTAGCTTTGTATGTACTTCCAAAAGCTATCCAGAGTCTCTACTTGATTGCCTACCAGCATCGATTGATCTTCAAGTTGAAGCATTTTGAAGTATTGATGTCCAGTGCTGCCATGGCCGTTATAATGTCGTTTTATCAAGATGAACCAGATGTTCTTTCAAATTTTGTACGCAAGATCATGGTCCAGTTCTTTGGAAAGAATTAAAATCATGTTGAGAATCTTTCTTCACTGTCAATTTCTGCTATACGAGCATTTGTTTCTATCTCTTTCAACTTTCATTATATGTTTCTTGCTTTCATTTACTTATTTCTACCAATATATACATAAATACATGGCCTCAAATACTGAATATAATCTTACAAACACCTGTTTTTGCTATAAAAGGATAGCCATACTTAGCCTGCAGAGTACACGAAAGACATAAATGTTGTCAAATTTAATTAGTTATAAGAAGGATGAATTCTTTACTCACATGTGGTAGATTTTAATGACACCGTCATAGGGGCCGTCGCACGCATGAGGCCCACCCATGTTGATGCCCAGGTGGGAGACTGCCCATGTAGGACAAAAAGTCGGCTGTCACGTATGGACAAATATCATGCTGTCTTGCAGCCCCTTTCTTACCCTTCTCCACCCCTCTCCTTTTTCCTTCCCATCAACATCTACAATGCAGAAACTAAAAAGCACCTTTTTACGCACCAAAGACGTCGAGGAACGACGATCACAGCAATTTGTTAAACGCCATTCGAATCTTACTCAGCCCCCATTAGCAGATGAGGAGCCTTGTGGACCACCATCGATTAATCTCAGTGAATTATCAGAAAGAGAACAGAAAGCGTATAGATCATGGTGGAAAGACTTGGACCCTTTTGGACTCGGTAAACTTGAAAATAAAACTGCACTTGTATTTCTGGGTGACTGCGGCCTACCAGACAAGAAGCTAGAAGAGGTTTGTTAACTCAATGGGACTCCACACAGTCACTTATCCTATTATCTAGATACTTCAATTGTTCCAGGATGCTGTGGGCGGCCTGAGCGAGATCGAGTTCTATGCAATGCTTCGGTTAATTGCCCATGCCCAAAATGGCAGGCAAATCACCCGCGATTTGATCTTTTTGGGAGGTGAGCATGCTTGTAAACTAAAGTCAAGTTGAACGAATTGAATCAATTAAGAACTGATATTATCAACTGCACTTACCTCTCCTTCAGCACCAGTGCCCCGCTTCAATACTAATCCTATTGACGCTTTAATTAAACCGGCTGTTTCTCGGCGCACCACTCCGCCCCCGGAACCCTCGCATAGTCTGAATAGTAACACAGAAAAGCCTTCTTGGGCCACAAGTACAAGAAAATCATGGTGGGGACAGCAATTGTCTGCACCAAATCCTTCGAATGGCGCTTTTCAAACTCAAGAATCTTTTCGTTCTCCTCCAATATGGTCGCCACCAGCGCCAGCATCAGCGCCAGCACCACCACCATTACATGTGATCTATAGTCCACCTCAAGACCCATCGGGCTATTTGGTATGGAAAAACCAGCCACAACAACTGCAGCAACCACAACCACAACCACAGCAATCGCATCAATTGCAGCAACCACAACAACAACCGCAGCAGCCACAGCAACCACATCAGCCACAGCATCATCATCAGCAACAGTCACACCAATCTTACTCAGTAACACAGGTACCAAGCATGAGCAGCCAGCCTGCAAAACCCAATATTGAAAGAACAACCTATACACACTCTCGCTCTCGTTCAGTCCCCTTTTCAGCCCCCTCTCTTGAATTCCCCCCAGAGCTCCCATCAATCAATCCATTAAATGACCCACCAACAGCTAAACCACCTCTATTGACATCTCACTCAGCAATGGATAGTTCTTCATTTGAGCGATTTCATCCTACTGGCATAGATACTGGGCAGTCATTGCTTCTGACTAAGAAATTTGTCTACAAGCCAAAGTCTACCAACCCCTTTGATAATGAATACGATGAACCTAACGCAAAAACAACTCCTCGCAGCCCATTTGATGATAATGGTGCTCTAACCGGAAGTGCTTCCACGAGTAGTTTATCCAGTAACGCTTCTTCTATTACGACTAGACACCTTAATAATCATCCTAATCAGCAAAACATTCCTCCTCCACCTGTTCCTGCACAGACAACCAAGCCTGCTTTCCCTCGGTACGCAAGGAATTCACAACCATCAGCTCTTAAGCGAAGCCAGAGCCACGGGGCAAAAACTGTACCTTCCCAGACTATGTATGATACCATGTCAGTTGGAACTGCTCTTTTCAACGATACAAGGCTTTCTAGGCACAAGTCGATGGGCTCTTATATTACTAACCGGTGATCTTGAATCACCTGATACATTATACATTCGATTATTTGCATATATCTCTATAACTTTTTCTTTTTTTTTATATCATGTATACTAATATACATTATTTTTTCATAAAAAAGTAATCCCCCAATTCCTGAATATTAATATCCCTGCTTCTAAAATATTCCGCAGAGAAAATGTTATTCCTATACGCGCACGTATATATATATATACATATATCAGGAGTATTCTGTTGCTGCCTCTATATTCTAATCTCTCTAAAGTACTGAACAACAATAAGGGAAGGCAAATACTTGGTCCAAGAAAAGATTGACGATAATTATCGAATTTACAACTATGCACAAATAGATAGCAATACATTTCTTAAAAGATCTATAATTAGTCGAGACCACAAAGAAATTGAAAGAGATAAACAGCACTATGATAACTTTAATATAAACACAATGTATATATATGCATATATAAGCATACCCTATAGAGAAAAAAAAAAGGCGATTTTAGTGAATTATAGCAAACTTTCTAGGGCTTAAAGTGTTTTATAGTGGAATTTTAATTAAGCACCAATTTTTCTCTTTTTTATATATATCCCACTTTTTACGCCACCATATTATTGCAGTCAATGCAAAACATCTTCTCAACTTCTTCAACCCAGTACAAGAATTAAAGATAACATAAAATTATTCAAATCTAATAGCTTATCATTCGGTATCTCGGGCGTATCCTAGCGATAAAAAAGCTTAAAATGTTTAAGACGTCTAAAAGAAACGCGCTTAATAGTTTAAACAAGGCTAGTATTGATAAAATATGAGCTAGTGAAGTTGAAAAAAGAAAGTAAATTGAGCAGGGGTGGCAGAGAAATATTTGCATTATGCGCAGCTTAGCTGTCAAGATTACTTGCATGCTCATTAGAGATCTCAATAAATTTAGAGGGTCACAGGGAATCTGTCTTTTGGTTTTTCAAAAGTAGGATTCAGACATAGCATTGCCAACAAAAGACAGGTGTATAATCTTTAATAAAAAGAATCAATTAAGCAATATACATGCCTTCATTAATATCATAGTATTTAGAAAATAGCACATAGTAGTAGATATATATATATCAGATATCAAAGTTATAGCTTAAACTTTTACTAAATATCATATAAATTAGTACTTCTTCTTTACATACTTCTTCTATCAGACGACACGTTATCTAGTGGAAAATTCAATTTTTTATCCATTTTTGCTTTAAACGGTTATTTAATTTCCAATGATTGTTATACGTTTTTCTCGGTTGATGCGATTTAATGGAAAATGTAAGTGGAAAATTAGGAAATTCGTAATTTTCTACTCACATTTTCCATTAAACATTTCCTCAAAATCAAGCTTCTTCTCTCACTCTCAAATTAAGGTATAGGGTAGCCAGGAGTGTCTATTGTATATGTAATTAATTTATTCGATCTTTAAAGGTCGAATTTATTTAAAAAAAAAGATTGAAATTTATGAGGATTTATTTTTCTTATATTTGACACAGTATGATGTTCTCATCAATTGATAGGTTTCCACAACTACTGCCGGAGTGCTTTGTTTTTTACTGCGTTTGTTCAATCTTTGTTTTTTAGCAGCCACACTTTTTCCATTAGATAACGCCTCCTCTATTAATGGACAATAAGAAATTACCATATGCAGCTTCACCAAATTTCATTAATTCAGTGCTCTTTAGATAAAGTAGATTTGATTTTTAGGCACTTTTCGAGAAGAATCTAAACAAGTGCATACTTTTTTTTAGGCAAAATATCTTGTAAATTAAGACAAACAAGATATATTAGAGCCATTTTATGTCTAATTTTAAAAGGAGATGCAGTACACTAACAATAACTGTGTGGAAAATGCTATTTTTTTATAATAGTAGTAAATAAGGTTATTAAGATAATATAACTGTTGAACATAATGAATTCGTGGTACTTGTTCATTTTGACACAATTTTTTAGAGTCAACCAACAGCAACACAAACAATTGCCTTGAAGAATATCTTGTCTGCATAAAAGAAAAGTGTAGACTCCCAAAGATTTTCCTCAAAAAGTGATCAAATATTAAATCTAATTCGCCTAAAAAGAAAATCCAAATTTGTCTCAATCTCAAGTGAAAAACACTGTAAACAGTCCTACATACACTTCGTCCAAACCAGAGCACGTTGGTGAACAACTCCGACACTCTTCTTCATCTTCATCATGGCAAACATTGGAACAGAAGCAGGAAACTTTTTCCAGACTGATCAAGAGATTGCCAAGCAAAAACTTAAGGCCGAAAAATACAATTATACCCTTGGCGATGCTGTCAAACTTTCATCAAAGGGACTTGATCTCATTGTCGTAGATACCAATTACGCTTATGTGGCCGAATCAGGATTTATAGCTAAGCGCATCAATCTCAAGGTAAGGTCCATTATATTGTACCTAGAAAAACCTGTATGTGGCGTACTAATTAAACCCCTTATTTTCCCTAACCTCTTTTGGCAGACCAAAAAAACCAATAAATTGTTTAAAGGACACACAGGTCCCGTCACATCCCTGGCTCTGTCTGATAACGGCAGCGTTCTCTGGACTGGTTCTTGGGACAAAACAATCAAAAAGTGGGATACAAATACGGGTGAATGTCTGTTGACGCTCGGAGGACACACTGATTTTGTAAAGACCATCCTGCTGGTGGGAGATAAACTGTATTCGGGTTCATCCGATAATCATATATTCCAATGGGATATTTCTGTCGAGAAGCCTATTTGTACAAATGTTTTCAAAGGCCATTCACGCCCCGTCGAGAGTCTCACACTATCCTCTGACGGCTGTTTCCTATTCTCTGCCTCAACTGACCTGACTATTAAAAAGTGGGATATTGAGAAGAAGTCTTGTGTCCATACATTTTTAGGGCATGAGACAAGTATTTACTGCGTCAAGGCGGGAGATGACGAGATATGGACAGGTATTGTTTATTTGGTTTCTTATAACTTGAACTAACATTTATTTTAAGCTTCTGCTGACAAGAGTGTAAGACGCTGGAACACTGAGACAGGTGCGGTAGATACAATCCTTACACACCCTGATCGCGTTAAATCACTTGTACTCGCGGGCCCCTACATTATCACTGGTGCAAGTGACGACTTAATTCGTGTCTGGGATGTTGCAGTAAGTTCATCTTAATAAATTAAAATATTACCAAACTAATATGATTCCTGGTAAAATAGTCTGGTAAATTAGAATCCACAATCGATGGCCATTTCGATGAAGTGTCAGCATTGGCTGCTGTTGGATCAACCCTCTACAGTGTATCCCTCGATTGCTCATTACGCCGTTGGTCTATTACAGGTAAGATTCACTATATTTATTTTGTTCTATTATTGATTTAGTAATTAACACCCCTTTATCTAGCTTCTGCACTGAAGGAGTACAATGATCAATTATTGAACAAGGAGAAGAAAAAGAAAGAAGAGAAGAAGGACTCTGGTCTTACAGAAGAAGAAGAGCGGGAGTTGGCAGAACTCATGTCCGATGATGACGAATAGATGAGGCCTATCCATTCGCTTTTCATCCCATCCCATCCCATTCCACTCCATTTGATTTGCTTTTGTTCGTATACATTTTAATAAACAAGAAAGGGTAACAAATTATAAGTCTACTTTTTTCCAAACCCAAGCTTCTTTAATCCATTCGAGAATGAACCGCCCGAGCTTTTGGACATATTCTTGAGGGGATATTTAGGGGCATCACGAGCATCAGCACGATAAGACGAAGCAAGATCGTCAATGTTGTCGTCCCACTCCGCATCCCTCAGGCGGTGACCTAGACTGCGTTCTCTAAGCTTAGTGGCGTACGATCCAACCACAGAGGCAAAATAGAACTGTAGGACAAAAAATGTGGTTAAGCAAATCTACTTATTGACTTGGGAATATTGTCTTACCATGAAGATGGCTCCCAAAAAGAGTAGGATAGCAAGGAGGATCACGCCTGCCTGAACGGCCTGATCACAATTGGCTAGTCCATAAGTATTTCCTGTCTGCATACCAAGGAAAGTAGTGTTATAGCCTGCGAACGAGAAAGAGGTATCTTCTCCAAGTGATGTCTGATTTCCACTGGCAGGCTTAGTGCTATTACTAGAAGGGTTGATTTCATTACATGCAGCCAGAGTTTTTGAGCGGTTAATCAGTGCCAGTACAAAGCTGCCTGTTTGCCAGATGGTGACCAGGATTGTGAGCAGCCAGAAGAGGAATTTATAAAATCTCATCAGGTACAAGTTGCCCTGAACACAAAAATCCAAAAATAAAGAGATCGATAATATCATATAAGCCCTTTCTCTATTTTTTTTTATTTTGTTGACAGTGATAGATCCAAAAAAAAACTTACCAGAGTTGAAGACAAAAGTCCATATAAGCCAACTGCAGCAGATACAGCTGCAACATAAAAGGGGTCAATACTTCATCAGACATATGTATCCCCTGCACGTCATAATATCTTCTTATTTACCGAGAACAATGGTATAAACCCAGGGCAAGACAGTGTGTATACCAGAAAGGTGCATAACCATGGCTATTAATCAATATTAGCCGACCATTTACTTTTTGTCTGTACCATTTAACTTACGATTCTTGTGTGTAAATGTCAATGCTAAGAGTAGACCCGAGACGATCTAAAGACAATGATTAGCAGAGGATCATAAAGACCAAGGTGCCTGTACTTACTGCCACTGCAAGACTAATAAGTACAGTGCCTCCTCTCAGCGGAATGATACAGCAACATCTCTTTGGCATTTTGAAATAAGAGAGAAATGTAAAAATAAAAAACAAAAATAAAAATTAAAGGCCAAGAGAAAGAGCGTGAGGACTAAAAATGGGAAAGGGGTCAAATGTGACGGAGTGGGGCTGAAATCAACTGAACCTAATTGAATTGAACTGGGCTGGATTGGACTGGACTGAATTGGACTGGACCGGATATTCAAAAAAAAAATGAAAAACATCCATCACCAAATACTGGGTTTGTCACTGCCATTTGCCGCGTTCTTTCTCTTTTATATTATCATGGCACGTCCGCGTAGCACTACTCGCCCGTCTTCACCCGCATCGCCATCCCATCGACCTATAATCAGCACGGCACAGCCACAATCTCCACAAGAAGGTCGCAGTCGTGCCACAACCAATGCAGGAACCCCACGACAAAGCGCACTCTTGACTGAGAGACAAGTCAAAAAGGTATACGAGACATACCAGCAATGCTGCAATTGTTGACTCTCCATAGATCAGCAAAGACCTCGCAACTATCAGACACAATTCACTTGCAAGCACAACATCAGGACCAGCTCTCGGAGGAAGATACGGCGATCTCGCAGGAATCAACAATCTCTTGTCAATCTACACCGAACCTTCAAATCCATCAAATTCTAAGCTAAACAGTAATAATAATATATTCATATTTATAAAATTGTAATTAACACTGTATATCTCAAGGTGGTCCTGACCCTGCACCTAATACTTCTGAGTCTAGCCCAAGATCACCTCAAATACCACTGGTAAAGTAATCTCTCCAAAAAAGTATCTTGCCGTGTCTCACATATACTCCGCTTCAAGTCATCTACACAGCATATTGGATCATTTCTCGAACACATTCAGGAATATGCAGCAATAGAAGATTTACTCTTTGTGCTCATGGTAAATAAGCTAATCCAGAATTGTGTATTTTAACAATGGGTACTTATGTAGATATATTTAGGGAATCGATGGTATATTCATCAAGATTGTTTATCCTAAAGCTGTAAACGAAGACGATGATCCAATGGAAGATACTCAGTTTGATACACTACCTTCAAAAAAAGACAATATTTGGGACGAAATTCGATACTCGATCGATCCAACAATGGGTAACATACAGCACACATTTTATTGTTACAAAAAAAAGCCCATCATTCATCCGCATCATAGACCCTAGTGTACGCCATTTGGTTGAAAAAATATTACCCTTAGCAACGTATTATATATCTGTCAATGCATTTGTCGAACAGTATTCTCGATTTGAGTATGGCACCATAAATCATGCCCTTTGTTCAGGAATGCATGTATTTTTAAAGGTATAAAAACACCCACTTTTCAAAAATGAGCTATAATGATTTATATGATTTGATTTAGGAATATTTAACCTTTATTGCCCAACTTGAACACCAATTCCAAACATCGGCTACATTTACACTCCAACGTTTCTGGTTCTATGCCCAAGAAACTCTTCAAGATATGTCTGCTCTCCACAGTCTAACCATGAAAATACGAAATCTATCAAAAGAAGATGATTCTACCGGAATGGAAGAGGATCTTGACGCTGTACTAGAAGAACTTGTCGGCGAGAATAAATCAGACGAAGTTCATATTCCAGAATGGCAAAAAGGAGGTGCAATACTAAATGTTCTTGCTGATCGACTGGTCGGGTTGAGTGGGTAGGCATATAAATTAGAGACACAAACTTCAAACAAATACTCTTACTAAAAAAGGAACAATACAGAAACCCAAAATGCAAGAAAATCTATTCATTTCTGCTTGCATGTGCATCTGCTCCATATTCTCACATACTTAATTTATGGATATATCGGGGAGAAATTAACGATACTTACAATGAATTTATGATTGTCGAGAAGAAAAGCATTAAGAAAGAGACACTCAAAGAAGACTTCAACGACTCATATTGGGAAACACGTTATTCGATACGAGAGGGCCATGTACCAAGATTTCTAGAGCCATTGATGACGCAAATACTTCTTGCTGGAAAATATCTCAATGTTGTGAGAGAGTGTGGTGTCAATATTGCTAAACCAGAAGAAATGGAGGATGCTATCATGGAAAGAGATCTCGAAGACGCACATGATATATCGATGGAAGATGTGCATTCAAACAGAAGCAGTGTATCACATACTAGAGACATGTCCTCTAGAACACATATGGAACAAGCTTATGTCCCAACTAGAAACGATGTCTGGGCTGCGGTAGATGGTGGAAGGTAATATATATTGACAAAAAAAACGAACCACAAAGAAGAGTTTTTCAGAGGTTAATAACATATTTATGTGTGCGTGTATAATTCCTAGATTTGTGAAAAATCTCGATATAGCCTACAGATATGCAAACCATACTTTACTGAACCTGTTGCTAAAAGAACAGCAACTAATTGCTCGTCTTCGGTATGCCATACTTTTGATACAACACGTACTATAGTAATTCTCAACTGTATTTTCTTATAGCTCGTTGAAACATTACTTCTTTCTTGATCAATCAGATTTCTTAACTTCTTTTTTGGATTTGGCCCGTGACGAATTAAAACAACCAGCCAAAGACATATCTCTCACCCGCCTCCAATCTTTGATGGATCTTGTATTACGCAATCCTTCATCAGTCGCTGCCTACGATCCATTCAAAGAGGATGTTAAAATATCTATGAGCTCTCATCGTCTGATCGACCAATTACTGCGTGTTATTAATGTAGCGGGTATGGATAGTCTACCAACAGAGATGTTTCCTGGAACAAAAAACCCTAGATGGACTATAGGAAGTGGTCATATTGATACACCTGCGCACGCAACACATCTGCCTGAGCGTAGTCAAAGCATGGCAGGAAGTGTAATAGGTGGAGCACAAAATGTGTTAACAGGTCAGTACATTAACTCTTTATTACATACATTTACTTTCACATACTGACATTTCCATGCTATATATTTATAAAGGATACGAGGCTTTTACTTTAGACTATACCGTGACTTTTCCATTGTCTCTTGTTATCTCTCGCAAAGCTCTTACAAAGTATCAACTACTTTTCCGTCACTTGCTTTATTTGAAGCACGTCGAGGAGTCGCTGTGTGCAAAATGGATAGATCAAAAACATGCACGCTGGAGACAAACTTCCAGAAATCCTGAAATTGAAGCATGGAAGTACCGAATATATTCTCTACGAACTCGAATGTTGGCTTTTGTTCAACAGTTTGCTTATTATATCGCAAACGAAGTTCTCGAACCAAACTGGGCACGCCTGGAAACCAACCTTACAAAAGTAAGTTTGAAAAAAAAGCAATATAAATTATATATTCTTGTACTAAATAGATCTATATAGGCCTCTACTGTTGATCAAGTTTTACAGTACCACTCAGATTTTCTGGACGAATGCTTGAAAGAGTGCATGCTTACAAATGCCAAGCTGCTAAAGGTAATATCTACATAAACTCCAGAATAATACAATTACTAATATTTAAAATAGATTTACAACAAGCTGACAGGCTATTGCACATACTTTACTAAACTCGCAGAGCAATTCAACGAAATACTTAATCAACTCGAGGAGCAACAGCAAGTAAATGTTCTCGGCGTACCCAGAGGAGGTATTGGGGCCAAGAGCACCTTGGCCGCCAGTCTCGAAAATTCAAATCTTACACTCGCTAAAATCGAGGATGCCTTCCTATTCCACATTGGGCTTTTGATTGAGGCCTTGAATTATTATTCAGCCACCGAGACCGTCCAGTTCCTATCGCTTGTTGTTCGGATCGATTATAATCTGTTTTATAAAGCCAACACTGGGCGTGAACGGCGCTCTGATAGAAATCCTGCCTAAACTGTCCTCACTTCCATTGTCATTGCCATTACCACACAAAATCTCGACTTAGCATTCCATGTTTTTCATCATTTGTTAATACATACTCTCTTTCATTATTCTATGCATAAAAATATGCTTCACTAGATAATATTCAGGTTTACACATGTAATAGCTAAATAATCAGTTTACTATTATAGTGTAGCCAAAAATTAGCTCTTGAGTTGACATAACCAAGCAAATCCATGTAAGATTCTCAATTATTATTTTATATATCTTGTATTCAATAACGTAAATAATAAATCTACCTTGTAGCATAACACATATAATTCAGCACACAAAGAAGCACCATTTTATGAATCTTTTTATTCAAGTGAACAGTGGATAAATAAAAACAAAGATATTTTATTTAGATATCATTCAAATCATTTTCAATAACACGATATAGTAAACTATACAACTCATAAAAAACCAAATCGAATAAGATTAATTCATAGTGTACAATTTGTAACTATATTATATTACATATCTTAACTCCACAACATTTCTAACTATGAATTACAGCAAGAATAAAAAAACTTATACACTTCAGAAATAGTCGGATAATTTTTTAGATACAAGTTTATACCTAGCCTATTTCTATACTAGTTACACCATAAAGGCCATTTGTGTTTTCTGGAGGTTGGTTGGTTCTCCACATTCGAATTGCTCGGAAAACAGGCGTCCATTGGAAGTATTTTATCATGTCCATTGCATCTTTGTTCTCCGTACATGTATCCAGATCAAGTAAGCAGCCACTTGGTTTGCGATCAGGAGAATTCAGGGTAGGGAACACTTCTACAGCTTTGGAAGCCAAACCTTTTAGAATTTCCTTTGCTTGTTCAGCCGTGTGAGCATATAGTGGTCCGATACGAAACGATTCCTCTGAAGGACGTGCACATCCGTAACCCAAAACCTGTCCATCCTTTACTAGGGCAACTCCAAAAAGTCCTTCTTTGGAACCTTCGATATGCGATTTAATCCATTTTTGCATAAAAGTAGGTCGTGGAACGCCATTGTATTTCTCATCCAAAGAAACCAGTTGATCTATTGGTGCTTCACTGATATCCACTACATATGGTTCCAAAGGTGTGGGTACTTGGGAAAACTGCTCCAAAAAGCTTTCCAGAGATCCTGACCGATATCTTTCTATATCCCAACTAGTTATATCAAATCCCGCTGATCGATACTTGTCTGCCATAACGGGCATTGCGTAAAGACCAACGTATTTACAATCTTGCATACTGTTTAAAGCCTTTTTGAACAAAGGATATCCATATCCCTTGCCTCGAAACTCGGGGTCAGTAACGTAATATCCAATAAATCCAGAGGAATTGCTGTGACGGAAACCAGCTATAATAGTTATAACCTTTTCTTGGTCAGTGACTGGGACTGTTCCCACCAAAAAACCTTGAGGGTACATCAGGTAAGAGAGCCTGGTAAGTTCGGCATTATACTTGATTGGATTCCATCCCTCCGAGATGGTCCATTGATGAAAGTATTCCTTGAGTTCTTTTGGAGTACACGGGCGTATTGTAAGCGTGTTTGTCATCAGTAAAATAATACTAGACAAACAAAGTGCTGATGGTTTCACATCATCTTATTTTTCAACTTATCTTCTTCCATTACAGATTTGAGTTATAATGATTCATAGGCACGTGACACCTTTTTGCTGTTATCAGTGGCTACAGAAGCTTGTCCATGTTTTTTTTAAATGCTTCATTTTACGATTAAAACTTATTTGAACACTCATAATAACGAGCTTTTATTTTATTATAATTTGGCATAGATAATCTCTACGGCTCGCATGATTTTTGCTCATAACGTACAAGTGTTTAATCATTAGAAGATTTTTATTACCGGGCTTTCACTTGTGTAAGATTATTTCTATTTTATGATTCTGAAGATTACTAGTAGTGATTAATAGACTGAAAAAAAATATATATCCTTTGAGTATTTTTCTTTTATTGTACGAGGCACAGAAAATTAAGAGCATCTGTAGTAATTAAATATTCATTTATACTAAATTAATTATAATCTTGTATGATAGAGGGTTACTTTTGACTGAAAGAAAATATCATGTAAATACTTCTTTTTCCCTCAAAAAGCTATTCTTGCTTTCACAATCACCAAAGCCTAGTGTCAGAAATTGGCTATATAATACCCAACTTAGGGACTAAAGAAAAAAAAAATATTTTGCACAAATTCTGATATTTTTAAGGGTACGAAAAATAAAAGAATCGAGAGTGTAAGTTGTGTCGTCGATATCTAATTTATTTATGCTTAATACTCAGGATCAAATGTGCATGTAGTTCCATAAGTTTTTCCACGGATAACAGCTACAAAGAAATGTATTATTAAAGCTGTAAATAAATATACAATAACAGCTTGAATACCAAATTAAAATACCTTCTACTCGTAGTTCAACTTCCCCAAAATACATCTTAATCGATAAGCCAACTTGTTCTCCTTCTACTACTCCAGTAAGAGCTGGCATAGGAATATCAAAGTTGGCTACCTTAAATACTCCTGGGCTTGTAGTGTAACGTGGTGCCTCTTCGGCAGCAGTAGCATATAAAGTACATATGGTGTGATGAGGATAGTACGCATAATAATCTTTAGAAACATGATAGTCGGTGTCTTTGATAAAAATAAAATAAAAATATCAGTAATACTTCTCTATTAACTATCGTTTTTTTCTTTTAAAAAAACATAATAATTACAATAATACTTACCTAAAGATTGCCCACGATTAACATAAACAGAAAATCGATTATCACATCTTACACTTCCATCAGACCGAATAAGCTTGTATTCTGGGGGATCAATGGAATCCTCAAATAGAGTTGTAGTGTCGATACCGTACCAGCAACGAGAAACCCGAGAAGCTACAACTGTAGGATTCATACCAAAGTAGACTGCCCCTCTTACTACAGCCAGTTCGCAACGGGGTGGAACTGCAATAAGCGGAACAGCATGTCCAAATTCGTCTTGCATACGTTTGAATAAGTAATTGGAAGATCCAAACCCACCAACTAGGAATATAGCTTTAAGGGATCCAGCCTTTTGGAGTTGGTTCTCCACCAAGGAAAGGATTTCGTCTATAACAGGATTGAATACTTCTTGCTTAAGCTCCGCTGCACTAATGCACAGCATGCCTTCCTCTAACCCGATAGAGCTATTGTTGATTGATCCAATATTGATTGAGGCTGGTAAAGACAAGAATTGCTCCTCGATTCCATCGAACTGGGGTTTGATAAGGTCCACAAAGCTATCCATCATTGTATCAAAGGCCGACGTAGGAATAGTAGCCAAGTTCTCCTTGAACTTCTTTTTTAAAAGTTTGCGCATTCTTCGGTCTAGAAAGACCGATCCACAAGATTGTCCATGTCCTTTAATACATTCCCTTAGTCGTCTCCCACCACGTTCATCAATTTCAAACACAATCAAGTCTACCGTGCCACCCCCAGCATCGCAAATCATGAATCGGTCTTTGTGCTTAAGATTAAATTGTTCACATTTTTTCTCGCAATAAAGTGCAGCTGCTTCGGGCTCACTGATTAACATCAGCCGATCCCGATGATCTGACGGTTGGATTAAACCAGCTTGAATGGCAGCTTCTCGCATCGTTCCTTTGGCCTTGTCAGACCACATTGCAGGGACTGTCAAACACTACCAGTACTCGTAAAACCTTTAATTAGGAGGTTGATAGAATAGAGAATCGGTACCAAAATATTTTGTAGTACTTGAATAAGCTTACATAACGACATTGGCTTTTATCACTGGTGGCAATAGCTTTTTTGAGTTCTGACATGGCATGTTCATGAAATGCGCGGAGGTAATCTGAAATAGCATCAACAATAGACAGACCATTGGGAAGAGGAGGAAGATCTTTAGCTATATTTTCATCCAAATAGAGCTTGTACTGCTTAAGTAAAACAGAGCTACGGGAAGCTGGTCTTTGCATAATTATACGAGCCGCATTCCCCCACTGAGTCATGACACTAGTATTGTTTTGATAAAAATTCAGAGTTGGTGTCTATGAAAGTATTCAGGCGTTTTGAGTTTCTCGACTTTTTTTTATCAGATGACTTCAAGACATAATAATAATACTAATAGTGCAACAAGAACAATAATACTACTGCTACTGAAACGGATAGAAATCTTACTTTGGGGTACACATTATTGTTTTGCTTTGGCCTGTAGTATGTAAAAATGAAAGTTTATTATAAAGAAATAGTATACATTTCACTAATTAACCTTTACCATTTTTGAATGTCAATTACTTCTTCTGAATTAGCAAGTGAATATGCACACCCAGAATATGTTGTTCCTAGATAAATATGTAAATATTAAACCAATGAGACAATAGTGATTAGACATTTACGTTTCCTAGTAACTAACCAAAATCAATTCCAATAACAATTGGGTAGTCTTGAATGTTAAATTGTTCTGCTAGAGTCATGTCGTATATTCAAGCAAACAGAACAAGATTGGTTAAGCAAGTAAAAAAAAATCATTTTAGTTTAACAAAATGATAATCTCGGCTATGTATTCTCGTGACTAATAGAAGTAAACTGGAATGAGGAGAAGAAGGGGTTATGACAGGGGAAGTGTATCAGATTGAGTATAGGTACATGCATATATATATATATATATATATATATTACAATGCAATTGTTTTGCATGAGCCACTTCTTAATGCTTTTATTGTCATTAGTAAATGTTTATTGGCATATAGTGCAGCTCTTGTAACATAATATTTTCTACAAATATATTTGATACAAAAGTATTATTTTATTGTTGTTTTAAGCTGCTATAGTTATTCGTAAAGTAGAAGGTATCTAAAAAAAACTAAAATGATAATTCAGCTGACATTGCAGAACAAAGATGCGTTTCAATGACAACGTCGTGCTACTCAGGGAACTAAAAAAGAAGCATATATCCAGAAATAGGTAACATTCCTATATATCTTTTTTATGTATGTGTTGGATACTACATAGTATGTGATTATTCTGTGAGCATTTTACTGCGTTTTTATAAAAAGGTGTCCGTTTGTCTGATTGAAGAGTCTCATAGGCACGGACGTTTTGCGAGAGGCTAAAAAGGGGTTGGCTATTTTGACCTATTGGTCTCTTCGTTTGAACTATGGGATGTAGTTTGAGAGCAGTTTTTTTGTGGATTTCTACAAGCCAAATAATATGGAGATGAGTATATTTAATGATCAAATAAAATAATATTAAGTGTATTGAACAGTTCTATAAACCCTTACCTTGTTTTTTCTGTATATAATTATTTTTGATCCTTTGATAGGGCAAGCTTCTTTGTTTGCTTATTATAAAGTATTTGAGTTTCCATCGTTTGTTTATTTGTTTATTAATTTAAGCAAAAAGAGACTATTATTGTGGTTTTTAAAGAAATAGAGAACTTCGACTGACCGTTGTCCACCTATCCAATTCATGAAAAGAAAAAACAAAATGATTGGAAGAAAGTATCTCGAAATCAATTCGAGTGTATTTGATTTTATTGGTCTGGACAAATAGTGCCACTGTGCATTTAGCCAAAATGCAATCACTCAGAAATAAAGTAGATATAGGAACATTGACAAGGACTTCTTTTTATGATATTCAAATTTTTTTTTAGAGCGTTGAAAGATGATAAGAAGGCCATTTTGGCAAGATTTTGTACAAATACGATAAACATATCAACACACAAGCCTGCTTTGTCTGAATATACATTTAAAGAATAACAATCCATCTTGGCAGTTGTAGAATGTTTGTGTGAATTGATAGGTAGTGAATAATAAGCATGTAGAGAAGGAGGAGATTTCAGAGTCGGTGAGATAAAAAAATATAGGAAAAAAAGAAGAGTTGTCTTAGTGTACGAAACATACACCTATTCTTTCTCCTCCTTCTTCTTCTTTTTCTTCTTCTTTGTAGTCGGAGCTTCTTCGGGTGTTAGGCTCTCGAAAACAAATCCAGGTATCACGTCGTGGTGGTAGTCGTTGGGTGAAGCTGGCCTTGAGTCTTCTGATTGAGTACTGTCTCCTGAAGAAGAATGAACAGAACCTCTTCGCGAGAGATGACCAACAGGGGTTTCTGTACCATCTGGCTTGATATCTTGGTCAAACCCTAAGCAGTAGGCAACTATGCAAAATATCAAATATATAAATTTTCCAAAGGAGATAATGTGCTCTGAATATTTTAACAACATAATTCTCAACTTACAATCACTACCAAGATCAATTCCACACGACCAGGTTTCGTCATGATCCCCTGCTCCTCCCATTAATGGCAAAGTAGCAGAATAAGGAGAAAAAGGAGCTGATCGGATAGGTGGGCTAGGCCCAATGTGGGGTGGGGGGCGGGGACATGAATCGAGTTTCCAGTTGGCATTGGCTTGTGTTTGAACAAGTGTTTCGGCTCTGACGTACAGAAACGGCATATTAATTTCACATTACAAATTGATTTTTTTTTTACAATTTTAGATCCTACCGAAGAGTCGGTAAAAATTCTTGAAAACGAGGATGAGAAGTGACAATTCTGTGGATAAGAGATGTGTGGTTGACATCGGCCATTAATCGTAGATAGTTAAGTATCAGGAGAATGAACCCTCGATTGTCTAAAATATTTGGAAAGTTAGTCTATTTATCTCATACTTAACACCATATTCACATACATCCTACCCGCACACATGCCCATCTATGTAAATGCACATAGATTTATATTACCTGTGTGGTGATCTTTGTCTGTATAGACGTCAACCAAACGGGTCAACAGTTTCTGCTTGCGTATAATCAAAAGCAATGTAGGCTCATGTCCAATATTAAGTACCAAATAAAATAGACGGAAGAAAAATGTATGGTAGATATTGCTTGAACTGGTTTAAAAGTTTACGGGTTATCAGTATTAATCAGTCACCTTATGCGAATGTCACTTACGACTTTTCAAAAAACGAATTTACTAATATTTTCCAAAAGGCAGGCGTCATGGCCTCCAATAATTGTGTCGTATCTTCAGCATGCATCAATGTCAAGTGAATGACTTGAAGCAATTCAAGATCGGAAGTTGTGAGTGGGTGCCTAGGTATTTTATATATACGATTATTTACCAACCTGTTATATATATATCAATAATAGATATACTTTATCTTACATTTTTGTCGAAAGAGAATTCCTGTCACTAACAACTACAGAGCATAGTTCTGACATGTGCTTAGCTAGTAACTTTTGGGTGTGAGCTGAGATGGCATAAAGGGGACCTTGAACAGGCTGTGATAAGGTTGATGCTCGGGTGGTCAAAGTACCACTTGTTAAATGCGAAATCATTAGTATTATGTCACTGTAAACCACATCAATTTTTCTTACCTCTTTACCAAGAGCTTGAGTACGTTTATGTTCATGCTACGTTCCTTAGATGGTTTCTGGCCCATAATCAACTAAACCAAGATTTAGTCCCCAAAATCATGCTGTGCCTTCAATTTCGACCTTACTTTGACCAGTGTATCAATAATTACAGGACCGCCCTCAGACTGGAGTGATTTTAGTAAAGCACCACCATTATCCACCTGAGATGTTTCTTCAATAACACGTAAAAGTAACTCCTGCGCTGCCTCCGCAAACTGTGGATGATCTGGAGCGATAGTGTCAATATGCTGATTAAATGTGATTTTTTTATATCTTACCTTTGACTTGAATGGCATCCACTAACCACTCCAAAAATCCCATTTCTTGTAATTTCTGATGAGCTTTTCCACGTTTCTTTTCTGTTTCAGAATCGATATCCCGAACAAACAAAAGACTCAATATAGAGTCAACCACTGGGCCTTGGATGATGTATGGCAATAGAAGATCGAAGAATCGGCTGGATTGTTTCTTTATGATTACAAAATCAAGCATGCTACATGGATGACGCCGAACAAAATGCTGGAAGATGTTACCAAAGTGGTTCAAATTTCCATCCGAATTAGACAGAAAGATGTCCAACAAGTTTGATACTACAGATGATTAAAATACGTTTCAAAATCCCTTTATCACCTTGAATTTTGACAAAAAGATAAGAGTAAAAAGATACCTACCAATGACTTGGAAACGGGAGTCTTGTACCCAGAAATGATTAGCAGAGTTTCCACAAAGAAGTTCCATAGCATGATAGGATCTTTTTGTAGCCTTTAAATCCTCGAGATCACGCTCATGAGCAGCCAAGTCCACTTTTTCCAACAGAGTCAAGGATTCAATGTTGATTTTCGGCTTGTCTGGGTTAAGACGCGTGATGTGGGACATGAATAGGTCCATCATACCTGGATCACAAACACAAGGGTCCAGAGTCAGGTCAATGGTAAACCGGAGTTTGCCTTTTCATTACCTTCGAGTTGAAGGACACTGACGATCTTGATGTCAAGACGAGGTGAAGACAGTTGAAGAAGTTTTTTGATGAGTGCTTCTGAGGTTGACTTGAAGTCTGTGTCTGATGGTACTGAGTTAGTCTCGGCATCTTTTTGGAGGGGTGACTTCTTGGTTGGAAGCTCACTAGGCTGTACAAGCTCTATAATGGCTACGGGATCTTCTGGCTCAGTGGCTGATTGCGCAGGTTCATTAGGTCGTGGAATGGATGCCTTTTCATCTTCTTTGTGCTGTGAAAAGAACTCTAATGTTACTGGAGATAAGCTTTGTTCATCCTGTGAAGAGTCCTCGTCCTCATTACTCAACCACTTCATTGTGAAGAAGACAAGCAAAAGAATAAAAATAAATAAAATAAAGTGAAATAAAATAAATATATATAATATTTAAAAAAAATTTAAAGATATTATATATATATTATTTGTATAAAAATTGTTCTTCAATTTTTTTAAAAAAATAATCGTATATTTGTTTGCAGTGTGTAATGTATAGTGTATAATGTATAGTGTATAAGGTGTGCGTGCGTGTGTGGTGCGTGTGTAGTGTGTGTGTGTCTTTTGGTTGGACATTTTCCGAGAAAATGTATCAGTAACACAATACCATATTATTATATTCTTTTTCTAAAAGACGAATAAAAAGCAGTCGCAGTAGTCGTTTTGTTTTTTCCTATCTCTTCTTCAACGCTTCAAGGCGTTTGGCAAGATCATCAAAGCTATCTGCTGCAGGTTTGCTTGCAGGGGAGGTATTAATAGGCTTCTTGAGCGGTAAGTTAGTGGGTATTTCCGGTAAATCAAATGTAGGAGAAGGAGAGCGTGCGATTGGCTGTAAAAGAAAGAAAGTTTTAATTCCTCTCTTACTAGCAATAATGCATTGAAGTTCTTTTTTTTCCCTTACCAGCTGGGTCTGAGTTCTAGGTGTTGCCAAAACAGGTGGTTCTCTTTCAGCTTCTTGGTGAACCTGGTTTTATAATAGAAATTATATAAAGATCAGTAGTACTGTTTGTAGACATCTCACATACCTTTTCAGCAATACCACCACTAGGTGTGTCATCATCATCATTGTCGTCGAAATCACCATCGTTGTATGTTTGTTCCCGAGCAAGAACATCTGAAACCCATCCAACATCGTATGACTTTGCGATTTCTTCCAAGTATCGTTCCACCAAGAAGGCATCGGGTGCGTTGACCTGCATCTTGGATATAACCTAATCAATTGAATTTATAAGATAATGGTAATGATGCTACTAATAATCTCGGGGCACTTTTTTTTCCTTTAAAAATAATAATAGTAATAGTAATAATTTTAATAGTTATATTGTTCTTTATTTACCCTCGGGTTCACTTGATTCTCAGTGTTGTCCAAAGCAGAAAGCACAAATTCCTTTCCAAAACGAAAGGCAAGCTGATCCCTGACCTATAAGTTTAAGGCTCAGTAATTTTACATGCTATCAAGTTTTATCCATTTTTATTCCGCTTTACCACACCAAGCTCTTTGACTTCATCTGCGCGAGGTGTAGCCCAAATAATAGTATGCACTGCCTCCGAGATACCGGGATCGCATACCCTACGTTATCTAGCATCAGCACTGATATTCTTATATAGCCATCATAATTATAATTATGACATAGTATAACATAATAAAGAATGGAAACTAGCTTGCCTGTATTGCTCAATCAGCCCAAATCTAGCCAGCAAAAGATCGCAGTAAAGTTCTAGAATCTCCATGGCCTCCATCAACAGATCCTCTCGAATAATATGCTCTACTCGTATACGCGCACTCTCAACCTTTCCTTTTTCCAAAAGAGTTGCAATCTCTCTTCTCTGGTGCTGATTGAGTGAGTTCTTCTTAGCTTGAAGCATCTTCAGACGGTTTATGGCCAGCTTAAGCTGAACCTTTAGACGTGTAGGAGCGAACATTGAGCAAGTCAGAAAAAGAGAGGTTCAATAAAACGAGACAAGTCCCCTTTGTTCTCTTTCCATTTTTCTTTACAGCACGTGATTTCTGCCTCTAGGCATTGCCCGAATCATAATTACTTCTTTTTTAGCGATGGAAAGTACAGAATCAAGGCATCAAACTGAAAGAGAAAAAACGATTCGTTTGGTGAGATCATCTCCTAGAGACGAATCATTTACATCCTTCCAACAAGGATCAGTACCCCAGAGAGATGACAAGATTCGCTTACTAGATGGCGAGAACAGTCCTCAGAATATTGCCCTTTATGGCTTCTTACTTGGCATGGTCTGTAGTGGAGGTCTGCTCTTAGTGATCTTGGGAAAATTGGAATGGAACATCCAACATCTTGGCATCTACATTGCTGCCCTTGCCCTATTTCATTTCTTGGAATACATCGCCACAGCTCTCTTTAATCCAGACAAACTTAGTCTGGACTGTAAGTTTCTCTTCTTTGAATAGTAAAAAAAAGTAAATAGAGCATTATAAAGTTTAAATATCTGTTTACCTATTTATGCACTTTATAGCTTTCTTGATTGATCACAGTCCTCACTACCACGCTGCTCATGCTGCTTCAATTATTGAATTTATCATCGAGTATCTCTTCTTTCCTTCATATAAACGATTCGGTTTATTGAGCTGGCTAGGTAAACCCAAACCTTAATCGATATACTGGAATATATTCTCAATAACAATTTACCTAGGTCTATTTCTCCTTGTGCTTGGGCAGGGATGCCGCACAGTGGCTATGTTCTCTGCCAGACATAACTTCTCGCATCACATCGTAGATTACAAGTCTCAAGACCACGTCTTGGTTAAACATGGTATTTACAGGTAACTGCTGTTTTTATTAAGACGTTGTTTAATATATATCTTGTAAAAAAACTCATTTTTTGTTTTGTTTTTGTTTCTACCATAGTATTATGCGCCATCCTTCTTACTTTGGATTCTACTGGTGGGCTGTTGGTGCCCAATTTCTCCTGATGAACCCTATTTGTCTTGGCCTGTTTGTATATTGGCTTCACAAATTCTTTTCTGAACGCATCGCCTACGAAGAACACACGTTGAATCGTTTCTTTGGCCCGGAGTGGGTTATTTACAAGACGAAAACACCTACTTGGATGCCGTTAATCCCTTAGACACAGTTATTGCATTTTGAGTACATACTTATACAATATAAAGATTTATAAAAACTTATTTATCTCTTATTCACTCAAACACATATATAATAGCCTTCATTACCTTTATTTTCATTGAACCAGGGATTAAACATGTTTATAAGGCGTGCTTAGACTATGTTGCTCCACAGACTGACAGTAAATATATTATCAATCGAGCCTTATTATATCCTTGAACCCTTTGGCAATTATGCTCTATCTATGTAACCACAGAAAAAGAAAAGGCAGTCCAGGGAATCATTAGGACCATCTATTTTCTTTCCGTGGTGTTAGTGTTACTTTTTTATTTAAATAAAATAATTAAATATTAAGAAAGAAATAAGTAGTATATATTTTAGAGCTGTACAATATGCTTTATATGATTTCCAAGTAGAATATTTTATCGAAAGCTTGTTGTACCTTTTCACTTCGTATTTTGGTGCTACTTCCGTAAACTTTATCAAGTTTACTACTAGTTAGCTACAAAGTCATTAACCTCCAATCTCAAAATATGAAAGCACTATATGATTGATTAGTGTTTAACTAATTTTGCGGAAAATTTGGACACTGTCAAAAACAAACTTTTTTTTTAGATTTCTGAGGGGTGATATGTAATACAAAATAGAGCGACTCGGTTACTCTTTATGGAGCACAAGGTTATACAAACAAAATGAATAAGAAGCCTAAAATTACAATGGAACGTCCATCAGTGTTATGATCCGCTTGGTTAAAATATTAAAGATTTTATTATTCAATTATCAAGAATTTCTCAATATTTCTGTGATTAATCTTAATATATTAGTGCCATTATTTCATACAAGTTTCTAAGAAGAAATTTGGCATTTGTTTTTTGAATTTGAAAGATATTTACCATATTTATTATGAAAAAATATTAGAGAGAGTACTACCTTGTAAAAATTTAAAATATTTATGCAGTAACGTCCTGACAAAGGGTGTATATTTTAGCAGCCTCATATTCTCTATTACTCCTCGTCCTCTTCTAATACTTTGTTCCAAAATAACATAATCCAACTTTTCACAAATCAAACTGCAATCACAGTTGGAATATAAAATGTGTCTTTGAAGATTTGAGTTAAAGTTACATTTTAATAATCATATGTTGGAATATAAACCACTTTAATTTTTTATTTTATACAAAAGGAAATTTAAACAGAGTATTGTTTTTACCATTTTTACTGCCCACATGCATTGTTACAATCATTTTTTTAAAGCAGATACTATAGTGCATATACGTTATGGTTGCTAAGATACTGAGAGAATCTCTACATATGATACATATATTATAAGAACTTTGACCTTTTACTTTATTTGTAATCTTCCTTTTCGATACCACAAAGGAAGTTATTTACAGAACCATATGGATCAAAATAAATTCCAGATGATTCAAACCATATTGAGTGTCTTTATACAGATGTTTTTCAAGTGTTTAAATATCGCTATCTTCATATATTATCATAATAATTATTAAAATTAAGAGTACTTAACTACTGATGATATTTCTGTTGATTCATTTCAATATATTTTATTTTTTACCTTTCAACTTTTCTTGAACTTCTGGGACCTCGGATTTGCCCGAAGTCTTTTCATTCCGCGGCCAGTTGTCTTGATTGATTTCCTTTTCATTACGCTTTGCACCCACCCTCTCGAGAATTTCATAGCTGGAGCAATTGATGGATCTGATTTTACAATCTCAATGGCCAGTCTCTGCAAAGTCGTCTGGTTAACTGGTATACGCGCTTTTTTCAGAGTTTCAGCTTCTACAGCAAGCCTGTCTTCGAGAGCTGGTGCAGCAGAAGGAACAAAATGTTTACAGCCATGCTGATGGGGTGCTGACATCTTGATTTTGGATCGGGATTCTTCAGAAATAATCCGTTTGATAGTGGTATGGGAAAGAGGTTTCCAAACTCCCTCTTTTTGGAATTGCTCAAATGCCCACACTCCAAGATCATGCAAAGTGAGATTACTGCTGTCTTCCTTTTCAATTATAGCTTCTTTCTGCTCGCGAGTAAGTGAAATTCTTTCCTTCTTGTCTGGTTGTGGGCCAGCATTGTTGATGATTGACATTTGAATTTTACAAGTGTAAAAAGTGTTTTACTTCAAGTTGGAAATTATACTAAAATTTGATACACAAACGTTAAACTCCGAAATATTATATACCGGATTTCCACTTCAAAAAAAAAATGAGAAAACCAAAGCTTTTTTTGGGAAGGTCTTTAGTTAAATTTGAAAAGGTCTTTTTTGTCCTTTAAAAATGGGATATTTATTTATTTTTTAAAAAAATTATATATATTTCTTCTTCACCTAGGCATTTACTAAAAAAACTAATGCTGTGATCAACCCAGACTTCACAATTGTCTTTGCAGATTTGTTTACTACAATCGCTAATATGCTTTACAAGCTGATCAACTGAGAGACCAGGTTGTCTTCTAACCAAACCTTTTAACTTTGAAAAACATTCTTCCAAGGGGCTCAACAAGGGACTATATTGCGGAAGAAAATAAACACTGTGCTTCGTATGGCTGTAGAAGTAGTCTTTTACAAGTTTGGCTGTATGTATGTCAGTGCTGTCCATGATGAAGTGGCGGGGAACAGTATTGTCTCTGTCTAAACTTTCTACAATTTGCTTGATAAATTGAAGGAATAGTTGTGCGTTTGTACCACATGCAACCATTTTTGCCGTAACGTTTTCAACACCTTGAAATGATATGGCTGTCATAATTGTGATATTCAATGCTCGTTTGGTTTTCGTCCTGACAACAGCGTTTGACCCCTTTTTGGACCATCCTTTTCCACGAATCAAGTTGGCATTGAATCCTGCTTCATCAACAAAAATGCAATTTTTGTAGGATATGCCAAGTTCCTGGAGCATGCGGACAAATTCAAATCTACTTTTGATCACATTTGGCGTATTTCTCTTCTCTTCAACAGGCTTCGTTCTTTTCAATGTAAATCCAACCTTTGCATATATGTGCTTGTGAATTTGCTGAGGAGATATGCCAGCATCTTGAAGACCAGGGAAATGCTCCAGTAACTTGTCCTTAATAATCCCAACGGATAACTGAAAGTCTTCATCAAGAACGTTTTGGATAAACTTGGTATGTTCTTCTCTGAGCTTTACGTTTTCTTCAACTCGTCCTCCTCTTGGCAAGTTGTCGACTGTTGGTCTTTCAATATAGCGTTCTACAATACTGTTGGTAGTTGACCAGTTCAAATCGAATAGCCTTGCTACCTCAGCTTTAGTCAGATCTTCTTTCAAAACTTTATCGACGATCAATTCTTTCATGTGAGAATTCTAAACTTTATTATTTCTTCTGTTCTTAGCAGAAGATGCATCGTTTGAAGCAATTCCTTTGTTGGAAGTTGTGGCTCTTGTATATGGCATTGTTGTAGATTTGAAAAAGTGGTTATAGAAAATAAAACGGAAGCTATGAAAACCATACCACTTATATAACATTTATTGTAGGTACACTATACCTTTATTTATAGTTGTGCCTGACAAATAAATATCATCATGATTTCGTCGTTTGTGTTTTATATATCCCACTTTTAAAGGACAGACATTCTCGAATTAATACCGAGACTATCCAAATTTTGATGCCAGACAGCGAGTCACAATATGAGTTGCAGTAAAATCAAAACGTCGCCTCACAGCTGAAAACGTCGTCTCCCTAGGATTAGTGTTTATTTAAGGCACATCTCACGTACATGGTTACGAGGAGGAGAAGAATACCATGATAATGGTAGAAAAATGAAAAGCTATTTGTTTCAAAATTTTATAACAGTCTTGATTATTTGACTGTGTCATCAGGTAGTCAAATAAGATAAACTTTACTACACTGTAATATATATATATATATATATATATATATATATATATGCTGATGCTCATAGTCATTTGCTTATTTGCAAATAATAAAGGCCTGGGATTAACGGATATAATATTTAACTAATAGATTTCCCACAACTACCTAAAACCAGATCAAGGCTGTATCCTTAAAGAGGTGTATTAAATTTACTACTTTTTACAAAGCAATAAACCAATCTTCGAAAAAGGTTAAACCAGCTCTAAATTTTATTTCTGTATATCACCACTCTCAGACATCAGTTATAATACACTCTCATATTCTAAGACACTATTACAACCTGGCTTTATTTCTTTGTTTTTCGTTTTTTATAAATTATTGTAGAAGTTCCAATCCAAATTGCTTGAAAGCATTTACTTCGTTACAGTTTGAAAATCATTTATAAAGTAGAAATTCTGATGTTGTCTTGAACTTACTCACCACCTATCCTTCACCAATTGTGATATGCTAGAGAAACCTGGGATAGACTCACCAGTATTATTCAAACTGGAAGTACTCCGAGAGCAAGAGAGAATGTTTCTGAGGATTTCAATGGGAGACAAAGTCTAACAAGTACAAGAATAATATGCACGCTTAGAAGAATATCGCTGATAAGAAAATTAAATTATATATATATATAACATGATTATTTCCAGGTGTTTCCGAGATACCGCTTTGGTAAGCTCTTAAATTCTTTGAAAAAGGCAGTGAATTATTTTATTATCTTTTATTTTGTGTTTAAATGAAGCTCTTTGTGCCGATCGCAAAAAAAAAGAGAAAGAAAACTTATACTTAAGAACTATAACAAAAACGGAGGTCGAACAAGAGTGAGGTATTGCAAAAAATTATTTTCATTTGTGTACTACACTCTCACATATTACGCTTGGTCTTAGCTCTAATCAGACACACTTATATATATAATATATAATAGAATCATATAAAATATTTTGATCTGCTGATATCAAATTTATATTTCATTTTTATATTTCTCCAAGAAAAATGCATGCCCAAAAGGTATTGTGTAGTAAATATACCACACAAATTAGAGTTTTATACCTTGTATAAAAAATGAAAATTGAAGAATTGGGAAAGGTACACACTTTGTCCAAAAACACATCTCGTGTATCAAATAAGTTTGGCTCCTATAGTAACTGGTAACTGAGTTTTTGTTTACTTGCTTGTTTATTATCATAGAAGAATTTAATCAACAATGTATCACATAGTAGAATAAGTTAAGAGTATTTGATAATACGAATAATAATTAATAACTTTACAAAGTTATTTTAAACAGTCTTAGCGGGATATTTGACTGTTCCAGTGCAGGTAGAAGACGCGACAGCCTCGACAGGTACATAGGTGCTTGAGCCTTTGACATTAAAGTAGAGCCAGATCTCGCTCAAAGTACCGCTAGAGCAGGTGATCTTGGGTGTATACCCAGTGCTGCTCTTAATTGCAGCAATAATGGCAGTTGCAGTGTATGAGCCACCGGGAGTAATTCCTGCTTTCGAGAGAATACTGTAAAGGTTGTATGTAGAGCGGAGCTCAAGAACCTTGGAAAAGTAAGTGTACATGTCTTGGTACTGAGTGTAAGAAGAACCAAAGCAGTCAGGGTCCAAAGTTGTAACACAAGTTCCTGTTTTCGAACAAGGTAAATGTTTAGTCAAAGACAGTATATATATATATATATATATACTTGCAAGCTGCAAAGAATGTAAACTTACCATGCTTGTCCCATTCGTGAGTCCAGAAGGTACTGTCGTCGCCAGTGTAAGAAGGCCAGTAGGTGGTCATTTGGGTATAGAGGCTCGAATTACCGCTCTTTACGAGAGGACCAACATTGGAGTAAGCACGAGTGGAATCACAACCACTGCTAGATGTCAAACCACCAGAACAGGTATCAGGCCAAAGGCCATGGAGAGTAAATTCTTTTGTTGGTCCATAACCAGTCAACCACTAAAAAAAACGTTTAATTAATTTCACATTTTGATTGGATCAGTACTAAAGAGTAAACCACACACCTGTTGAACGAGAACAAGAAGACCATAAGTAGGAGAGCAGCAAGAATCACTTGCAGCAGTAGTACTGCAAGACAAAGCAGTGACTATAAAAAGAAAAAGACAAAAGATAATGTCAGTCTTGCGGTATCAATTAAGTACCCGACTATACATACGAGAGCAAGTATCTGCTCTAGCTTTTAGAAGAGGGCTAGCAGACACCAGAGAAGTGAGGGCCAGAATACTTGTAGCGGTAGCGAAGAACTTCATTGTTGAGGATACTTTCTTACAACAATCCAGAAATTAGCAAGCTTTATATATATGAATTTTCGAAATTTTTTGTAAGATACTCTCTATATTAAAAAGGGGAATAATCGATAGGTTTAGCAATTGATAACTTTCTCTGTATCGCTATTAGATGAAAGTGTAATACTTAAATACAAGGTAGTGTATATACAGTTCTCATCCTATCGTTTCCAACATGCATTCAGCTTATAGGATGTATATTTGCATGACAAATGTGTATAATCGAACAATCCTGTGCTTCAAGTGATACCCTTTGGGCCTATCAGATATAATTATAATCCACATGGACATCTTTTTTATGCAACGCAAGCACGATTGGTACTATCTCCAGTCCGCGGAAAAGGTTTTGAGCAATTTAATATATGATTATGGGAACTTTAAGATACGTCAAATCAGATTACTCAAGCCAAGCCTTGAGTAACTAGACATATTCATTAACTATTAGAGTATTATTGTCAAAAAGGAGAAGATAATGTACAAATATGGGTAATTGTAGTTGTGTATCATTTTGTATTGTGCAACCATTTCTGAAAATGCTCATTAATCGCCACAACCTACTCTTTTCAGCCTTCGATATGTAGGTACAACCAGATGCTGTACCACAATAATACTAAGATAATATTTTACCTTCATAGTACTATAGAAAAAGTAAATAAAAGTATATACAAGCTACTAATATACAAGTTAAAAAGTCTATTTTATTGTACCCTCCCCAAAATAAGACAAAAATAAAGAAAAGGATTGGGTGAACTTTTAAAGTCTTAGTAAGCACGCGTGTGATAATTCATCAGTAATATCAATCAATAGTTGGATAGTGCTTTACATAATACATATACAAAAAAATCAAAGAAGTTTATCATAGTAATGTTAATAATAATGTTATATTCCCTTTGTCCATTATGATCTATACCTTGACCAACCGTCACAAAGGATCTCAATTAATGGAATGACGGACTTTTATTTTATTTTGTTCTTCGTCTCTTTTTCTCTGTATACTATTTTACAGTTTTACTTTGCAGAACATGCACGCACTAGATCGAGACACAATTCGTTTGCTTGATGCAGGCCAAATCATTGTAGATTTGGATGCTATTGTTAAAGAGCTCATCGAGTGCGTATATATACATGTATATTTACAAATTTAAGAAAAGCGAATATGCATACAATATACATATAGACATAAAAAATAGTTTTAAGGATCAATAGCATGACTGAAATGCATTAGGAATTCACTCGATGCTCATGCCAAATCTATCGATGTCCAAATGTCCCAAAATGGATTCGAACAAATACAGGCAAAAAATATTGCTATTTAGTTTTATGGGTCAATACCTGACCTTTTATTATTTTGTCAGGTCAAAGACAATGGATCTGGTATCCTCGAAGAGGATCGTTTACATATGACGAAATGTCATTGGACTTCCAAAATTAGTCGCTTTGAAGATATTAATAATGTTTCTACGTTTGGATTTAGAGGCAAGTTTATACAAAGCCCTGTGTATATTAAGAAAGTATACACATACATGCATATGCTGAGACCTATAATTTAAGAAAGAAAGAAGAAAGAAGTTTTGATACAAAGTTCTATGATAGGCGAAGCCTTGCATTCCATATGTGCCATCTCTAATACTGTCTCTATTACCACAAAGACGGATGATGATGATGTAGCAAGATGCTATACATGCAATAGTAATGGTGATATTATAAAGTAATGCTAAAAAACAGATTGCTATCTCTGTCCAGTAAAACAATACTGTTCTTATATATACATTTTCATTCGAACTCGTTTTTCAGAAATACTGCATCTCCTACGATTTCCAGCACTGGAACTATAGTAGCAGTCAATCAGCCATTTTGTAGCATTCCTGTACGAAGACAGGTACAAGAAAAAATATATATCAGATATTACAATATCTCGTTGTTCAGCTTTTCGTCTTTTGTATATATCTATCTATCTACTAGATTGCTCAAAACAATAGCACTGCTATTGTAAAAAAGGTTCTAGACTGGATCATCTTTATGGCTCTTCCTCGTCCAGATGTTCGATTTTCATTTCTTTCTTTCAAAGATTCGAAAATGTCTCGTGAAAAAATTTGGATCAAACCAGTAGCAAAAAATCTTATTGATAATATAACTACGGTATATGGTGTCAGCTTGACTGATATGATTCAGTACTACACGATCAGCAATACAGATACAGCACCATTTACCCTTCAATGCCTTCTTCCTGTACCCAATGCAGGCAAGCTAAATATATGAATGATAAAACAGTACTTTGTAATTAATCTGTTTCTTTATTTTAAAGATCCCAAAGTGATATATAAAGGTGATAGAGTCTTTATTTACTGTAACTCAAGACCTATCCAATATGTAAAATCAGAACTGAGTGATCTAGTAGCGCTGGTCAAAAATAGGTTCAATCAAACAATTCAACATGAACAGAGTTAGTATATAAAATGACTAGCATTAATGAGTGGAACATTAATGTAATCAACTGATTTAAGCAACAACAACAAGAAACCAGAAACCGTTTATGTATATTGATATAAAAATTCAACCAGACCAATATGATGGTGAGATATTCAACAGCATTAAACAAAACGCTAAAAATGTGAATTGACTATGGTTCCCCACCCTCACTTCTTTTTTTTTTTAAAAAAAAAGTCAATATCGAACCTAACAAAACTGCCGTTATATTTCACAATCGACAATCTATTATCAATCTAATGGAAAGTTTACTTAACAAGATATACACTGGACCTGATTTAGACTCATCCGAAAACAGTAGTCTATCAGCGTAAGAAAAGAGATATGAAAGTAAATATATATGTATATATATCTCTAATCATTATTTTTATTGGTTGGGGTAGAACACGTGAGAGAAAATATACTTCGAGAGAGAGATCTATAGGTATGAATGACTGGTATATACATATATAATCCAAAACAATTCTTACCGGTCTATAGATTTATACAGTTCACCATCCCAGGAAGTCAATAGTGACGATTCTGATTCTGATTCTAAAGCCGAAACCGAGGAAAAAACCAACCCATGGGAGTTCACCATGTTTAGCTCTTCAGAGGAGGGAAACGATGTATATGAACTGGAGTCCAGTACAGATTATTCTGAACTAGGATATAAAGTACCGTCATATATGGAGTGGTCTACGACAAACAGCAGCCAAAAAAATTCAGATAAATCCACTCATTCATCTACCGAGCTTCAAGGTTCAGACGTGTGGGACATTGGTATCAGTACTGATAAATCTAATGATCGTGTGAATCGTGGTACAGAAAGTGAGCAAAATATCTCAGCTCTTCCCAGAAGACACAAAAACACTAGGCAACCACAAGTAATTTCTTGGTATGGAGAGTCTTCATCTAATATTCCCTTGAAACGAACTCCAAGTCCCGAAAATATTCAAGATCCAAAGCGACCGGCTATTCCAATAGCTACATCAAGCGGCAGTAAAGAAAGAAGTAGCAAGCATGCTAAAAATGATTATATTATGTGGGGAGTCCCCCGAGAAAGATCCCTGGATATGACCAACACATCTTCCCTGGAAACCCCGGACCGTCTTTCTTCCAAGCCAGTACCACACTCTACCGGTGTACCACGGCATCGCACCATTACGGGTTTTCTATCTGAGAAACCTAAATCAGTAAAGACACACTCTGCCAATACACTTAATAATGAAATGACAGTAAAAGTGGACCACGAAAGGCTCTCAAAGTATCAACGTGGACAATACAGAAGAAACCATTTTCACCGACGATCTATGGAAGATTATTACATGTCCACAGAGCCAAGTGTACAATCTACTATTGCTGTTTTTAACAGTCCACAGCTGGGTCGCCAGTCGCTTTCTGTTTATGTACTTTATGAAATAATTCACTTAGGAAAGTGTATCGAGCAGATAGGAGTGGTTCATACTAAAAGGTACACTAAAAAAAACTTGGACATTAGTAATGAGCTTTGTATAACAGTTAATACGAATTGTATCGACTTTATTATTTTTTATATACAACAGAGCTCAGTCTATTCAGGAGTTTACCAAATTAATGAATACACACAAACTTGGCTGTGATATTGTTCTTGAGACACCTGTAAACATAATACAAAGGTTTGAAATATTTTCAAGAGAAAAGAATGTTTTTAAATATACATTGGTATTAATTATTAATATTATTGTCTTCTTCTAGCTCACACGATATACATTTCCAAACCCTATTGAGTCTTATGGGTTATCAAAAACAGGTTCAAGAAAATGGAATTGCACAATCAGAAAAGACATACACTGTAATAACTGACCCACGTATTGTGAATAATGGCTTTAATGTTCGATGGCATAGAGGTAAATTGACTGTTTTAAGATGTTCTTACTTTTCTTACTTTTATATCTCAATCTTCAAATCGCTGTTTTTCTTTATGCTTTCTATGCTAACATAATTTATCAAATTTAAGACTCTCACAGTGGTGAAGTGAAGGTTCAAATATTGGCAATATGCTCAATACCATACTATGGTCCATCAGACTGGCGAGATTTATTGGAAAATATTCGTCAGAATCCCAACGCACCGTTCGGTCACATTCGACCTAACAAAGCGATCGAATATCTCGCCACTAAGGCTTATTCGACCAGCGATGATACACCCGTTCCTCTTGAGCCACTACTTCGTGGTCTTTCGTGGCAGGATTCTATCGGCAAATATGAAATCACGCCCACTTATTCTCACACCATTGCCTATTCGCTTTCTGGATCTATACATTGCTCGTAGCCCATATTTTATAAATAACCAGGCGTTGTTTAACATATGTCTATTTGCTCTTGATCATATACACATAAAGAAAATTACAGAATAATGGAAATAATATAATTATAATAAAAAAGCAAGATAGTATATAAGATAATAAAGTAAATGTGGAATATACAAGAAAAAAACTTGCACAGGAAATTAAGTAGTGAAGCCAATTATTTCTTTGGTTTGAAAATATTGCTCATACGCTTCAAAAACGCCTTTTGCTTCCGTGGTTTGTCAGTTTCATTCTCGGAAAGCAAAATAGATTGAGCAGGTTGAATTGCAGATTCTGGATCACATTCAAGGGAATGTAACAATGACTGTAGAGTTTCCATTACTGTTTCAAGTCGACCATGTTTGACACTAGAATCTCTGGAATTGATCTGATCTTGCACAAGCTGAATACAATAGTTTAGTTCTTGGCGATCTAAAATACTGCGGAGCATCTGCATTGAAACTGTAGAATGAACGAGCATCATTAGGCAATCAAGTCGACCATATTTTGCCGCTTGCATGACAATTGAGCCTTTGTTAGTCTTTCGAGACTTTGGATCTAAAAAGTCTCCCTTGATGGTTAAGTCAGCCTTGGCTTGGTGAATCATCCAGTCCAATGTCTCGGCGTGATCTCCGTGAGCTAACAAGCCAAAGACAGGTGATTTTTGACTGGCATCAACCGCATTGATGTTTCCGCCTCGTTCAACCAAGGTTTGCAGAATTGGTAAAGATGGATCACAGAACCGGGCGCAGTAGTGCATAGGTGTCCAGCCATCACCGTCTCGCGCGTTGGGGTTTGCCTTGTGCTCTAGCAGAACCGTCAGAGAAGATAAAGGAGAACGGCAGTTGAGTAAGAGCATATGAATAGCCTGTACATTATATACGTTGCGAGCAGAGACATCTGCACCATTGGACAAAAGTAGCCTGAGGGCAGTAAGAGGGTTGCTGACATGAGATACAACAAGATGGAGAAGAGTACAGTCTGTATCAGGGTCTCGCGTATTAAGAAGGGTCGAAGGGTTTGGTGAGGCGTGTTCGATGTAGTAAGCAAGGGCAGCCACGTCGCCTTCTTCAGCAGCTTTAAATATCGAGATGGATGGTTTTGGGGAGAGTTCGGGTGTGGAAATACGTTCTGTGTTTGTTATACACCTGAGTACTAGTGCGTCGTCATCTTCACTATTGCTGTCTTCACTATTGCTATCCTCAAATGCAGCAACCTTTATATCGACTACTGGAAGGATGACATCGTCCACCATTGCGGGCGGTTTGCTCACATTCAGGGCCGCAAAAGTACGTGCAAATACAGAAGGCATTTTGTAGTGAATTATACGGGATGGGAGTAAGGTTATATATGTCAAGTACTAAGCACAGTAAAAGATATAATGAAGTAAGAGAGATGGAGAATAAGAAGGCGAGTATCTTCAAGGGATATCATGGCTTGTTGCTTTTTAAATACTCGAAAGCCAAAAATAAAATAATCAAGCGCTAGAATGTTTTCTCTTTAGTTGAAACAAAAATTTATTTGTTTAATATGCAAATATTCAACATTATTGCCCAATGTTCTTACTATGTTTTTCTCATTTGTTCTATTTCGCCATCATTTTTATGCTGTAATTCACGTTTCTCATGGAAATTATAAAATAAAGCATGGAAGTTATTCTTTACTGACCGAGGGACAACAGTAATTAACATCTTATAGAATATAAGCTTTTGTCTAACCAATTAGTGTATACTGATAAAGAATTCATGATATACAATAAATTCATTAGATTCATTTTATTTCACTTATTAAACAGCAATTATCGAATAGCCAAGTAGAAATAAATTATAACTTTTTTTCTTTTTTTTTTTTTTTTCTTTACAGTTTATATCCTAGGAGAGTATCTTGATAAAGAAGAATAGAAAAATCTGGTGATTATTACAAGCTACACTCCTTCGCATACACACATATATATATATATATATCTAATTGTATTCTTTAATTCTTTGTAAAACAAAATAAAAAGCAAAAGGAATATCAGCAAAGCTTGGACATCAAAAAAACCATGCATTGCGACGCGGATAAAGTGACGTCACGAGCATTGATCGCTCACCCAGAGAGCCAAAGACAGAGAAGAAGAAGAAGTGGAGATTGCTAAACTTTATTCTTCAAATAGTTCATCTTCATTCAAAGATTTATAATGCTCAAAGGCACTAAGAATACACTCCAAAAACTCAAGGATTCTGTAAACAGCGGAAACTATTATGAGTCTCACCAGATGTACCGCACTGTGGCACGCAGGTAAACTATCTTTATATATATATATATATATAAATGTTTTACGTGGCAAGACTTTTGAAGGTCATGTGCTGAACCCTGATAATTGATCAGATATAATAAGCAGCAGAAACATCAACATGCCATTCAACTGCTGCATGATGGAGCTGTGTCATTGATGACACATAAACAGAGTGCATCTGGCTCTGATTTGGCCAATTATATGCTTGAGACCTATAATACTGCAAATATACCTGTGGATGATGTATCACTTGGTAAATAAATGTGATTCACTGGTATACACATGTATATAAATACATGTGTGTGTGGTCGTGTGGGTGTATGGGTGTACTAGGTTGAGATTTTGATGTTGTTTATTATAGATCGCGTGGTAGAAATTTTGGGTCTTTATCCTCCCAATGAACCTGGGCGTAAATCGTTTATCAACAATGCCTTTAGGTAAAGTCAATTTGACAACATAATTATATACATACTGTGTATGTTCTTAAGAAATACAAAACAAGAGATGAAATGCATGTTCTATAGAGGAAGGAAAAAATGGTAACCAAAGTATTATGCCATATTTCTTCTTTTCTTGTACTGCAGCTGGACTCAAAAGCACGGCCAGTACCCAGAAGGAGACCCTGAACTTCATGACTATGTTGGAACTATGTTCTTCAATGGTACAGAACCAGATATTCTAGTGGAAATTTAAACAGCAAAAAGAGTTATGGGACTAATATTATGCTATGATATATAGAGGGTCGTTATGCTCCTGCAGAGGAACATCTTTTGGTGGGCACAGATCACAGTGCTGAGTTGTTGGGTAAATTGGCCTATGACTGGGCAGTAGAGGAAGGTTCACAAAGCCAGGGATTGTATATTGCTCGTGGTGCCTTACAGTAAGTTTTATAGACTCGGGGAAAAAAAAGGCTGGTTAGTTGTCTAAGAATGAAAGTGTGATGTGATGGGTAGGTATCTCGCCATGAAGAATATCCATCATGCTACTCTCGCCCTTCAGAATTTCTTGAAGTGTAGCAACCAGGCACGCACCGGAAATGCAGAAGTTCGTCGTGCACCTGCTGAGGAGCCAACTCCCGTTATTATTTATCAGGACCCTTGGTTAAATTTTTTGCAGTTGATGATCCTTACTGTACAGCGCGATGCTACTGATCTCTTCCAGAGTCTCCGTAGTACATACGCTCAGATGTACCGTGAACACAAAGGTTTCGAAGAGGTAATTATACAAGAATTGGGATATAATTTAAACTATAAAAAAGTTAGAAAGTAGGATTACTAACGTAAAAGGTGTTACACGTATTATTATGACTATGACTTTTAAAACAAAGCTGCTCGATGACATTGGCAATGTTTTCTTTGATATCCCCAAACCACGCAAGCAATCCAACTCTCTCCAGGATATGCTGAGCAGTCTATTTAATGCCCCCTCTGCACCTGCCATTTCTGCAGGTAGCTCATCTGGCATGGAACTTGATTAAAGCCATGTACACAAACACAAACACTTATAAATACATAAAATAAATACAGTTGACAAAAGGCATTTTTTTTGTAAAACATTGCTATAGTTCTGATAATCTTTGTAAAAAGAATACAGAAGAATACCGCTATTTATTTTATTTGTAACAAACCAAGAGAAACAATGTCTTGGGTTTTTGATATTTCATTTCTTTGTATTACTGCTTCCAAATCTTGTGTTCCAAACCCATCTCGTTGTTGGGAGCCAAACCAACACAAGCTCTGAAAATGTTCTCAATAGCAGAGCGCTGTCTGCCAAGGGCATTGACAACGGGAGTACCAGGGGTAACCAAAGGTGCCTTGAGCATATCTAATAAAAATAATAGTCATTAAATTTAAAGTCTTATCGCATCATAATAAGGTTTCTAGAAGATTGGGGTTTTCTACTTACAACTCAAGATAGAGAGAACACTTTGGAAACGGCTATACTTGGTCATATCACCAGTCTTGTATTCAATACGAGTCATCAATTCAGCCATAACAACAAGATCGATGATCAAAGGAGAGGCCAAGAAAGAGTCCTCGCAGATGTTGTAGATGGAAATAGACTGACGACCAGCCATGAAGATATCGCACTCATACTCATCCAGGGCACGCTTGGAATCGCCAACCGAAGGAACGTACTTGATCACGACAGTGTGGTCGGGATGTTCGTCCTTCTTGTAAAGCAAGTGATTGGCAGCAACCATATCATCTACGACAGTAGACTTGGAGATTTCCTTGGAGCGGAATTGCTTGTGCGACGACAAGTTCTTGCCATCGTTGTTACCCAAGTGGTTGTACGAGGTAATTGCGACGGGCTTAATACCAGCATTCACAAGGAAATCCACGATAGCCGACTTGAACTTGGTCTGACCGGACTTGAAATCGTCACCACCGATGAATGCACGTTCACGTTCGGCTAAGGCCAAAAGACCAGGAACAAAGGTGTTCTGAGGAGAACCGTTGATGAAAGGAACACCTTCTTCGATACAAGCCAAAGCAAAGATGGATGAAGGAGCAACCTCGTCGTGGGAGGAAGCCACGGCTGCCAAGAAGTTCTCGGGGGTGTCGTTCACACCAGGGATGAGATCAGCATAACGCTCTGTGTTGGCGGTCCAGACGACGACAACCTTGTCGAGGTTGTTGGCAATCTTAAAGTCACGGATGTCTTTACGGATCTTGTCACAGTGTTGACGCTTGTCGTTACCCGGCAATAAATTGTCAGCGCGATCCGACTGGTTAGCGGCAATGAAATCGGGGTAGTAGATGGAAGGCAAGGGTTTGAGGGTGGCTAATTCGTCGCGGACCTGGCGCTGGAGGTCGTACTCAAGCACCTGGGCACGCTCCATAGCATCACCAATGGAAAGTCCGGAGATATCCCATCCACCAATAACAAGATCAGTGGGGTTAACCATGGGGAGCATCTGGGACAAGGGAACGTAGACATCTTCACCCTCAGCACTAACGCCAAGACGGACAGTAGAGGCTTGAGTAAGAGAGCCAAAGTAGTTGGGGGTCTGGACACCAGACTTGGTGCGCCAGGTAATGTTGCGCTTGTGAGCGAGGATAGAGGCAGTGAGAGTAGTACCGTTGTTACCACCCCAGCCGACCATCATCAAACTTATATGACAAACAAAGTGTGATAAGTAAGAGCAGCCATGAAAGTATTTGGCACTACACTATAGTTGTATCTTACCCAACGCGGGGGACAGTGCGTTCGGTCTTAAACTGGTAAACTTGTTCGACAGGTTCGGCAACAAGGCTACCATCAGCCTTCTTGGAGACGATGGTGTTGGTGTAGGTGTACTTGGATTGGATGTGGGAGTCAGTGTACTCAACGTTAGGAGAGTTTACTTTGAAGAGAGGAGGGGACATGGTGGGAGCAGCAGTAGCAGTAGGAGCAGGGTAGGTATCGTTGTGGGGAGGAGACATCTTTTGGGGTTAGGTCACTTTTTTAGGTCTGTCACTGCAGCGCCGGTGTCCTTTGTATGGGTTGTGGGTGGAGGCTAAGAGATTGGCAAACTACATGGGCCAATACCTGATCAGGAACATGGTACAGTATTTAACAAAAGACATACCGTTTTCTACTTCTTTGTTTGTTGAGGTGTTTCGTATAGGAACACTTCTCAGTAAAATGGCAAGAATGGAAAAAGGTGGGGAGCGCGCAAAAGAATGCAGAAAAATCAAGGCCAGAGTTCGGCTTCAAATAGGCAGTGACGGAGTTTTTATTTGTCCGTAAAGGGCCGGACCCTTTGACAGAAAAGAAGATGTTCTTGACCACCTATCAGATCCTATGAAATGCTCGTTACACCTGTCTTTTATACTTATTTGATGGAATTTGAATGGGTTGGGATTACAGAATGAATTTGAATGATAAACTTCTTTTTTTTTTGGTTTTTTTTTTGGTTTTTTCTCTCTCTTTTTTTTTACGCATGGGAATTTGCCAAGTGAGACGCCAACTGAGGATCAAATGGAAGACTGGGGCGAGGCTGCACAATAGCCGTCGGACTCATTTGGCCTTGTTGGCGTACTCCCTATCACGAAAAAAAAAAGTATGAATGGAGAATTAGTTAACAGAAATAGAAAGAGTCGGAATCGTATTATATGAGAGTATTATATGTGTATAACCTACCAGTGGGTTCTTGCTATAAGAAAGTCGAATGCCTCCTTTGACTGAATTGGAAAGAGTGTTTCCATGAAGAGTTTGGAGTGCATTGGTGGCGTACACAACCTGTTCAAACTCAACAAAACACATTGGCCCTTGTGGTTTGTTACGGAAAGACAGTCTTTTATATCCAGTACAACTGGCAAACATTGCTTTGAGTTCCTCTTCATCAGTATTGGCTGGAAGGTTGCCAACATAAAGTGTATTGCAAGGCGGGTTTTGATCTGCTATGTTACCCAAATTGAATCGGGAAGCTTTGATAGCAAAGCGATTGGGTGTGTCTGGCATCGGAGGACGAAAGGAAGCCCGGTCTGTCTGAAGAGGTGTAGATTTTGAGCCATGTTCTTCCAGAACGTGTCTTGAATAGCGGCGGTTGGGGTATAAGTGGGATGACAGTCGAGCCGATGACGAGGCTGGGATCGGGCCATATAACTCCTCGACAGAATTCTCTATTACTGGTGCCCGCGACGCAAAGCTGTCCGGAAACACAGCCTGGAGGGGACTGGGGGTAAAGAGATCCATATCGTCTGCCCCATTATTAATACCAGTTCCAGTACCAGCACCAGTTCCAGTGCCGGCTCCAGTTCCAGTTCCAGCTCCAACTCCAACTCCAGTGCCAGTTCCAGCGTTAGTACCAGTGTTAATTCCAGCGCCAGTGTCAGTTCCAGAGGCAGCGGCAGAAGCAGCGGCAGAGCCAGAGTTAGAGCCTGTAGTATTAGTAGTAGTAGTAGTAGTGGCAGCAGTACCGGTGGTTGTACCGGTGGCAGGGCCAGTGCTAGCTCCAGAGCCAGTGCTTGTACTTGTACTAGTGCTAGTACCAGCGCCAGCAGGTACACCAGTGCCAGAGCCACCATTAATAGGAACCGAATAAAACGCTTCAAATGCAGTCTGAGACGAAGGAAGGAACCGTTTAGGTGTTAGGGGAACAATGACCTGAAGCTCATTGGATAATCCTCGTTTGGTGTGAAGATTCTTTTTAGCCATTTCAGCCTTAAGAAGGGATCCTTTTTCAGCGTCAACCTTGCGTCCATTCAATACATCGCGCGCCTCAAGTGCTTCCGACCGAGTACGAAACTTGGCAAACCCAATCTAAAGAATGAATGCTCTATCTATAAATCACAATGCACTAAGAAAGTAAAGCTTATTTCCTGTTGTATACCGTCTGTTTCTTGGCCTGATAGTTGACGTCTTCTTCCATATCTTTGGCAGGTACCTTGAGAGTGGCAGCCTCGAAACCAGGTGAGAAAATAAACATATTCTGGAACTCACGTTCCTGCATATCCTCTGGAAACCCCACTATAAACAGCGTTGACACTTCTTCCCCGACAGTGTTTGTTACTAGACTGCTTGACACAGAAGCTGGAAACGGGGCCAATGGACTAGGCGGTGGGATGGCTTGAGTGAATGAGGGAGCCATTGCAGAGGAGGCTGGCAATGCTTCGGGTGTGGTGGTCATGAGATGTGAAAGAATGGGGAATGAAACCAATAGTGAAGGTGTGGAATGGAAGGGAGAGAAAGAAAGAAGCTGTTTTCTTGACTGGGAATGAAACGAATAAAAAAAAG
Source organism: Phycomyces blakesleeanus NRRL 1555(-) (assembly GCF_001638985.1). Lineage (NCBI taxonomy): Eukaryota > Fungi > Mucoromycota > Mucoromycetes > Mucorales > Phycomycetaceae > Phycomyces > Phycomyces blakesleeanus. The sequence continues at coordinate 854,207 of NW_017265137.1, read as the reverse complement.
GGAAAAAGAGAACTACTCTTAAAAGAATGCTGGTTTATTCCCAAGACAAAAGATAATCGCACAGAAGACCAACTGTCCTACTTTGGTGACTAACAAATACGGCCCATTAAAAAACCGTCCATTTGGCACAAAATCGAGTCTGTTAAGTTTGGATTAAAGAGAGATAAGCTCTTATTTTAATACCTTTAAGGATAATAATAATTTTCTTTAGATATATTTCCAAGATGTTCAAGCGAACACTAATACCAATGTCATCCTCAGCGTGTTCAAAAGATAGTGAATCAATTGGATTGTGGGATCTTCGAAAAATATAAGTTTACTGCATATTGTTTCTCCTTTGTTATAGAAGCATAGCCCTAAACTAAATGCACAAAAACCAATCTAACGACAGAAAGAAATCAGCTTAATGTCTGTGCCAACACTTCTTTGAGAGGACGCTAGCATATACACACATTGTGTGTCCTATTATTAGTGTACTACCCGCAGACCCATCATCTATAATCAGATCCCTTGCTAATCTCTTAATATCTACGGCTATTTGTGGATACGTGTTTTTGTGTTGCACTAACATACACATCCGCGTCATTCGACAAGTACAGTCATTCCACTCCCAATTTTCAAACTTGAAGTGTAAATCACCAATCCATGCTATAACATTGTTTTTACTTAATATTAAGATAATTTTGGATTTTTTTGTAGACAAATTATATTTAAATTTATAGACACTTTTTTGAGATTAATCTAGACAATATATATATATAAGACAAGATCACTTTGCAAATTGAAATTACCTAGATATCAGACAAAATTTGTACTCTTGAATTTTGGTGTCTTCAATCATAAAGCATGATCATTGACTAATGAATAGACTTGGAAACGTATGTGCGTTCTGATAGAGTGTCCCTATTATGTGGAATAATAATAAAAAAGGATTCTAAAGTCATATGGCTTCCTCATGACTCTCGCCGCACACTTAAACTATTCTTCTTTTTATACCAGAAACTTAAGAATGTTCAGAGCAAAAACTACAAGTAAAAAGGAATAGAGGTAGAACAATGTGAAAGCTATAGATGATGTGTACTTTTAAATATTGATATGAATTTTATGCATTCTATACACTAGCCGAAAGCATGTATAAGGAATACAAGAAGTCTGGACACAACATAAAGAGAAACATACAAAGCCAATATTTTGAATTGACATCGACACATGGTAAATACACACACACATATATATATATATAAGCTTATATATATATATTATATCGTATAACAGCTGGTACAACGTATAGAAAAGTACTGAATATGAAAAGGTGGAGTCAAAAAAAACAGAAAGGTAAATCAAAAGGCCGTAATTATGAGGTTGGTCGAGTAGAATTAAGACCAGTATGCTCTAGATATCATCAAGAGGGCTATGAAATCTGAAAATCAAAAGTCTACAAATTATATACAAAGTAGATAAGAAGAAATGCGGGGGCTATTGGGAGATCATAGTGCCATAACAGAAAAAATACAAGCTGTATCAAATATAAGTTGAAACATTATGATTCGTGCTCAGTTGTATATGAACTACTATGTGATTTCTCATCCTAACCAAACAGTGGACAAGAAAGTTTGTATACAAAACGTTTGGTATTGTGTATCAAAGTTAGTGTTAAGTAAGCCCCTAAGAAATAACAAAGCTATCCCAAACAGTTACTTGACTTTCTGGGACAGTTTCTCTTCAAAACATACAGTGCATTATGAGACGACACCTTTAGAGGGCTATTCATATTGTCTAACACCTGCTTGGGACAAAATGGCTATCGTATACACAAATTCCACTGAGGAGCGCTTTGGATCTAAAGCAAAGTTATCTATAGCCTGTAATATCATGAACTTATTTACAAATATAAATATATACAAATTTATATAATTGTTTCTGAAATAGCTAACACATTTGGCTTTTGGTTGTATCTTATTGCTCTGCAGCTATTCTCTATGTGCAGCCTTTAAATTACCATCAAAGTGAACTTAATTAAATGAAAAAGAAAGTAAAGACCGAGAACAAGGGAAAGAGAAAGAGGATAAGTTAGAGAATAAGAAATATAAGAAGATTGTCTAATACAGGATAGAACAGAGGGGGAAAAGGAGATAAAAGAGAAATGCTTAAGCTAGTGCTAATCTGTGTTTTTCTATCACTGTATGTGCTTTTTGGAACAACACTCCAGGGGGCGAAGACTATTCATCAAAAACAAACTTCCAGTGAGCACATCATATGACCTTGGTAATTGTAACGGAAACTAGAGTATAAATAACCTCATGAGAGGAGGGTTATGAAAAGGTGCCTCATGTAAGGATAAGTCGAATGCTGTCGAGGTTAAGATACGGACAGAAGCAGGAGAGAAAAATATCCCATACATGCCGTTTGATAGGACAGTCAAAGAAGAATTAATATTGATCTTCGGTAGCGTGATAGCAAAATAACCAAAAAAAAAAAAGACTAGAAGGGCTGGTGAGACAAAGAGGTATAAGACGGTTTAGACGCTGCCTTTTTGGTGTTTGGTCCCAGAGAATTACCTGCTGTACTGTTGGACAATGACGATGGATAAGGACGGACTAACGCTTTGTCCTGTATTTACCAAATAGAGCTCTTATGAAAGTGTTTTTCATAATTATTCCTATCAATATGTCTGTGGCAGTACACCAGTCTGTGCCAATGTACTCCTTAAAGTTTATATGACCAAAAATTGTCAGTTGGCGCAATATGCAGTGAACCGGGATTGGTTAACATCCCTAAACCAGTTACTTTGGTAACCCTCTCTGCCTCTCCTGGAGCAGATATATTTATACCGAACCACTCAATACCATAGCTTGAACGTTTTTGTCCAAGTAAACAACAGCAAGATAAAAAATTGTTTACTTTCGTTGTGTCCTGTGCCTTCATTAAAATGGAGGCGTATATCAATGAGTCCAGGCACTCTTTCCGATTTTTTAGTATAATATTGCCCTATACCTACGCTCCCAAGCTTGAATTTTTTTTAAAGGTGCTTGATTTAATTGGATTTAAATTTGATAGGTAGTTATAACTGTATACACCCTTATACTCAATTTAACAAAAATTCGTGTTATAAATAGTATAATAGCTTGCAAGATTTGGAGGGATCAGCAAGAAAGAAGACATTCATTTTTTTAATATAATCAGATTAGATCGCTCTACTGCTTATGTGATGATTTTTAAAAGTATAATACAATATGTTTCTTTAGAAGAAGTCTTGTTGTTTTTTTTGACAGGCTTTAGATTGGGTTGAAACATTTATTGTGGAAGATAGCGTGAGCTGTGCATCTGCAGCCGTTACAATGTCGTATACTATGCATTATACAGTATATGCTGTTGTCAGCTCAAAAACTAGTAAGATATTTTTTCCCAAGCACAACCAAAGTATAATAGTAGTAACAAAATAAAATTAAAGAAGTTTATATACACATGTTCATAAAATGTTTGATTAAAGCAAATGGTTAATGAACATAAAAAAGTAAAATAGAGGATATCCGAATGAAAAAATAAAGTAAAGTAGTAGTAGGTTATGAGGTAGAATAAAAAGAATGAAAAGAATGATATTTTAGATTAGCATTCCTGCTATTGATGCAGATACCCAAGTACTGACAGCACCACAGATCATAGCGGATACGGCCAGACGAGAGATGTCACCGGCTCTCTTGGGTGCTAGTGCACTCAAAACGCCAATCTGGAGACCAACACTACCAAGGTTGGCAAAACCACAAAGAGCATAGGTGGAAATAATATGAGAACGTTCCGACAAGAGGTCTTTGTAGGTTGTCATCAAAATATCGTATGCAACAAACTCATTTGCCCAGATTTTGTTAGCCAATAGTCTACCAACAAGCAATACATCCTTGTTCTCAATCCCCATGAACCATACCACCTATACTCTCATTTAGGTCAGAAAAAAATGAAAACAATTTACAAGATAATATCCTCAACACACACACATCTATACCCATGACCCGCCCAAGTTTTCATTGTAGTGTTTGCATACTACTGTACTTAGGTGTGCGCGAGAGGAGATATATTCTTACTTACCGGCACAAAAATATACCCAGTAATCAGCTGAAGTGTTAATTCATGAATTGTCAAGAAGTTTCCAATCCAGGTAAGAGCGGCATTGACGGCATATAACAAAGCAAGGAGGGAGATCAGGTTGGCGGTCATAAGGAGAGCAATGTTGATACCGATAGCAGCACCTTCACCAGCAGCGTGGAGAATGTTTGCAGGCTTTTCTTGGCTGGGAGGTACAACCACCTTGTCTTTGGTTATAGGCACGCCTGTTTCTGGATAACGTAGCTTCGAGATTGCCAGAGAACAGGGAATCGACATAATACAAGATGTCAGCAATGCCTGACCGGAAACACCCATGGCAATGTAGCCGTACAATACAGAGCCTGAGATTGTAGCAAAGCCAGATGTCATAATTTGATGCATTTCGGCTGGAGTTAACAGGGGCAGGAAAGGTTTGATCAACAAAGCGTTTTCGCCTTGACCCAAGAAAGGCTACCCGATTATAATACACAATGAGGCCAATTCATAAAGTATTATTAAACTAAATGCTTACAGACGCTACTGCTACCACAGCTTCAGCTCCAGAGACGCCTAAGATGGCTCGGAAAACAGAGGCGCATTTCCTGAGAAGCCATTGTAGGGCATTGATGTAATATAGCACCTGTACTGTAGCAGCAAAGAAGATAACAGCGGGGAAGACACTGACGGCAAACAATCCAGAATTTGCGACATTTTCACCGAAAACGAAGCTAGTACCATGCCAAGCTTTGCTAAGATAACCTTGGGCAAAGGTAGATGCCCACTGAAAGATATCGTGACCTGCTTGGGAACGAAAAACGAATAAGGCCAAGAGGAACTGGAGTAGAATACTTGTGGTGATTGTGTTCCATTTGACAGCACGATGGTTCTACAAGAATAATGATACAATTAGTCACTCGTATTAATTTGATCGGTCGAATGAGTCAACCCAAAACTCACGGTTGAGGTGGCAAAGACAAAAAGCAAGAATAAAATCATGCCAGCCAGGGCAATTAAACGTTGTATACGTGTCGATGAATCAGATTCAGGTAACGAAAATACTGTGATTGCAATTACGGCAAACACAAAGATTGCGTAGACTAATGATAATATCCAACTTCTGATATGAGATAGTTGCCTGTTTATGAATGCAAAGGCGATGTTCCAAGGTTTGGTGACATAGTCTGTTGAGACATGAGAGAAGAACATGTAGATACAGAACCAAGCATATATAAGGCCGAGGATTAGGTTCTCTGGATTGTATCCCTTTGGAACCTGGAGTGCATAGGCAGCAGCCAGAAATCCTGTAAACAGAAGCCACATTACAAGACTGTGTATCGAAAATAAAGAGACAAGTTTGAGATCGGGCGATCAATAATGAAGTTTAAAGCTTGGCGATTCATTATTTTTGAGATGAAATTTTTTTCCTTAATAGTTTAAATGGTGGCAGGCCGGAAAGAACTGTTGACTTACTGACACCATAGAAGATATCTATTGTAGAACAAGCTAAATCGACTCGGTTTTTGTTCAACCTCGCTAGGAACTTCTCCCGACTTGACTTCAGGAAGGACATATGTATCAACTCCAATTTCAATGGCAGTATCTGAGGCGTGCTCAAAGATTGGGTGGGATTTTTCATCCGGAAAGCTATCGGTAGTGTCCGATGAGCACATTGGTGGGAGAGCAGAGGAAGAGCCTGATGATATTTCTTTTGTAGTCTCCATAGTTCTAATATTTTAATGTTGTAAAGAGAAAACAAGGAGAATAGGAAGCCAAAACTTCATACATCTATATATATATATATAGATATTTTTACATTCAAGAAATTTTTTGAAGTAACCAAAATATTAACAGCGATTCAAGAATTAAAAATAAAATAAAACCGATTAGAACCTCTCGGATGCTTTGGAAGCCCAACTTAAAAACCTATTTGATTTCTTTCTTTCTTTTTTATAAGGTGAGCCAATGGATACTGTCTACGGTACATATTCTATTGGGCGTGAGATAAAAATCAGATCAAAAAATGAAAGGGCTGTGGTGCATAGGCCTTTCAATAGTACATATGTTAAGACACCGATTTGTTTCTTTCCCAAAGCAAATGAAAATGTGTCTGTAAATAATACTAGAAAAAAAATACAGTGTGCGTGTATGTCTTTTTGACACTCTAGACGAATAGCTTTATAGCTCTCAAATATGGTATTCCTCTATATTAAATCATAAAGCAGGCTCGTAAGGCAGACTTGAGGTTTCCTGTAGGTAAAGTCCCTTAAACGTTACCATAAACCCTTTGATTTATTAAATACAGGGCGGCAAAAACAACACCGCTTGGTTAAGTCGGGAAACTCTAAAGTTTTTTGTTTTGTTATTTTTATGATCTGGAAAATTCGTTAAAATATTCTATACTAATACTGTATTTGCTAGGCTTGCACAATACAGATAGATAATTACGGTAAACATGTAGTGCCATATAGTCTACCCTAACACAATATTCTAATCGAGATTTGATCTTAATACTCTCTTAGAATAATTATGTAGGTGTAATATCTCACATGAAAATTAGGTAACATTCGTTTTTAAAATGAAGTTGAAAACAAAGTGCAGTAACCAATCTTCTTTCTCCTTTGTAAAAATATTAACACTAACTTACTGTAAGTCTCACCAATCAAAACGCGAAAATTTTGTTTAACTGGTTCACAAATATTATTACACCCACAGACGAAACCAGTGCTCTATTATAATAACATGCTCATAATTAAATATATTGTAGATTTTCTAATTAACAAAACATTCTTTGCTATCGATCCTTAGTGGAAGTGGCTTAATCTAAATCTGGAGTCTACAAATACTCATCAAATAATTAATTTTCTGCTACAAGCGTCAGTCAAAATAGAAGAGGATTTATTAACATCAACATTACATTTCAATATTTGAATATTTTAATTACTCAACTACACATATGTCTTCTTTTTTTGTTTTTTCTTTAAAAAAATCTTTTCTCTATATACATGTTTATAAAGCTACTATACTCGTACACTAATTTACATCGTTCGTTGTACGTACAGCCCCATTCATGACTTATTCGCAGGAGAAATAAATGGGACCATTGAATGGAATATGTGCAATGCATCATGAGTCAACTGGCGCCAGGTAATTTGAGTTGCTACTGCTGCACTTGATCCAGTAACAGGATCAAGTATAGGTCCTGGATGTGCCAACCAATCCTCCAGAGCCTCTGCATTCCATAAATTGGCTTTGTAAAACATGTCCAAAAAGCCACCAATGATAGGAATTATGCCGATCATGAAATCTAAGCATAAATTTGGCAAGTAAGTCTCGATATAACTTGGCTAACTTTATGTCAAATCAAATAATTACCAAGAAGCACATTGAGTAGCATACGGAAAAGAAGCCATAGTGGGATACCAAACTGGGTAGACAAATAGACTAGATTTGATTGTATTTAATAAAAGAGTTTAATAAATATTAGTTATCTTACTTTGGTACATTGCAAGTATGGAACCCAAGAAGCCTCCAATAAATGGAATAAAGCTCTGTGATAAATCAAGATTAGTACTTGAAATCCAATTTTTTTTTTGCGATGTCTCATACCAAAAGAGAGTCAATTCCTAGTGGAACAGGTGAGCCTGGAACTGCGTTATCAAGCCAGTTGGCAATCTGCTTGACCTTTGCTAGCTTCTTCTTCTCTTGCTTGTCGTTCAGTGTTTTGTGTGGAGTGGTGTAGTGAAGATATGGGTAGCGTTTCTCAATAGAAGTGACCTTTGCAGATCCTTTAGGACGGTATTGCTCGGCCTTTTCATTAATGCCTAGGCGGTTAAAAAACATACGTTTGAGCATAGTAAATTATTGATTTGCAATTGAAAATTTATAAAAATAATATATTATTTTTGAGCAATGAAAGAAGAAAAGTTTATTACAAGAAATGCTTGCATAGTTTTATACTAGCTAAAAGAAATATGATAGACAACATAAGAGAAAATCCATTTCTGGACAAGTGCATTGGCAAGACGTAATGAGTATATCATTCTTTAATCCATTCCCCGCTTGCATAGGTTTTTCGTTGCAAGGGAGAAGTGTGACGTTCGATGAGGCGTGCACGGCGGCACCAGCGACGACGGCGGGTATATGTGCCCAGACCGGGAGAGGAAGTAAAGAGGTGCCAGGCATTGTTGCCATAGGCCCACCCATTCCGATCAATCTTTCCATCCAACTCTTTGGTCATATCTACCCACCATTCTGAGTCAGCCCAACTCCAGGATTTGCTGGTAATCACACGCATTGTAGGATTAGCCTCGGTTGGCTCTGGAAGGTCAAACTTCTCTTTAGACAAGATAGGCATCAACTGGTTGTCGGTCCTAAGCACAAGATGGATGAGCACACATTTTATTTGGATGCCTCTTTCAATGTTCAAGAGTTGCTGCTCTCATGCTTACCAGGCTGTACGCTCACTAGGCATCATATTCGTAGTCCAACCCATACCAAGCCACCATCTCTATTGTTCCCCAGAATACATATTTTATCAGTTATATTTCGTAAAGCATATAGATGAAAATTAAGATTAAAATTAAAGCTAACAGTAAACCTCTTCATACCTGATTCTCAAAGACCTCAAACTGGAATACCATTTCGCTCTTTGAAGAAGGTTTCTCGACAATTTCAGCATCAACAGGAGCCATCTGACCGAATGCTTTTTGCTTCTCATTATTAGCTCTTCCGATTAACTGCTTGACCCAGTCAGACAGCCGTGCTATGATTCCCTTATTCGGCTTAAAGACAGGTCTTAACAGACGACAAGAAACAACAAGAGCTACTGAATAGGCATACAAAGATACGGCTGCATGGTACAACATTCTGTTATCTTTGAGGCTCTGGATAGCCACTTGAAACATGGGAGAAGGATAGGCGATCAAGAGAGCTCCGACAAATCCAACAAAGACAGATACGCCCAACCACCAAAGAAAGAAAGCCCACACAGGCCAAGCATACAGGAGAACACTCAGCACGGTTACAATACATTCGGACTGGGTACCATCGAGGTAAATCAGAACATTTTTAAGGGAATGTTGGATCTCGACCACCCAGGCCTGGATAGTGATTATATTCTGCAGTGTATCGTCCAGCGATATTTCGTCATCGAGTACCTTCCGCTTCAGGACTTCTTCGTCTTCTTCTTGAGGTTGTTCAGGGGAATCTTCTTCTTCTGAGGACTGAGTTTTCTTAGACTTTACCCTCCTGAGTAATCTGCTCTTCTTTTTTCGGTCAAGGGTTAGACGTCGTGCCTGGCGAGTGCGTATTCTGAACCAATCGCTTGCTAGCTTGACCAGTAATAACACAGGCAGACACTGGAGAACGGTACGTGTCCAGATACAGGTAACAATCCAAGCAAGAATAGCCAATACAGAAAGGGAATGAGATGTCTGCCATGTAATGACCTTTACAAGTGTGGCAGTTATTTGAACAAGTGGACCGAGAGAGACAAGAGCACTAAGGAGAGGTGTGGGTATCTGGTCAATGGTATCAACGCTGTAAGGAGAGGAGAAGTTTGGAATGCCCTCTTCATGAGGGACTTTGTCAGATGTTGGAGACATCAAAAGAGGGGAAGAGAAGCGTCTGTCACATGCTTCTGGGCATGCATAAGACGGCTATTTGACTACCTTTGGTCGTATTCGGAGTCTGTAAACCAAAAGTTCAATTGCTTCAAGCAAAACCCTCGTGCCAAAATGTGGTGTTTATTTGTCTCATGCAAGAGCAAATAAGATATATAAATATATAAATATATAAATATATGGTCAAACAGATAAAGTGTAAATGGAGAGGAATAAATTCTTATTTTCAGGTGCAATATGTGCTGTGAACAAGCACAAGATACCAGGCCCCAATACTCAGCCTATGATTGACCCCTATGTACTGTTAACTCTTTTAAGTAAAATATATTCCGCTTTCAATAAAGTGCTTCATAAACACAGACAGTAGTTTGATATCACGCACTGTTCAAGTGCAAACCAAGACAGAGTACAATATTGCGCTCCTATTTATCTCAAAAAAAATAATAATATTACTAGCAAATTAACCACATACACCTATCGAACGTTCCCCTTGATATCGATCAATTCCAATTAATTTACTTTTAATAAAGAATACCAACAATATTATAAGAAAAGCACGATCTGTTATTAAAAGCATCATTTCAGCAGTAAACGTATTCAATAACCTTTCGCGCATAGAATAGTCTTATCAGGACTTTATGTTTTTTTTTTTAACTTTCTGCCTCTTACTCCTTATTACCCCATCTCTCATTTTATTTTATTTTGTACGTTTACTAAGTTCGTCTGACGTATTTCGCTTACCTTGTGCGACTGCTATTTTATGCTTGTTGAGACATACCAGCTTTTCTTTCCCACCTCTGTCCACGCTGTGTCAAAGCATTCACAATGGATGCCGAGAATGCACGTAAAAATTGGGAATTGGAAAACAACATCCAAACGGTAGATCCTGCCAAAGACCAGATTTACTATTATGATGCACAGCTCGATAAAGATAATGTCGCGCAGCAACCGTGGAAGACAAAGTAAAAGAAAGAAGACATCAAATATCTTGTTTTTTTAGCAACATATCTATATCTATATCTTATTAAAGTATAACCCATATAGCCCAAACCACTACAAATATGTAAAGATATCTGCCATTGCTCTCATCAAAATGGTAAATGATCTTTTATTGAAATTAAAATAATTGAATGCGTGTTAAGATCATTCTACTATTATTTAATTAGGTGATGCATGCGCGTTCCGGAGGCAACATTGAAATTATGGGTTTAATGCAAGGCAAAGTTCAAGGAAACACAATGTACATTATGGATGCATTTGCACTTCCTGTTGAAGGTACAGAAACCAGAGTTAATGCCCAGAGTGAAGCGTATGAGTACATGGTTACATACATGGAGAGAGCCAAAGAAGCCGGCCGGCTAGAGAATGCGATTGGGTGGTATCATTCTCACCCTGGCTATGGGTGTTGGCTATCTGGAATCGATGTAAGCACTCAGATGCTTAATCAACAATACCAAGAGCCCTGGGTCGCAGTTGTGGTAAATAAAATTTCTATATTGTTTGTATGCAATCGGCAATCACTAAAACATATTCTAATAATTACAATAGATTGACCCCAATCGTACCATGTCTGCTGGAAAAGTGGATATTGGTGCTTTTCGAACATACCCAAAGGTAAAAAAATAAATAGAGAAAATACAGAACATCCGTGTATATAAATTATACTTGCATTTTTTTTATCAAGGGCTATAAACCTAAAAATGATGACCCTTCAGAGTACCAGACAATTCCACTGGATAAGATCGAAGACTTTGGTGTCCATGCTAAGTCGTATGTATAATCTAAAGTCTTATTTTTATGATGTATAATGTACTAAGCTATACTTCTATCCTTTATATTTTCTTTTTGGTAAAATATTATAGTTATTATCCTTTGGAGATCACCCATTTCAAATCATCTTTGGATAGTCATTTGCTAGAAGTTCTATGGAACAAATACTGGGTTAATACATTGTCTCAATCCCCTCTTCTGACAGTAAGACTATCCCCTTGTTGTTTATGGATTTTTCTGATATATAACAATAATATTATCTATTTATTTAGAATCGAGAGTATTCTACTAGACAGATGACTGATTTAGCAGAGAAGCTCAAGAAAACTAACAGTAGTATGACTGGGCGTATGGGAGGATATTATGGAGACAGAAAGAAAAATGATGAGAGTCAACTTGGAAAAGTTACCAAGGATAGGTAAGAATAACGATAAAATCAAAGTTAATGTATTTAGACCTCTTAATTAATATTTTATATATATATATATTAGTACAAAGATCTCAGTCGAGGCTGTTCATGGCTTGCTTTCTCAGGTTCTTAAAGATGTGGTGTTTAATCAAACCAGTCAAGCAAGAGCTTGTGGATGTAGACCTAAATAGAATGAAAATAAATACCTTTCCTAAGCTTCACTTGTATTTATCTTTATACGAAAATAATAAAACGCCAATATACAACAACGAGAAATAACTTTTTATTACAAATAAATAAATAAAACTAGCTAATAAAACTGTATATGAGGCGCTTTTTTTTCCCGGTAGAACAAGATCGTCAGGACGCATGTGAAGTTAATTATTAAATGTTATTTCCGAATCAGTATTTTTTTTGATGAAATGAAAAGCACGTTTGTATTCCGATTAATTTATTCTTATTATTTAAATATTTCTATTGAATTAAGAATTTCTTTTAATTGCTAATGTCTGCAGCCTAGGCATTTGTTACTGTGTCATTAACTCAGTAGACAACAATACTACATTACAAAGGTAGCCAAGGTTTCCCGAGCCTACTAGTATATCCCATCAAATTTAATTATTATTATTATTTCAAGGTAAAATCTTGTAGTAATCTGGTATCTCTATGATACTTTATTAGGAAGGACTATAGATCAGATCCAGTGTAGAGTAGGGCAGAGTAAATATATTTACATGCAGTCCCTATGACATTTGTCTCGTACATAGGATATATATAAATGCAATTTTTATCAAATGAGAAATTCAAAAAAAAAATAGAGAGGGTGTCGAGTTATGATAATTTCAAGATGACTAAAAAATAATTATTTGTAAAACCCAATCAAAAATAAGAATAAAGCTCAGACACAGTTATGAATATTATAAGTTGAAAACATTGATACTAAGAAATTTAGAGGAAATAGACCTTAATAAACTTGACTTTCCAAGGCCTATTTTATTAAGTAAGTATGAAGAAGAGGTTACTGGCTATCATACATTTTGTTTTGAAGTGGGAAAAATAAGCCCAATTTTTACTAGAAATTTAGTGAGCATTTGAAGTAAAAAATCAGGGATTACCTAACTTTTGGCTTCAAATGCTCACTAAATGGCCTCCACCATGAAATCTGCAAAACAAGTATTGGAATTTAATTCGCCGCGTAAAATAAAAAATTGCAAACATTTGCAATTCAGGCTCGAAGACACCCTCTCTAATTACCCGTTTATATATATAGAAAAACAGGACTCTATAAAAGGAATTTTTGTGCCTGTTTCAGATTTTAACTGTCAAATATAAATCTTTTATAAATGTCCCATTACTTATGAAAAACAGAGTCAATTACCAACACTATCTATTATAGCTCGAGCGTAGAGACATCTTCCCAGTATAAAGGAAAAAGAAGTGTATCAGTGTATGAATGAAATATTAATTAGTAGAGAGATCGAAGATACATAAATATCATTAAAACCCAAGTATCTGAAATGAGAAAGTAGGTCAAAACATACCCTTCGACAAGCATTATTTCCTGTAGCAATTGTTACATTGTATTGAATTTTTTCTTACATAATTTTAGCTATCGTCTGTCGTCTATAAACCTACGGTTAATTAAACGGATTAATAGGAAGAAAACGAATAAAAATGGTAGAAACAAGCCAAAAACAAAGTTTCAAAGAGTACATACCTGCTAGCAGCCAACTTTATCATAGTAAAGTCCTAGATTTAAGAATATGATAGCCAATTCATACAGGCACTTTCATTTTCTAGCCTAAAAAATAGGAGTACAGAAGTCTCGTAGACCATTTTGACTTTTGATTTAAGCATCACCAGAGTTTTAGTTCTACTGAGCGCCCTGAGGCTTGATCTGTGTATAAGCTATACTAGAATTCAGCAAGATAAAGCAAGTAATATGAATGAGCTTCAAGTATCTATTCATACAATAAGGCTAGATATACCATCTTGGAGCTTAAATATTATTTTTTTGGAAACCAATGTGTCAAATATAGTCCAAAAGATGAGTGTCTAAAAAAAAATTAGCTACACATGTTTAGAATTCGAGTTTATTCTGTATATATGGTATTCTGTAGATCTCTTCAAAGTAAGGCGAGCTTAGTATAAGGCTTTAAAGAAGTTCCTTATGGTTATTTATTGTACACAAGTATACCTATGACAATATTGTCACTACCTTGTGATTGATACTTGAGTTTAAATAAATGTCATTCCTGATGACCTATCCAATTAGAGCCAGAATAACTAGATAATTTATCTGTATTTTGCATGTAAAGGGGACCGTTAGAATAAAACATAATGACCTTTTGACGTTGGAGAAAACCATAAAGCTAATTGATTTAAGGTATGATTGTTGGAATATATATAATAGTTAATCAAAAAATGGCCAATACTATAAAATAAGGCTTATTATGGATAAAAAAATGATTAGACTACAGATAAGACAGCAATATATAAAGACATGCCAAAATAATAATAATAATAATATGCATAAACTTAATAGGTGTCAAAATATGAATATTCTTAGAGCCGAACATCAGAGCTAAAATACGTGTAACATCAATAGAGTATTCTTTATTATTACTTGGGTGGTATTTATATGTATATATAACACATATACAGAATACATGATATATATTTTTGTAGCATAAAAATGATCTGGAATGCACTTTGCTACCATATAAATATAAGTATAAATGATAATAATAAAACATATATAAATATATATAAATATTTGGCGATCTTTAGCAAAGGGTCTCCTTGGATTAATTGGTCTTACCCCCACATAAACTGAGTACTAATACTTTATTCAGCTGTCCCCTATTCGTTTATTTTTTCCTTACACACAAACACGTTAAATTTGTTACCATGGTACTCAGCTGATATTAAATAAGATTTCATTCTTTTTTTTTAAAAAAAAGAGGGACTTCATCTTTGGTCTCTCCTTCTCTATCTTCATCAACCTATATTACTATTAATTGCTCCCCTACTATTGAGGCCAAGACCACGTCATCAAAACCTGAAGATAGTTGTCTTATTGAGTATATTATTTGACCCAATTCATTCATACATAAACCGTTCATTTGACAGACAAGGGCTACACCGAGTCCCCTTTCTTCAAGTCCGTTTTTTCCGATTCTTTTTTTTTCTCAAAAAGAAAAAAAAGAGAGAAAATTCATGTTTTGATACTCACGGCCCTCTTCCTTCATCTAATTCATCTACAATGACGACCGAACCAATCGAACCGATAGAACCGACAGAACTTCAATGCCATTGCTCGAAATGCGGTGTGATTTTTGTTCGACATTCTCAACTCAAAGGACATTCCAAAGAGTACCATTCAGCCAAAGTTACTGTGAATTATCCATACAGCGGTAATAAAGCTATATATCTGTTCTATATATACATGGGTTCTATAACTAACAGCTATTTACACGGTCCTTTTTTTATTACTTTAAATATGTATGGTACTTGCTTTATTTCGATCGACATAAATATATCTTGTATATATATGTATATATATATAAATACCTTGTTGCCCCTGACGAACAGCTGCACCAACAGTTGTCTATCGTAGAGAGGATGGTACATTTCCCTGTATTTGTGGAGGAAGTTATGCAACATCGAGTAGTTTTCGACGACATGTAAAGAAGAACATTTGCCAAGGAGCACAACGGGCAGATTCTTGTAAGCCAAAAATAACGATAATACAAAACCAGAGTATATATCTATGTATCTGTAAATCTATATATCTATATATCCGCTATAAAATATTATTGGAGGAGTTCTGTACATGGATTTGACTTCAGGGCCAAAAAAAAAAGAATCAGAACAAAGCTGACAAACTTATTTATTTCAGCCTCACTTTACTCATCCAATGACGACGAAATTGAAGCGACCGAAGACGAAAATCCAGATGGAGATGATATTGAATCAACACTTGACATGGTGGACGCACGACTACCTCAAACACTTAAATGTCCTGCAGCCAGTACTTTGGAACCACTCGAACAGTCCCACCGAAGCTACGAACATGCCATTCTACATGCCTGCGGTGTAATGCATCTAAGCCAAGACGAAGCAAAAAGACACATCAAATTCATAGATGCACTCGATTTAAAACCAATAGCCTTGATAGACCAGGACGGGAATGAAGAAAATTGTTTAGTCAGCAATGAAGTTATCGAAAGGCTGTCCTCTACTCACTCAAACTTTTCATTTCATGAAGTAAACCCAACCAAGAAGAGAAAGATCAGCAGCACAGACGAACTTGACGCTGATACACCCCAGCAAGGGATACATTTAGACGCTTCTCTGTCGTATGTCATCGACAGCAGTCCTTATGCCCATACACTGCAGTCCGAAACCTACATTGAATTGAATTCAGAGATTTGCGAATTATTAAACACTGACTGGTTAATGGGACCACAATTAAGATATTTTTGTGCACAGGTGTTTGCAGGTGCTATACTTCTTGAAAGCGAGACTGGCCAAGCTATGCTAGTCAATTCAATCGAAGTGTACGGCAGAACAATCTCGCAAGATGTACACCGTGAACGCTACATATTCAAAGACGAAACACTACGCGCTTCGTCCCTGCCCCCAGTTGACTCAATATACCCTAACGTGTGTGTGTCTTACGCAATGTACGCCAAAAATCGCTCGCTCGTGATTGGCACCAAGACATTTGGAGGCTATATTACCTCTGGAGTAATGCTTAATGGCAAGAGCATGCCTGAAATAGGACCTTCATTTTCACAGTTTGTTTTGACAAAGCATTTGGCACGCAATATCAAAATCTATATCAACAAAAAGTCCTTTGAAGATGCCCAAATTATAGCCAACAACCGCGAATCAAAGCAACTTTATGGCTTTGCTATTTTATCTCAACTACGTAACCTCCGATCGCTTTTCCACTGTCCCTCTACCTACATTATGTGTCGAGCAACTTCTAGGTTGATGAACGACCACCCTACCCGCCCATATACGATATTTACTTATGCCGACAGTGACAAGGTCCCCCTGGACTCGGATGCCCGGGTGGCATCCGAACTATTTCAGACAGTGGCATTAGCCGTACTCGATGGAGGCTATCAAGGTACTTTGGAAAAGAATGATGTTCTGAGACTACGAAAACGTTGTGAAGAAGGTGAAATCTACGATTGCCTTCAGAATATTCTTGATCTTTATCTCATGGTGGATGACTGTTCCTCTATCTCTATTCTTGGGAACCGAGCCTTGAACTTACAGCTTACTAACTGCGCAGATTTGTTGTGGCCATCGCTCGCAATAGCTAATGAAGCAGTTGTACAAGCTATTGCAGACACACTTGAAAAAGCATCTGTTTTTGATACTGTATAGTTTTATTATATTTAATTTTACTAATAAAAAAACCTAAATATCCACAATAATAGCGGGTTGAAAAAACAAGAGTTTTATTCGTGCTCATTATTATCAGAGACTATCCATTATTGCTATAAGCTACTTGTTTAAATGAAATTAAATAATGATAATAAACAACAAATAGTAACCACAAATGTAAAATTACGACACGATAAAAAAGAGCAAAGAGAAGGAAGAGAATGAAAGTAAAAGTAAAAGTAATTGTAATTGTAATTGTAAGTGTAAGTGTAATTATTAATCTATTCGCTCTCCTTACATGGGAATTCAAGTTTGAATCATGCTAGGCACAGAATGCAAATATATATATAAATATTTATATATTTTAGAATGTTATATACAAAAGGCAGCATTACGAAGATATAAGAAAGGCCATTAAGTTTCTGTTTTTTTTTGTGATTGTAATTAGTTAAATTAAACTTCGTCTTCAAGGATACAGTTGGGATGCAGCATAATGATAGGGTCATTACTATCTGTTGCCATTTCGTCATCATCTTCCTGGTAACGAGCATTTTGTTGGATCTCGATAAGCATATCGGCCTACAGTACAAAGATTATATAATGAGTAACATGTAATTGTAAGCCTAAAAATGTAAACCTACCGTCTTGACAAGTCTCTTGATAATTTTCTCAACAATGATCTTCTCTGACTCAAATTCTTCTGGAGAATTAAGCTTATCTTCTTGTTGTTCAAGGTACCACATAACCAAGTCATTAAAGCGCAGGCCAGGTTCTATATTATTATTGTTTTGTTTTGTTTTGTTTTATTTGTTTAAAACAAACCAAACAAGACCAGTCAGTATTTTGATTTTATATACTGATTTGTTTATCAAATCATCCTTTTTTCTTTCTCTTACCTTGATCATTCTCAGAGGCTTCCTTTTGTACCAATCGAAGTTTGTGAGCCAAGAGCAATTTGATCTGCTCATATTTCTCGTAATCAATACGGATTCTAGGTTGACTCTGCTGGCTTTCGACCTGCATTGATTCTGAAGGTGCAGAGTCGTTTTCGTCCTGAATGCGAAGACTGCTCATGCCACGCAATGCCTCTGCACTACGCATAATTTCTTCTGGGGTTTCCTCATTGTCAATCTCTACATCATCTTGCTGTACGCGGATAATAGATTTTTGCAACAATCCATAAGCCTCTTCCACAAAGCCAGCCGTGATCTATGCATTAAGTAATATATATTCCAAAATTAATATATAAACACACACACAAAAAAAAACATTCAAGAGATAAAAGCTTATATTCTGCTTTAATGTTTATACTTACAATATCAGTGCAGTATGTACGTGCAATTGCTTCTGAAAGACGGATCATACTTTCCAACTGACGCACTGTAATACGGTAAGAGTTGCGACTGATGCCCTGAGCATCACCTTGGCGAAGATCACGGTAGCAATCGGCTAACTTGCTGGCTGCTTCAGGTGTCATCTTTGAAACAGCAACAACAATAGCAGTAGCAAAAAATCACGTGCAAATTACATTCATGCATTAGTTTTTTCTTTAAAAAAATACTCCTTTGTACATTAACTCTTTCTTTTTTTTTTCTCTTTCTCTAGTTCTCTAATTTTATGATCTGTTTCTTGTTTTATTTTAATATTGTTATTACCTTGGGCTTGAATGTTCTGGCATATCGAATGTAACGTTGTAACTCTTCTGTACCAAATTCAGGGGTAATATAGTCATCCTTAAGGCGATGAACACTGACAATATGACGGGCGATGTTGTAATCGGTAATTTCATTGCATTCATCCAAGACAACAAAGAACAAATCGAAACGAGACATGATAGGAGCTGACATGTTGATGTTTTGCTATAGCATTATTTATGAGTAAAGCCCGTAGACCAAAGAAACCATTGTATTATATGATAAACAAGAATGTATGCGAGCATAAATGTTTACCTTGAGTGTCATCTTCTTATTGTAACGACCGCCAACTGGGTTAGCAGCAGCCAGGATACTAGTTCGGGCATTTAAACTGGCTTGAATACCAGCCTTAGCAATCGAAATAGTTTGCTGTTCCATAGCTTCGTGAATAGCGACCTGATCCTTCAAGTCCATCTTGTCAAACTCATCAATAGCACAAATACCCTAAAAAGCAAAGAGATTTTAATGTTTTGGCTTCCAAATATTACACCTGTGCACAGCGCAGTATCACAAAAACTTACATTATCTGCCAACATCAGAGCACCAGCCTCAATAGAAAATTCACCAGTCTCTTCATCCTTAATGACAGATGCAGTCAAACCAGCAGCACTAGAAGCCTTTCCAGAGGTATAAACTGCGCGGGGCATAAAACCACAAACATACCTAAAATTGAAATTAGGCCATTTTCAGTCCCTAACAACCCAAAAGACTTACTTGAGAAACTGACTCTTGCTGGTACTTGGGTCACCGACAACGCACACGTTGATATCACCACGTAAGTTCATTCCTTCGGGTGTAACTTTATGTACACCACCCATTAACTGGAGCAAAATACCCTTTTTAACAGTATCATGACCTATTTATCCCCCCAAATACACACAAAAAAGGTCAATATCCATTGAACATTACTCGCAAGTACCCGCGTATTACATACCGAATACATTAGGAGCAATGCTGCTAACAAGCTTAGGGTAAATAGCAGATTCCATATCAATCATATTCTTGATCTGGTCAACTTCCTCTGGAGTATAATCTTCAAGGACCTGAAGACCAGTTTCTTCACCTCCATCATCGCCCTGCAAATTAGATGAAGATACCTAAAAAAAGCGCAAACACCAAACATTGAAATTATATTAAGAAAGTTAGGTTTGTTTTTTAAAAAAAAAGAAGTTTTTTTTTTTTTTTTTTTTTTTTACTTTGCTCGTAGTAGCAGGCTGAACCATGCAGGCTAAGAAAGCCATACGATATGTCAAATCGCGTACACCGAGAGCCTTCAGTCCAGTTACACCTTCTTTTGCCAGCCCTTCTTTGGATCGAGTAGTGTTGTCACGCTGTGTTTCAACAGAAGTACCTATAATTTTTCAAAAAGAGAATATAAAAGCAGTTTGTTTTGTGTTTCTGTGCAGGAATGTATCACAAATCGTTGTTAAGGTGCCTTTGTTGTCTTGTATGATACATATTTTCAGGCACCTAAAATCACAACATTTAACCTTACCTGGAGTTCTAAAAGCAGCCACGTCTGGAACAACGATTAGAGTTCCAGTAAAGATACACTTGTCACCAGCCTTGGCGCGTTCAACCATCTCATTACGCACAATAACATCCAAGCTGTAAAAATACACAATATTTTTCTTTAGTAATCCACACATGTAATCTTCTAATAATAAAAGAAAGAAAGGAAAAATGAAAAAAAGGCATACCTTCTGGGCATACTGCCAGTAGGGATCTCATTTGCATTTTCTTGGATACGAATCTTTTGCCAATCAACAAACTTGGACTGTTCAACATTAAGAGTCCAGTGTTGACGATTGAAGCACTGGGATCCTTGACACATAGCAGGCTACATTAAACCCACAAACATATTTAAATAAATCACAGTTTAGTTATATATATATATCAAATTGGATCTTATTTATATATATGTGCATATTACCTCGGTGTATCGGAACTGTTGTTCGACATCATTCATAACCTTGTTGCACTCATTACAAGTGAATGAAGCATAGGTCAATTCGGGACGTACTTCGGTTGTTCGGGTTACAGTACCACTAACACTGATAAGTTGACCAATCTTATCAGTTCTCAATTGTCGGACGCGCGCGAGGTCAGGTACACCATAGAATGCGACTGAGAATTCACGTAGAATAGCACCGGATACTTGATCGCCATAGGTAGTATTGACGTAGGTCTGATCAGGAAAGTGCTTACGGACAACATTTAGGATCGCACGGCGTAAAAAAGGCAAGAATCTGTTGATGGATATAATAAACATCAATTTTTTGGTCAGAAATAGATCTATCTCTATATCTGTGTATTTCTTGCTATTATTTTTGCTTTAATTGTGTTTACCGATAATATTGCTCCTTAAGAGCCAATACCAGCGAAGGTGCTGACTGTTTGATGTGGTTAAAATCCACAAAGATAGTGCTGAGCTGAGTGAGCTTGAGCTGATCGATTTGCATCATATAAGGACGGCCCATCCATTGGGATCCAGAAACAATATAAGATGCATTTGGATCTTTGAATCTATTAATTGTTCGTGAATGAGTTTGCGTATGCCACAAGCACACACACATATACACATATATGTATATATGTATATATTGTTTTTTTTTTCTATAAATTTCAATGAAAAAAATATTTTCGAGGCTCACGTTTCGAGAAAGTCTTCAAAATCGCGCATGGCAAGAACACCTGCTTCGTCGACAACCTTGTCAATGTTTTCCACGTTGAATCCGACTCTACGTGGTGGACGAGGAGGTTCCTGAGTATCGTCAACTTCCATGTGTGCTGGAGTGGAGGTAGGCACTTCGTTGTCGTATGGAAGTGCCTGAGAGTCCATAAAACTGTTGAGGTAGGCGTCGCTGGCAGACATGGTGAGCGATTGGGCCACGTTGGGTTGTGGTATGCAAAGAGTGAAAAGAGCGGAACAAGAAGATGGATTTATTTTTTATTATTTTTATTTTTTTTTAATTTTATTGGTTTGGGTTGGTTTGGGTTGAATGGGTGGCTCAAAGGCGTCACAGCTTTTAAAAAAATATGTATATGTTTCTGATATTGTGGTAGCTTTAGGAATAAGCAATTGACAAAAATAAAGATCATATATAAGCACCATATGTTT
This sequence comes from Phycomyces blakesleeanus NRRL 1555(-), assembly GCF_001638985.1. Classification (NCBI taxonomy): domain Eukaryota; kingdom Fungi; phylum Mucoromycota; class Mucoromycetes; order Mucorales; family Phycomycetaceae; genus Phycomyces; species Phycomyces blakesleeanus. The sequence goes on along the minus strand of NW_017265137.1, from coordinate 832,109 downwards.
AGCTGTTCTACTGGTAATATAGTGCATTGTCAAATAATGGTTGAATACATAATGTCGATTATATATGTATGTATATATATATATATATTACATTTCATTTTCTCTAGGTACAGTTTTTTGATGATGCTATACAAGCCCCGCCTTTCTTATGTGTATCACTCCGATCATCCCAGCCACCCACTTTATTTGTAACTTTAAAGAAGTTCTTTAACCTTCAAACTCATTATTATTATTATTATTATTTTATTTTTGGTAGAAAGAAGAGAATATTTATTTTTAGCACTATGTTTTATAAACTACCTATTTCCTAATCAATCAGTTGGCTGTTTTTGTTCATCGAATAAAGATATATGTAATAATAAATTTATATGCAATGCTACAGGTAAATTGTATTATATTATAGAGCTGTCGAAGTATATAGTTGAGTGAAAATCAAGGGGAAAATGAAGAGAAGAGAAGGCAATGGAAGGGAGAGAAGATAAAGGGGAGTAATATCATTAACAAGATATTTCTATTAATGTATGTATGTGTGTGTGTGTGCTTGCAAGCATATCTAAGCTTAATATTGATGGTATCAAAATCATAATCATAACGTTATATTAGAGAATATATTGTGTGTGTATTCTTTGTACAAAGTAATAATTTTTTTTATATCTATAAGCAGTAAAGTATTAGAATTATTATTAGTATAGTTTGGGTAAGTTTATCATCACTGCAGGTTCTTGACACAAGTATAGATAAATCACAGACTAGTGTTTTTTGTACTACAGCCCGTTATATCCAATTAAATAACCTTATATGCCGTCGGTTAGATTGATATTTCCAAGTCGCAGAGTCATAGGAGTAACTAGGACATGTTCGTTTGCGGTTGGAATATACTTCTTTATTCCGAATTACTCATCTTTTATACATGAGCTTTGATGTTAATAAATCTTAGTGTTGTATTAGCAGTAGTAAGTTTAGAACTTTTTTCAATATTGCATCAACAAACGCAATACTTAGAGCGCCTACTGTAAATGAAAGGATGTCGCAAATAAATGTATAATAAAAGGCGCAAAAAAAGCAAACCTTTGTGCCAATTTGGCGGGTGAAGATCAATGTTGTACTTAAGAGACAAGAAATTTAAACCCAATACCTCGTTGTAGACTTCCCAATATGATTTTGCAGAAGCCAAAAAAAAAAAATTAAAATAAAATAAAATAAAAAAAAAATCCAATCATCATTTGATCGCTTAGTTTGACCTTTGCTTGTCTTGTCTTTGGTTCATTTCTCTCTCTCTCTCTTTCTTTCTTCCTTTTTTTTCTTTCTTTCTTTCTCTATCTCTTCTGTCTTTCTCTCTTCTCTCCTTTAATTTTTTTTTAATTTTTTTTTTACCTTTACATATTTTCCTTTTTTCTTTCTTTCTCTCATTTCTTGTCTCTTATTTATTTTTCTTTACTTTTTACTTCTTCTACTTCTTCTTTGCCTTTCATTTTGTAACGTCTTCTTTTTTGATTCTTTTTTTTAAAAAAAAACTTCCTTGCCGCTCCTTATCTTTTTCTTTTTTTTTAAAAAAAAATTATACAAACCTGATACTTCATTACAATGGACCATCACCTCGAGACACTGGAGCACCAAACAGCCCCGGAGAGTACGCGCGGGCTGTTCGATCCACCTGAGCAAAAGGTAACTAAGCAAAATACGACGCACAACATTCTCCATCAAACAAGAAAAAACAAGATTCTAATTCCAACACATCATTCATTGTTCATTCTCCATAGCCCAGTATGAGAAACTCTACTGCAGACAACCGTCGGTCGTTCCATGTGTTTGGCCCGGGGCTCGAAAGCACTCGCCTCCGCCAAAGCCAACCCCCGGCTACAGGTAACAATGGCCAGGCTCATCGTGGCCACCAGCGTTCGCGGTCTGCTATCACGTCGGACATGCTGTCCAATCATGGTGGTCGTCGGAACTTTGGCCTCCAGACTTTAACAGAAGAGAATCCAGAGAAACAGCAGCAGCGCGAGGGAGCAGGACGCTCGGTCACGATCGACAAACTCCAATCGATGATCAATGTAATGCGCACTATTCCGCCCACAAAGGATGAGCCTGTCCGTCAAGGAGGACACCGCAAGCAGCAGTCCATGTCTGCCCTTTCCTTTGGCCCTACCCCTCCAAAGAGACTCTCTTATGGTGGCGATGCCCAATCCATGCTCCAAAGCACGGTCCAGGAAATGCGCTCTATCGACAAGTCCGACAGAAGACGCAGTATGCGCAACAACAGCATCTCGGAACACAACGACGACGACCCACACATGACCCGTGAAGCTGCCCTCGCTGAGGCAGAAGCAAAGCTTATGGGTACCTTTAAAAGAGATCCTGAGATGCGACGAAACTCTGGAATGCGTTATGGACTTGATGAACAAAGCTCGTCCTCGTCCTCCTCTAGAAACAGCTTCAATGGAAACGGTCGTCGTTTCTCAGAGTCTGGCTCTCTCGACACCCCTCCGATCACAACCAACAAACGCATGTCTCTCCAGCTGCCCACTCTCTCAGAGAACACTGAAGAGGGTGCTAGAAGTGGCCGTCGCATTCAGTTCAACAAACCTCTCAATCTGGTCCCAGAAGACAAAAAGACCCACTCTCGTCGCTCATCCCGCAACTTTGACTACGACTGGCGCTCCTCCACTGCCTCCAGTAACAACAACCCTATCCCTTGCTCCCCCCGTTCCTCTCGCGCTTCGTTCAACCTGCTCGTGCCCTTCACTCCTACCAAAGTCAACTTTGCCCGAGACGACGCAAACCCTCACCAACGTCGACCTTTGTTTATCGCACATCTGCCCTTTTCTGCTCTGACTCCTCTTTTCCGTTCACGTAATTTGGTACGCGGTCTTCTCAGAGTCAACAAGCGTAATCGCAGTGATGCCTACGTAGCCTGCGAAGATCTTGATGCAGATATCTATGTGTGTGGTTCCCGTGATCGTAACCGCGCTCTCGAAGGTGATGTGGTTGCAATCCGTCTGGTCGATGTAGAGAAAATCCTGCGCGAAAAGAGAGAAAAGGAAGAAGCCAAACTGACCCGTAACGGTGGACACATCCGCGTACGTCAGCCCGACGAAGAAGATGAAAACGAAATCATCTTTGGTGGCGATGAAGATGTAGACACCGTGAAACCCAAATACTGTGGTGTAGTGGTAGCTATCCTCGAACGTGCTCAAAACCAAGTCTTCTCGGGTACTTTAACCTTGATGCGCCCCAACAACAAGCGTGCTCAAGAAGAAAAGGCCGCCGAAGAAGCCGGACAGGACACCGGGCGTAGAGAGACTCCACGTATCGTCTGGTTCAAAGCTACCGACAAACGTGTACCTTTGATCGCCATTCCTATCGAACAAGCACCAGTTAACTTTGTCGAAAATAACGAAGCTTATGCTGACCGCCTGTTTGTCGGCTCGATCAAACGTTGGCCTATCACCTCCCTCCATCCTTTCGGTACATTAGAGCGCGAGTTGGGTCACATCACTGATTTGCCTGTCCAGACAATGGCTATCTTGGCTGATAACAATGTCACCGACTTGCCCTTTGCTGAGCAGGTCATGCTTTGCTTACCCCCGATGCCTTATAGCTTCCCTACCGATCTGCCCGACCATCAACGTCGTGATTTGCGCGATACTCGTACCTTTACACTCGATCCCGAAAACTCTCTTGTATTGGATGACGCTTTCTCAATTGAGAAATTAGGGGATGGTCTTTACGAAGTCGGTGTCCACATCAGTGATGTGGCCTACTTCATCAAACCCCATTCTCCCCTCGACAAGGAAGCCCGTGCCAGAGCAGTTCGTGTTGAGCTTATGCACAAAAATGTTCCAATGTTGCCTACAGAACTCACCGAACAAGTCACCAATCTAGTCCCCAATGAGTCTAGATATGCATTCTCTGTCATATGGAAGATAACTTCCCGCGGTGTTATTTGTGATACATGGTTTGGAAAGACTATTGTCAGGTAAAACTCGATTATTATTCAACACAATGGATTTGTGGGTGGTGGACTAGTTTTAAGAGACAGGCATTCTAATACGCGTACATAGATCAAATGCACAGCTTTCTTACAAGCAAGGTCAAGAAGCAATCGAAGGCTTCCCTATCTCTGGATTGGAGGATATCGCAGTTGAGCAGGATATTCGAACTCTCTACGATATTGCCACAAACCTGCGCGAAACTCGATTTTCTGACGGTGCTCTTTCCCAGAAGGCCGATGAGCTCGAATTTGAGATTGGTCCTGACAGTAGTGTCCCTATCTCTATCTCCACCAAATCCGAGTTTCCTGTATCCAGGATCATAAAGGAATTCCATCTGTTGGCCAACTACTACGTTTCCCAACGCATTACAAGCTGTATGCCCGAGCAGGCTCTGTTGCGCCGCCATGCTCCTCCTCTTGATCGCAAGATCCGTGAGCTGCAAGCCTACGCCGAAAGTTTCCTTGGCGTCTCACTCGACATCACCGATGCACACACCATCGAAAATTCGATAGAGTCCATTCAGGATTCAACCCTCCGTAAACTAATGTCTGTCTTGGTTCTTAAAACCCTCAGCCCTCCAAAGTACTTCTGTACTGGTACTCTTGATATCACCAAATTCGCCCACTACGCATCCAACGTTCCTCTCTTCAGTCACTTTACCTCTCCCTCCACCCGCTTTGTTGATATCATTGTTCATCGCCAGCTTGAAGCAGCTCTTACTGATGCTCGTTTCTATCTTGACCGTGACAATGTCCAGAAACTCGCTCAACACTCTAATGTCAAGAGAGAAGCTGCGTTGTATGCTCGTGCCCAGAGCAACTTGCTTTTCCTTGCATTACATCTCAATAGCTTAGCCCAGCAAAACGCAGACCATGTTGTGTATCGCCAAGGTGTTGTTGTGGCTGTATTCGAAAACTCTTTTGATGTAATGGTACCTGAACTTAACATGGAGAAGCGTATCCACATTGTCAGTTTGCCTATGCGCCAACGTCCTGTTTATGATCCCGTAAACCAGAGCTTGACCATGTACTGGAAGAAGGGTGTCGATACTTTTACTGGGGAGCAGCATCAGTGGACTGCTGGAGGCTCTGACGAAGAGTATGATGAGCTTGACGATGAAGCTCTTTTGGCTGAAATGGCCGAGGAAGAAGAGGCTGAGCTTGTTGGAATGCGCACCGAACGTTCTTTCAAGGCTCTTTCGATTCATGACAACGGCTCATTACAATATCGCAACAACATCAGCAGTAGCAGCATCATCAATAACAACAACAACCTTAACAACTCCAACTCGGTTTCTAGTCTTAATACAATCAACTCTACCGGAAATGGTTCAGTCAATAAGCGTATGTCGATTAGTCGGGCTAGAATCTCTGACGGATCCAACTATGGTCCTGACCAGGGTATTCAGACCATCAAGGCTCTTGACAAAATCCATGTTATGCTTACGATTGAGATGGTTCGTACACCCCCTCTGATCCGCATTCTGGCGGCCAATCCTACTCTCCACAAAACAACTTTCCGTTGAAAACCCAAAAAAACAAACAAACCAAAAACCCCCCAAAAAAATTCCTTTTTATATATATATATATCTTATTGAGGTATCATTATTATTATTTCTTTTGTGCATTGTTGCTTTATATACACATATAAAGTACAACTTTTCTTCTCTTATATATCTATCTATCTATCTATCTATCTATTTCTTTGTTTTGTTTATATCCCATTGTATACATTTTATACCTCTTGTTCCTGTATCGTACTTTATGTTTTGTCCTTCTTAATGGAAGGAACAAAAGGTATTAAAGAAGAAAAAAAAACTCAACAAATACATTCCATTAAAATATTGTCTTCTTGGAAATCAAATATATATATAAATAAATATAAGTATATATACATATATCTAAACCGTTATTTTATTATTTTGTAAATTGCAAAGAAAAAGAGGAAGACAGCTAAAGAAAGATAGAAAGAATCAAAGGAAGAATGAAAGGTTATTATTATTATTATTATTGTTACTATTATTTAGAATTTTAGTTGGTCTCATCCTTGATCAACTTGACAATGTTCTCAAATGTATCGCGGATCTGCTCAGTAGAATCACGGTAACGGAGAGTGACAGTGCCATCTTCGACAGTCTGGAAATCAATTGTGACGGCATAAGGAATACCGAGTTCGTCATTGCGAGCGTAACGACGGCCAATGGAAGCCTTGCTGTCATCAGTGCGGGTGGAGATACCGTTCTTACGGAGCTCACGAGAGAACTTGTACACAAAAGGATCAAAGGCAGCGTTACCAGACAAAGGCAACAGGCAGCACTTGAAGGGAGCGACGATAGAGGGGAAGGACAAGACGTTACGAGCCTCATCATCACCACGAACCCACCAGCTGTGCTCCAAAAGAGAGTACAGAATACGACCGATACCGAACGAAGGCTCAATAACATTGGGGGTGTACTCACGGACTAGAGAAGAATGAATAAGTATATTGAATACTTTATACTTTCTTTCTTTTTTCTTTATGAATTTCTTACCATACTCGGTGACGGTACCACGCTTGACAGATACATCATCCTTAGATACCTCGAAAGACTCCTTGCCAATAACAACGGTAGACTTGCCGGTTGTCTCAAAGTCTTTCTGGAGCTTAACGTAGCAAGCATCAGTGTAAGACAATAAAGCCTCCTCAACAGCCTTTGCGCTCTTCTTGTACTTAGGACCAAAGGTCTTCTTGTTGATCTCTACTTGCCACTGCTCAATGACACGGGGTTCGGCAAGCTGTTCACGAACAACAAGCTTCTCCTTGGTGCGGTTGGAGTGTACAGTCAAGTCATAAGCCGAACGATCAGCACAACCAACACACTCAATCCAGCCCTATGAATTGAAGTTTAGTTACTCTGCCAATTTTTTTTTGTGATATAAGGGTTCTTTTAAGAAAATAAATAAATAAACTAGGCCATAATCTAACTTACATAGCTGGTCTGGATCTCAGCATCCCAACAATCGCAAGCATAATGGGCCATCTCGTTATCCATGTGCTGGCGGAATCGGAGGCGTTCATGCTTGATACCAATCTTCATCAAAAACAAGTAGATACGAGCAATGAAGTAACCAAGAGTCTCGTTATCAATGATTTTCTATTGACAATAATAATGAAAAGTTAATACAAGGCATTGCTAGTTTTCTGAAACAAAAAAAAATGATAGCCCACTAATAGAAAAGTTTCTGCCTTTATCTACCTTGGAAACAGCTTCACCAACGGTCATCTCGATGGTGGTGGTCTTACCACTCAGCTGAACATCCTTGGAAAGGATGCTAATCTTGACATCCTTGACATCCTTGAAGTGCTTGTGGCTCTTGTCTTCGGGATCGACATAGTGCTCAATCTCGGCCATGGTAAACTCACTTTTTGTTGTACAAAGTATGAAAAAAATGAATATTCATGGTTTAAAGAATAATATTTTTCTAGTATACTCATTTATATTATCCAACTAATACCATACCGAACACGCAAAAGACCAGAGCGAGGAGAAATTTCGTTACGGAAGGAACGACCAACCTGGGCAGAGGCAAAAGGCATCTTGTCGTTGTTGAACTCCAAAAGCTTCTTGAAGTTGACGAATTGACCTTGGGCAGTCTCGGGACGCAAGAAACTAATAAAACGCACGCACATTCGTGTGAGTTCAACCCATCCAACTCCTTTATGATTCTCTATTGTCTTTTGATTTTTTCTTTTCCTTTGCTCTCTTCAAATAATCTTACCCCTTGAGTTGACCAGTAGGACCAATGTTGCTCTCGAACATAAGGTTGAATTCCTGGGGAGTGGACAGCTCGTTACCACTTTCAGGGGAGCGAATATCCATCTTCTTCATGAGCTCAGCAAGCTGTTCACCGCCATAGTTGTCGATTTGAGCAAGAGTTTCCTGGTAAAGCTTGACAGTTTCGTCAGGGAGCTTGACGGCAACAACAGTGCCCTTCTTCTTCTTCTTCTTGGCGTCCTTGGCTTTGTCAGCTTCAGCATTGGCAGCAGCTTCGGCAGCAACGGCGGCGGCTCCAGCCTCAGCAGCACGGGCTTCGCGATCACCTTGGAGGCGAGCTTCGAGTACAGCCTCAACAACATGGTCAGCTCTGAAGATTTCACCATTCTTAAGGTCTTTGCACATCCAATCAGCGAACTTATCAACATGGCCAGATGTCTTGAGTACATCATAGGTAGTCATGATAGAGGTATCTACTTCAAGCATCTCCTCTTCCAAGACAAAGTGATTGCGCCACACGTTGATGATGTTGTTCATCAATGCACAGCCAGACGGTCCATAATCGTAAAGACCGGCAACACCTATTTTTTTTAAAAAGAAAAGGTTGTACTTAAGTAAAGTTATGCAAACAAATTAAGAAGAGCATATTATTGTTATTTTAAAAAAAACTTACCGCCGTAAATCTGGAATGAGGGGGCGTAAAAGAAACGCTTGGTTACGAGTTGCTATAAAAGCATAATAGGATAAGACAGGTCAGGGCAGGTCAGGGCAGAACAAGACGTGTTATTTCAGAAAAATAAATATAAAACCGCGGTATTTAGTATGGGTGTATGGAAAAACGAGACGATCAAAGGTAATTAATCTTACTTCAAGGGCGCTTCTGTCAAAGGGTTTAGCTTCCATATTGTTTATTACAATAAAGTTATGGGGAGAAGAAGAAGTGTCTTTTGGTTCTTTTATAGCGCGGGACCCATCACTCGGAAAAAGTTCGATCAAAGCCACCAATTGCATTTCAATCATTGTGACTACATCCTTTTGACGCAGTCTTTCTGTAAGAAAAATCGAATCATCGAGAATATACAGCAATTGAAGAACAATGGTATATACATACGTACATATATATATGTGTGTGTATATGTATATATATTATTTTGACAATTTAGCCTTTGTATATTTATCTATTAAAAAGTTGGTTTGCTCAATATTTGCTTTTATCAAACATACAAACTACTTTAAATTATAGTATTCACGTATACATAGAGCTTTTTAAACCTTAGATTCAGACAGGCACAAATATTCTCTTGAAATATTTGAGAAATCTGATACAAATTCTGTCCGCCTTACTGGCGGCAGTGACTACTGCGGCCAGAACGAAAAGGTGTGTGTCATTATGAATGACTGCTACACAAATATTGGGTAATTTGGATACAAGAAAGTATACTGTGAAACTATAATATTTTTTGGATACCGTGTGAATGTTTTTTTAAAAAAAAGAAGAAATGTAATCTGACTCAATTTTCTGTATTAACCTATGCAAATCGTACAAGAACGATTAGATCATTGAAAGAAAAGTGGCAGTATAATTGTATATTTCTTTCTAGCAATATTTTTTACACAAAGTGTAATATGCAAATGGCTATAAACGAAAGTTTTATACAGGATATAGCAAGGAAATATTTACATTAACTTCAGAGTAACTGTGTGCGCATATTAATATTGGCTTAGAAACTGCTAGGCCACATACATTTTATGATTGGATAAATTAAGATACATAGTAATAAAGAAGCCTGCAACCCAAAAATTAATATATGTAAGGTACCAAGTGCATGTAGCATCTAATATATAATGCATCCTCACAAATTTCCTAAAAAAACAAGGAAGCGAGATGTATAATGTGTTATTAACAAAGAGAAATTGACAATAAAACCTATAGCATTATTGAATATCCAAAAGGTAGACAGGAACTAGTGTCTCAATTAAAACTATATATATGTATATACCTATACATTATTTATTCTAATAAAGTCGATTTATCAATGTTTTATAAGTTATTTGAGACTACAAAGATTGGCTTCTATTTCTTTTCTTTTTGTGATAATAGCTACGATTAAATTAACTTTAGATCTTATATCTTCAAGTAGTTTTTTTAAGCATGCTATTTATACTGCCCTTAGAGTAAAGCGCAATGAATTAAAGTCATAAAGATTGATCTGCTATATTTTGATAAATCGCATAGGAGAATGGAGAAAATATTGATTTATTATAAGTATTTATGTGCTCTTAACAGAGAACAGAATATACTCAGATAAGGTTATAGATCTACAATTCAGTTTCCTTTCTCTCTTGTATTGTTCCAACTTTAATATGTATCGTAATTCTTGCAGCGCAGATCTTCAGTGTAAGAATATAATACATAAATAGCTATAAATAAATTCACTCAATAAATAATACAAAATAATCACACTTCTTCAAAGATACAAAAAATAGCCTACATATTTAATAGAAAATAGTATCGATAGTATGAACTATTGTATTAAATAGTGTGCTCTTTAACTTTATTGACCATAGTCTCCATTTTAAAAAATACTGGGACGTATCGTGGGCTTATTTCTCCTTGGCTGTCCGTTATCTTTAGATCCCAGAATCTCAAAATTAACCTCTATTTTCTTATCTTTTCCTCAAATATACAGCTATATATAACAGTCAGTTGGAATCATCTCAACATCCTGTATTGAAAAACATGGATTTGTTCTACAATTCATAACTGGCTTTAGCTAACCTTTCCACTTGCTTTATCTTTCGTTTAAAGTCTGTGTCTAATATTCTATATCATCAATTGCTTTTATTTTAATGCCATAGAAATGCTTTATGCTTTCATATCTCTACCGACTTGGTAATAATTCTAATATCCTCATCTGTAGTATTCTTCCTGACTTCCTTTCTTTATCATACATCATCAAATTTAGAGTATATTTTACACACTTTTTTTTTTGGTTCTTGACTCATATTTCTTTAACGTGTTCTCTATTTTTAGTATTTATATTTTACAATTTACTAGATGGCTGTCGCATTATAAAATACACCTATCTATGATTCTATTTATTAACGTGGCTCTAATAGTTTATCGATAATGACTATTTCTGTACAAGTAAGATGTGATATTCCCGCTTTTTTTTTGCTTTCCGTTACTGTAGAAACCCTACAACTGTATCTATATTTATCTATTAATAAACACCTCAATTAAGATACTATATTAATTCAGGGCTTAGACAGAAGTAGAGATAGCTCTTGCATGTAGCAAGAACAAAAATACGTGTCACAATTTTTACATTTAACAGGGCAATATTCGCTTCCACGAAATTACAAATAATATAATTATGTCCTGGCACACTGTGGAAACGGCTCTAAATTATATCAAAAAAGCACAATAGCATTTTACCTTTTAAGTAGATTAAATTACCAAGAAAACTAGGTGATCGGGTAGAGATTCATATATGAAGGTCAATTTTACTCAAATTTGTGTTGGTTAAAATGAGTATAATGTATACAAAGCATTGTAATTGATTATGTCAAGATATTTAATTCTTTAATTCCTAAAAAAGTCTTAATTAAATGAGAACCACAAGGAAGTAGAGTTTTGGTAGGCCAAGTATGACTGATTGAAATACTACTTGTTTTTTTTTCTATAGCCCTTCTTTTTTGTTTCTGTGTTGTACCTGTGGAGCACAGACCTCATTTTGATCTCCTCTAACTTTTTACGTTATGCCGATTTCTCTTTGCTTGACCAGGATGACAAATTGCCACTCATATCTTTATTTTATGATAATCATTATCGCTATCACCCAAATTACTCCTACAGTATATTTCGAGCACTTGCCCTTGCACTTGAACCTAAGCAAAACAAAACAAAAAACTATATCAATGAATCAACTGTAATAACAGCATGTATCAAAATTGCACTCCGTGTGACTCAATATGACAATGTACCTCTTTATGATATCAATACCTTGCTTACTCAATATACTTTATGCCTGTCAACTTATCTTTAAGAACTGTAATATAAGAGCTATATGTATATCTTTGGCAGACTGTTTTTATACAAGATATTGAAGGATGTATTTTGTAATGTATCAATACCTGTTTGCTCTTCTTATTTGAATTCAAACAATATTTTGTACTGTGAATATAGTTGTATATATGTGTATTCAATAACGAATGTGGGGTACCAAGCATTCACTGATATTCAAAACATAAAAAGGTTTATAGATGATGATGCTTGATTCATAAATATATTCAAATTGATTTTTTTTTGTATACAGTTTGTGTAAACCCAAAGAGGACATTACTTGTGTATTAAATCCACTATGCTTTTTTTTGCCTCTCTTTCAAACACATATTTCTTTTTGCCTTTCACTTTCTGCCTTTTTCTTTTTCTTTCATTTTTTTTCCTCTCATTCCATTGCATCCTTTTTACAATTTCCATCCGGGTTAGCCAAATCTAGCTATACATTTCATGCAATCGGCATTCTCAATAATTTTTCTGAATTATGCTTATAAACAAAAACAGACTACGCAATTGAACGTGGTGATCAACACAACAATAAGAGCATACACATTGCTATATTATATTATATACTTTCATATTTATTTGACTAATTATTTTTTTCTTATAAATGAGCCTTCCTAATTACAACATTGACATCTTCAATCAAGTAAAAAAAAGTTTAAAAGCGTGTTTTTTTATTAGAGACGATACTAGTTAAAAAAGACTTTATTTATTTATTTAAAGATATACGTAAAGAAACTATTCTATTTGATTGAATTTCACTTAATGTTCTTTTACATGAGTAAAAGAATAAAAAGCATGACACCAAGTTCTTTGTCCCCGCATTACGCGGCTCAATCTCCTTCAGGACGTAAACCTGACTTGGTAGCGAAGGAGGTGCTGGAATGGTGGCAAACCAACGGAAAGCACCCGTTCATCCAGCCCCACATCTCGTCACCGAGTAATGTGGGTGCGAACTCGCCAGAGAACTTACCACTAGGTGATAAGGTCCAGCTCATTCGACTACCAGTAGCTTCACCGTCAGCCGTTAAAGAGTTCAGTCAGGTTAGCAGTGAAGAGCCAGCACATCTCACCACAGGTTAGACCTCCCTCCCCCCAGCATCATGATTCCACATTGGCGATGCGATGTACACAGTAGTCCTTCCAAAAATGAAAAGAGACCATGCCCCACGACTTCTCAGAATTAACTGAGCTGGCGAGTAACAACTTTCACTTTCCGATGCTTGTAGCATGGAAGAATCTCCCTGCAACGGTCGCAAGAGACGCCTCACTATGAAACCGGGACTGTTGTTGCTCAAGGAGAAAACAAACGACGCGCGTTGGAGGGGTTCTATTTGTAACAGAAAATTTTTCATCTGCGATTAAAGTTTAGGACTGCGCTTTTTGTCAGTCTTAGATATCCACGTCAGAGCCAACGTGACATAGCTGTATATTATTTTTACTTGCTTTGTGTAACTGTTTTACGGCAAAGGGAACAACGAATAACTTTCAATTAAATTGCTACAGAATACAACCTTTCAAAGTGAAGTAAAGCAAAGCAAAGAAGCAATGAAGTAAAAAGAGTAATGGAGTTTAGTTTTTATCGGTGAACCAATAACTCTAAAGGTGGAGTACAAGTTTCTAAAGGCGAATTGTAGGTTACTCTAAAGTGGTCTGTGCGCTTTTTCCAAGGAAATAGGGAAAGCTATTTTATTTTTATTTTGCTTGTATAAGCAGACACAAAAGGGACCCAGAAGTCACTAGAAAAGGAACCCATATATATATTAGAGCAATGTTAAGCAGTATAGCTATATATATATTACTTATATATCTCTGACTTTCTGTAGAGATTCTGATTTATGTAGCATATATTATATCCTTAGCTACGAAACTGATATTAAATTTACCGCAAGTCTTCAGGATCATAAAATAAATTATATAATAGTTTATTGTTGGTATTGGTTATAGTTATAAGAAAATAATGTGGGCAGTCATATATAGCTACTAGAAGTAGTAAAATATTAAGATTTACAATTATAAAAGGATTAATGGTGCAGTAAAGATGTACAAAATATAAAAGAGAAATTAGGAATATACAGAAAAAAATAATGTGAGACATAAAGATAGTCCTAATGAGTGAGAATAATTTAAGTCTAAGAATCTTTGCTATTTCTTATTTGTGCTTGTATGTTTCCTTTAAAAGGCTATAATAAAGGTTATGGTCGTTACTGCCATTGCAGTCGCGAGAAGTGCACCATTAGTAGGGGTGGGCATGGACGTAGCATCGGAAGAAAAATATTGAACGGTGATTTCAGAAGCCTCGGTAGGTTGAGGAGGGTTGACTAGTTCGATGCTTGCACTAGCAGTATAGTTGCTCATGCTTGGATCAATGCCATTATTGTACATGCCGAGAATTGTGTGGGATACCGGGACTAATGCCTGTAGGGTGTTGTTTGAAGGCTGAGTGCCAGGTAAAGGAGCACTGTTTACAAGAGAGAGACCAAGGAGACCAATGATAGCAATAAAAGTTTTCATGATGTGTATGTATATAAGATATATATATATATAATAAACGGCTGTGCTATGTTGTATTGTGCTGTATTGAATATTTGAATAAAGAAATTAAAGAAACAAACAACACTTGCTTTTATATAATATTGGTTTTTTTAATCTGAATTGAACTATTCCCATCCATGATTTGTGCAGCTGCTGTGTAAGTTACAACAGTACACAAAAAAGGATATAAAAATATTGATGACAATGAATACTTTTTGCTAGACCTGACATTCCACCCTCGTGGGATGTTTTCACATGTATCTAAAGCAGTTGTAGTAGTAGGAGTAGTAGTCGTCATAGAAAAAGAAGAGAAATACTTTATACATATAAAATATATAAACCTCTTGACTATGCTTACAATACTGAAATACAAACTATTCATAAAAATGCACGTCTTTTTTATTTATTTAAGGGTGCTGTTGCCTATTGTTTGATTTTGGGTTTTGTGGAATGATAATGTTTGAAATTAAAAATCACACGATTTTTTGCTCTTAAAAAAAGAATAAAAGTGGCGAGTAAAATGTGTGGTATACACACCACAATTGAGTGAAATACAAACTCCACAATCCAGAACGGATACTACAATTACTAATGAACCTGGCAGGGTCACATCTCAGGAACGCAACACACACCAGGCACTCGTACACTTCACACTGCTTCAGTGATAACCAACCATTAACTAACGGAGATCTTAAATTAGGGAACCAAATGTCTATATAAACAGCTATGATCTTCTTTCTTAAATAAACAACACTCTCACAGTACCTATTGTTCCCTTTCTAAAATTTATTCGTATACCTCAAATTGAAATGTGAAAATAATTGCAAGATCTCAACACCAGAATATACATCAAAGCAACCTTTTTAATCCAAGACATATCACTTGGTAAAATTACTTATCATCTTAATAAAAAATATAAATAATAAAGTATCAATCCTTTTAGCTATGACTCAATTTGTAAAAAAAAAATGAATAGCAAAAAGAGAAGAAAAAAAATATTGGCCAAAAGTGATTCTTAATATTGCAAAAACCTGCCTTTCACAACTTTGTCAGAGTATTGTATCGGAACAGCTAGGTGTATCGGCTTAAGACAGCTTCTTATTTAATGTAGAGTCACTCCTAATGAATAAAAAGGGGAGATTGGTGCATAGAAAGAACTATAACGCTTAATATAGTGACAGCCATATGATTTCGCTTCTTTCGGGCTTATAGCTACACCGAAATTTAACTGTATAGCTATACTCTTCTAGCTCCATTAGAGTAGATAGTTTGGTTTGATCCACTATAATTTTATGGATATTTATATATAGTAATAAAGAATAAAATATTATTTGTCCTCATACCATCTTGATGAAATAAAACAAGAGAAATATGTATCTTAGAATAATAGTACCAATAGTTGCTAATATATATCTTGATAACGTCTTCAACACTTCATTATATAAGTTTGATTCTATGACTAAAAAATAACTTAAAGATCACAAATAACTTTTACTTATTTTCAAGAGTTTAGATTTTGTAGAAAAAAAAAGAAGCACTGGTATACTTTTGGCAAGATATTTGAAACATCAGCACAATCACATCAATATTAATCCCACACATTTTGAGAAAATATAGGTGCTTATATATTGACATTTTTAGTACTTTAGCCAAACGGATCATAATATTGGCAAAAACTTTATTGCATTAAAGCTCTCTCTTCCACTTTGTTCGTGCAACCTTAGCTTTTATAAAAAGCAAACTTGATCACTTTTTTTGTATTACAGATTAATTTCACGATCCGGTATTTAAATATAAGATAAAGAGGTATAACCAGCTCGATGAAAACATTCTGCTTGGAAATCATACAAGTTATATCCTACAGCTTTTAAGATATATACTGATACAAGATTCTGGTAGTTTCTTCTGCTGCTAATTCTGTCGTTGTTTCTGTTACGTAAAATGGGAAGATGGGACTGGCTACACAATAGAAGCACAAGGCCACAGAACTTCTTTTTATATGTTTTAAGCTCGTCTTTAATAGGCCCTTAAACTTGCTGGTACCTGAGTACTACCTTTAAATTTCCCTTTTGGGTTCTTCTTTACTGACAGAAAGCTTCACTACTTTATTGTTCTTCTTCATGCAGAAAGCCTGCTTCTCAAAGGATTGACACATAGAATATCTAAATATAAATAATAAGCCACATAGACATCACATGCAAATATGTGGAATTATTCTATTGGGCGATTAATTTTTACGTCATATCTCGCGTATTCACTCATACGCGTATAGAAAAATGGCTCTTCAGTGCGAGGGAAAGAAAACTCGCCTTTCTCATAAACACAACACAGAGAAATATTCATGTAAGTAACAAAATCATTAAAGAAAGTACATTTCACACATGTCATGCTAATTACGATGAATTTATTAATGTAATTTCTAGTAATGTTACTTTTGACATTTACCTAAATGTATTTTCTCAAGAAGTGAATGTAAGTAATCACAAAATAAAAAATATACCCTTATTTCATTGAAACTCTTACTAACATCGCGCAGTTAATAGTAAAGATAAAGTCTGGCCCGAAAGGGTCAGCCTTGACAGAAGCTTGTCAAGAAAGCCTCTAGTGATGTCGTTGCGGTGAAAACCAAAGCGGCCAACCAAACCACACCCAGTTAATGGCTCTGGGAACGGCTAGCAAGAAACACCGGTTTACTCTGGTCTCCTCTATTCTGACATTTGGTACAACGTGGTCAATCCGTCATAGAGAGGTGTAGCATAGGTGGGAGCCACCGGGCGCCAATGAAATACCACCACTCTCTATGACAAGCCAAACGGACTGAGGGCGAGCCCCCTATACTCTCCTCCCCGTTGATGTCAGATGTTGAGGTTCAAAGACGATCAGATAGACTGGTTTTTTATGGGTTGACAGCCGAACGTTCTAGCGACGCAGTTGACCTATAATAAAACCAACTCAACCCGTGCGATAGGCATCCATGTGTCTGGGGTATGACTGATTTAACAAGTTGGGACGCCTATTTAGCCCAAGTAGAAGAGTCAGTATAGAGTTTGGTCCGACTGTCATGATGTACTGGTCTACTTCTTGCTAGCTGGTAACCGATATTGTAACAGCAAATGGAGTTTTTTTTTCGCAAGATAAATTACTTTATTCAAGCCTCCACTCTCTCGTGATCGGTGTTCTGATCCTGTTTTCGCGAAGATGTGCTTGTTCAATGAGTTTTTGACTGAACGCCTTTAAGTCATCACTCTGTGCTGGAAACAATGTTACTCGTTCTCCGTACAGCTTTGTACTTGACACCATATATTGTTTTTCGCTTATTACTGTCTAGGCAGTCGTAAGCAAAGACACCCTGATAATGCCAATTCTAGAACGGTAAAATCTCGTTCATCCCAAACGAAAAAGGCGGGGTCTCCAAACTTTATACGGTCTTCGTTGCCTAAAAAAGTGAAGTTCGCCCTTGTCTTTCGATTTCTTCCCCCCCGTCTCGGTCTATAGTTAACTTTTTAGTTGGCTTGACAGGTGTTTTTCCGACCTTAGTTGGAAGAGCGTGAGTTCGAATCTCACAGAGACGTATTACTAGCAGCAAGCTAGTTACAATTGTGTATATACATATTATGATAGGAGTCCTCAAAGTAAATAAAAGGCATGAGTTGCTGAAAGATACTTCTAGGACTATTCGATCGGAGGGTCACCTATTCGGTTTGATAATTTTGACCTGACTGATATTAATAACAAAGCCAAGGTACTTGATATTCGTACCACTCTCAAAGAGAAACTGACTTTAACTCATATTGGGGTCGCTATTGATTCTTCTTCTGCCAGTTTTATACCTGCTTTAGATTTTATCCTAACTAATATTGAGGTAATCCACAGTAAATGGAATGCCATCAGCAAGAAAATTCAACATATGCTCGTATTCACTCTATAATATTCCCTGCATTTGTATCATATCACTATTAGTAGAATATATATATAATCATTGACAGAAGTAAAACCTACCAGCAATTATGAAGCAAATGTTAAATAGTTCGGTGCCGTTTTTACTTTTAAAATACCAAGTTTAAACACTGTACTTATATCGTCTCTGTCAATTACAGTACAATTGTGCATCATTCTATATTTTAGTGGGCCCTCTTCTTGGAATTCTGGCGATATAGAAATGTTGATACCATATATTCACCGTCAAAAATCACATGGCAAAGTAATTTAGTAAATGTCCATTATTTCCATCAAATTAAAAAAATTCATTAGTCCGTTGTGTGATACTTTTTTTTTATTAGAGGTGTTATCTAGTGGAAAATTGAATATTTTATCCATTTTCAATTGAAATGGCGATGTAATTTCCAATGATTATTATACGTTTTTCTCGGTTGACGCGATTTAGTGGAAAATGTTTGTGGAAAATTACGAATTTTGTAATTTTCCACATACATTTTCCATTAATTATTTCCTCAAAATCAAGCTTCTTCTCTCACTCTCAAATTAAGGTATAGGGTAGCCAGGAGTGTCTATTGTATATGTAATTAATTTATTCGATCTTTAAAGATCGAATTTATTTAAAAAAAAAGATTGAAATTTATGAGGTTTTATTTTTCTTATATTTGACACGGTATGATGTTCTCATCAATTGATAAGTTTCCACAACTGCTGCCGGAGTGCTTTGTTTTTTACTGGGTTTGTCCAATCTTTATTTTTTTAGCAGCCACACTTTTTCCATTAGATAACACCTCCTCTATTAACTCAAACTTTCAAGCTCTGCAAAGCAAACCGATTTAGTGACGCAATTAGTTACTAATATCAGATTAAATTTAGAGTATCATAATCCTTTACCCTTTATTTTTTTTTATTGAATTTAACAAGCAAATTAAACATGTACAACCCAAGCAAGCGTACTATCAAAAGAAGAAAGAGAACAGCTGTACCTCAGTTCTTACTGGATCACTTTTCTGAAGACGTTCCAATCAGTGGTTTGACTTATATACCCATTGAAAGAACACCTGTTCCTGAGACGGAATTTAACAGTCCACGGATAATCTACATATACCCGCGTAAGAAGCGAGCAAGAACCGCAGTCGCAGCTTCTACATCGAACCATTCTGAGAATGTTACTGCTTCTCCTTGCGATCTGGAGATCGGTTTTGATTCTAGCACATACGAAACCAAATCAACAAAACAATGAGTTGCTTATAACAAGTGGGCAGATAAATTTCCTCAGTTGGCTGATTCTTTTCTGCGTTACATTAGCAGATGCCAAGATGGTTGCCCTGATAAACGAGCCATTAATCCTTTGTCTCCTCTCCTTTGTTCGTGTACAAAGCTTGTCAAAAAAAACGTTTATATGTTTTTTCTGCATTGTAAGCATCTATTATTTACAACATTTAAAGAGCTGCTCCCGGATTCACAGATTAACTTTTTGTATGTGTATGTAGCCTTAAAGTTTTTCGAGGTTGTTTTTTGTGAATGCAAAACCATCCCTGAACAATTGGCTGAAATGGGCATGTTTCCTGGCTCCCTCAAAAACACACAATTCGCTATCCATTTTGGACTGCTTGAATTTATGAGAAATTTGCGAAATGTTCTTGCGACCTCTGACCAAGGTTTGGTTGATTTATACAATAAAGTAAACCCGGCTTCTGAAGTAAGAAAAAAAAATGTCGTGTATCAATATTTGTTACTAATTATTTCTAAATGTTTTTTTTTTAAAAAAAAATAGAAGCAAATGACAAAGACATTTTTCAAAAGTATTTTCCCAGCATACACCAAGCTGATGATGCTTGTTGAAGATCGGGGTAAGAATGTTTCTCCTGCATCTATTGGATCAGAAGGTTTTTCAGCTTGCCCAAATGTGAGTAAATATTGTGACATATGATATTTGTAACAAAGGGTTAAAATTGCCTTTTCTTTGTAGCAATCGGAACAAAGGTCAGTTGTTGAAAAGGATGCCTAATTTCTTATAATATATATGGCAACTTCAGGTTAAAGTATGAGAGGAAAACGAAAGGAGAAAGAAAGACTTTAAAGCATATGTAGAGGTCCGATTAAAAAAATATGGGCTGATGATGATATCGTTAAAGAGTGTCATCAATCCTAAGTGTATGGGAGGGTCTGGCTTATGGTGAATGTTTGGGATGAGTCTGTTCATACCTCTACCCCGTTGTGGTGATGACCAGAAAAATGGAACAATCTATCGGGAAATTAGTCGTGCTCAGAGCCATCAACCTCTGAAATGAGACGAAGAATGTTGAGCTGTGGAAGTGGGCGCTAGATTTAGTATCGTTGACGTGTCTGACGATAAGTTACTAGGATTGATGTTGAAGAGTAAGTATGTCAAAACGAAACATATCATATAAGCTTTTAGAAGTGCTTTGGAGGGATCTAGCTGTGATATTGTTGAGCGAGAATGAGAGTAGAATGTTGGTAAAATTCAGAGAATTGCGTTGACATTACTGCTTTTCTTGAGACTGGTCACAAGGCTCAAGTCAATATTGCTTTGTTCCTTATTAAGTTTACGCTTTTATGTCGGCCGAAAGAGTAAGTGTATTTAAATTTTTTGTTTGATTTTTTCATTATCTAATCAATTTTACCGTAGGCTCACTGGTGCTACCAACAGAAATCATTTACAAAATGAAATCAACAGGCTAAAGCAACAAATGGTGAACTTGAGGCGAAGATTTTGAAGGGGGCCGAGAGCTTTCACGAACCTAACGCCAACAACTTTATCGAATTCATTTAACAACATGTCCAGTTAGGTTACAATGAATACCCAACATACAAAAGTAGGTTTATAAAGATACTATCAAAGCTGATGTTCATCCATATCACAAGACATCGACATTACGCTTAAAATCTGGCCATATCGGTAAAAAAAAAAGGACAGAATGGACGGTTTTTATATAATGACTTCCCTTTTTTTAAAAAATAAAATAAAAATAAAAATTTTCAAAAGTAACAACCTTGCTAAGGTATTCGGGATTGTTTATGGGTTAGTATCTCAATATTGGGAAAATTTGATACTGTGAGAGTGTTATTTATTAAAGAGACAAAATAATATTGTTTATACCTGTTACTATTAAAATCCCTGTAATTCAGATCACTGCTGAAGCTCACAGACCTTTTTTTCTTTTCTTTTATTTTCTTATCGCCATTATCATTTTTAGCTACCAATACTCTAATATATCATATGTTTTATTATTAAACATACTATCTTATTATATTTAATATGTAATTCCCATGTTTTTACGCAGTATGAACCGAACTTGATTTCTCTAGAATTGAGACCTTACTGTTGCCTTGAACTTCCAACATATAATTAACCAATTACGATGTGATTGCACGATTTTTGATATGTTATACCTGCCTTATTTAACAGAAAAGTTTTGTAAGACCCAATAAACGATGTTCCCAAAGGTCGTCATGTAAGAGTAAAACTTCAAAGTTCCATAATAATGACATTAGGAAGAAGGAGAAGAAAGAAGACAAATAATATAAATATTCCGGCCTGGTTATCGACAGAGCTCCTTCAGATACACTCGGTAAGCTATTAAATTCTTTGGATACTTTTTGTTTAGGTGATTCATTATTTTGTTATCATCATTTTTGTACTGCATTGGGGATAGTGGGAAAAGAGGAAAGGTGCTTTGTATTGATCGCAAAAACATGGTGGGAGAAACATGGGATATTTAAAATGTGTCTTTACTTTTGAGCTATAATGATAGCAAAGATATAAAAAAAAATGCGAGAAAAGTTAATTGTTTAATCAGAATTCAACCTTAAAACAACCCTTAAATTCTCCCCTCCAAAAAGGAAAAATAAGAGAAAACTCGAGCCCAGGACTTCAATTTCATTTGACTTCATTTGATGCACCTTGTACAGCTTTAATTTTATATACACGCTTTTCGTTCTTAAAAGTAAAAATAAATGAATGAATAGGCATGTTTGCGTTTGTTTCAAAAATATATAGATTTTCCAGATAAATATTCGTGAGAATATGGTTGAAAAAGTCGCGTATATGTATTTTCGTTTTGTACTGATCTTGCGCTCAGATTGATTATAAAGAGAGGTGGATTGTTGGGTGTGAATAGTGCTCAATATAACATAATAACACACACATATATATATATGATGAAGCTATATATTTGGTACCTTCAGTATCTATAATAGAATCAAATACATGATTCACTTTGATATATTGACCAAGATATATGAGAATATATATAAATGTAGGTTGACTAACCATCAATTGTTGAGACCAAATTTACAACCTGTACATCTCTTTAACAAACGTACCTAGAACATAGTGTATTTTTTTTTTTAAAAAAAAAAAAACAGAAATCCTAAAAAAAAACACTCTTTTACATTCAGCTTTTCCTTATTTATTTATTTATATAATTAATTAATTATTCTTTTCTTCTTCTTTTAAATACAGAGAACGTATCTATATATTGAAGATACGCAATTGTCATGTCAAGTCAAAGAAATACAAAGAGAAAGCCATTAGCTCAACCTCCAGTAGGGGGGCAGAAAACACTCTTCTCATTCTTCTCAAAACCAAACATCTCAAAGAGTCCAGTGGAACCTGTCACTCCGATTGTTTCTAATGACACAAATGACACTCCAATGTTGGAATCGCCTCAAGAAAATCAGAATGTTGTGAGTTTTGATGATCAAATGAGAATCGGCTTGGATTCCTGACGAGATCAAAACCAACAAAACTTATTGTTATTATTTTAGAATATTGGAAAAAAGAGAGAAAAAGAAGAGAGTATGGATGAGGATGACAATGAAGATGTTCCAGCAGTACCAAAACAATGTAAGAAAATAGATAAAATAGATAAAATAATAATAATAATAATAAAAATTTATTAACAAATTTATCAATTATTTTGACATTTCTTGTTCTTTATTGATTATGATTTCAAAACTTGTGTTATTTATGCACACTATAAATTATAATAATAATTCTAAAAACAAATCATGCTTCTTCATATTAATTAATAGCACAAAATAAGCGTACACGCAGAAGTGTGAGAAAAATCATTGAAGAAAGTGAAGACGACAATGATGAGGGCGATGATGAAGAAGATAGATACGTGCCCAGTGACAAAGAAGAGTCCGAGGATGAATATAAAGATGTACCTGGTAAAGAAACAGAAGAAGAAAAAAGAAATAGAAAAAAAACAAGGGAACCAATAATATACATATATATATATAAACAGCCAACCAATTAAAGAAAAATATCTTTATAATGTAATCTTGAAATATTAGAGCTATTCAATGCTATGGAAATCGATGGTGAAGTACCCAAACCAACTTCACGAACTACAAAACCAAAGCAAGCCAAGCTTGATTTACCGAAATCCAAGGGAAAAGAAAGCGGAAAAGTAAATAATTTTCTTACATTATCGATCAAAATATTAGACGCCAAGAACCCTTCTTTTCTTCTTCTTATTCTTATAAGTATTATCATTTATATTTTAGCCAACCGCGTCTATCTTTAATGCAAACTTTATCGACAAAACTGAACAGCGCAAGGTAAGAATTTCATATTATTGATAGATAACCTATATACTGTGTGTGTGTTCGTGTGCTTAAAAGTAACTCAATCTCTAATATCCCTGAAATTCGATTTCAAAGAACCGCAATGATAAGTTCAAAGAGAAAAATGTAGTCAGATACGCATGGCTTCAAAATATTAAAGACGCAAACGGAACACCAAAAGGTAATCTTTTAACTTAAAGGGGAGGTTTTTCATTGCCGCAAGTACGTGTCAATAACACGTTGGATTTGTCCTTGTAGGCTCCCCTGATTATGATCCCAGAACCCTCTATATCCCAACATCTGCTTGGAATGGATTTACTCCATTTGAGAAACAATACTGGGAAATAAAATGCAAGCTATGGGATGCGGTAAGAAGTTCTCCTCTCCTCTCCTCTCCTCTCCCAAAAAATAATGATAATATACTATTAAGAAGTGGAAATGTCAACTATTGTATTCCTAATAGACTGTATTTGATATAGGTTGTGTTCTTCAAAAAGGGAAAGTTTTTTGGTATGTGTTTCTTTAATTGTAAGGTAAAAAAAAGCCGCCTTTTATTGAGACCCTATATGTGTATGTGTGTGTAGAAATCTACGAAGGTGATGCCGATATTGGTCACCAAGAGTTTGGTTTGAAGATGACAGACAGAGTCAATATGAGAATGGCCGGTGTGCCTGAAAGCTCATTTGACAATTGGGCCTCTCAATTTGTTGCAAAAGGGTTAGTCTTGAGTACTTTTTTAAATTACTTTCTTTTTCTTTAAAGAAAATGGCTGTGTTTTATTAACTTATACACAAAATAGATACAAGGTAGCCAAGGTTGAGCAGAAAGAAACTGCGCTTGGAAAGTCCATGAGAGAGCGAGATATCGGAGGCAAGGCAGATCAAGTGGTTAAGCGTGAGCTTTCTTCTATATTGACAGCCGGTACACTTGTGGATCTTGACATGCTCACCAGTCAACTGGGTACTTACTGCATGGCAATCAAAGTAAGTATCCACACATAAATACGCATACACAGCATTAGATAAACAGTTGGATTAATCTATATACATAATAATATTAACAACTAATTAATGGTGTAGGAACAAGCCTATTCAGAGCATGATCCACCCCTGTTTGGTGTCTGCTTTGTTGACACTTCTACCGCAGAAATCAATTTGACGTATTTTGAGGATGATCTTAACCGAACCATGCTGGAGACTTTGTTGGTTCAAATCAGACCAAAGGAACTTGTTGTAGAAAAAGGTCGCTTAAGCTCTGAAACAGAAAAGGTTATCAAAAGAGCACTCCACGAACCCATCTGGAATAGACTGATTCCAGAAGAAGAGTTTTGGGACTCTAGAAGAACTGAAGAAGAAATCAGAACTTCGGGTTATTTTGGACAGGATACAGATATGGACTACCTTGGTAAGACTCTTTTTTTTTCTTTGGCATCTTTATGTGCAAATACAAAAGCTCATATTTGTCTTTAGAATCTTGGCCTACCGACCTTAGAGAAGCTATTAAACATCCGTTGTGCTTGTCTGCATTCGGAGGTTTGCTTTGGTATCTTCGCCTGGTTAGTACAAATATATGAGATCAATTTTCTTTTTGTTTTATTTTCTTTTTACTAATACTGCGCCCACACAAACACACACACACATATATACACCTGATATCTAGTTAAAAATCGACCAACCTCTGGTTTCAGCCAAACACATCCAAAATTACGATCCAGTTCGTAGTGCAACATCCCTTGTTCTTAACGGTCAAACCCTGATCAATTTGGATATTCTCAAAAACATATATGACGGATCAACAGACGGAACATTGCTCAAACTTCTAGATAACACAATAACTCCATTTGGCAAGCGCCTTTTCCAGCAGTGGCTTTGTCATCCCTTATTGAAGAAGGATGCTATCAATGATCGGCTTGATGCGGTGGAGGATTTATTGAGGCTTCACTCTCTTCGAGACAATCTCACCCAAAACCTTAGTAAGCTACCTGATCTTGAGCGCTTGATCTCTAGAATCCATGCAGGCAGTTGCAAAGTCAAGTACTTTCTCTCCACACTTTCCGGCTTTGAAAAAGCAATGGTAAGTAAATAATGGTAGTAGTAGTATATGATCTTGGTTCTTGTACAAAAAGCCAACTAAATATATGTGTTTGTTTGTAAAAAGGATACATTCAGAAATCTAGAAAAGCATTCTAGTGAATTCACATCTACACTTATCAAGAAGATCATCCGTTCTTTCCCCAACTTGGAAGATAAACTCAATTATTTTCGAAACGCATTTGTGATGCAAAACTTAGATATGGACTGTAAGTCGAGACCAACGAAACACTAATTTGAGGGATTCATTTGGTTAACCTTACTACCTTGATAGATCAAAAGATGTATGCAATGGTGCCAATTGACGGTAGTGACGAGAAATGGGATGAGATCCAGCAAAATATCAAGGATATTGAAAATAAGTTTGAGAGACATCTCGCGGAAATCAGTAAAGGGAAAAAGTAAGCAGTTAACGATCTAGTTTGAGTATCTATTCTTATCATTCAATTCTTTTGTAGGCAATCTTTTGTCTATACGCACAGTGGGAAAGATATTTTTCTTATCCAGACTCCCAAGGGTACAAGTGTACCAAGAGAATGGATCGTTGTATCTGATACTGCAGTAAGTATTATAGCGCGGGAAGATTGATTGTACTCTTTTGTTTTTATATTCTTCATTTCACTCACATCTTCACACCCAAAAACAAAAACAAAAACAAAAGAAATTTGTACGATACCGAAATAGTACAACTGTGTCATTAGTAAAGACGTACAAAGAATTGCTCGAAACAAAGAGTAGTTACATAAAGGGCTTTACTAAGAAAGTGTACGCTGTTTTCGATCAAGAATATAAAATGTGGCTTTTGGCAGTACAGTGCTTGGCTGAATTAGATGGCTTGATGAGTCTTTCCAAAGGTTCTTTCAAACTTGGAGGTAATAACTATATAGATACATATAAATACTAACAAGATACTACTAATTATATATGTATATATACTACATAATTCTAGAAAATTAATTTTGCTTTTTGTTTTCTATGTGCCTTTCTTTCTTTCTTTTGTATGATAGCACCTTCTTGTCGCCCTCAGTTTGTTGAGCAAGAAAAGGGTATGATCGAGTTCAAGGATCTTCGTCATCCATGTGTTGTCCCAGGGTAAGTTATAAGAGTCTATTGTAAAATATCCATATATATTATGTAGTTAAAGTCCAAATAAAGAAGACAATAATAATAATAATAATAAAAATAAAAAAGGAAAAGCCGCAGTGTTGTTATACAATCAGTAAAAGAAAGGAAGAAAAAGATATGCTTTTTGTCAAGTATTTACTAATTATTTTGAGCAACATCTACACAGAATGGCATCCGAGTTTGTACCAAACGATGTGTGTCTAGGAGGAGCCAAAGCAAACATGATTATCCTAACAGGTCCAAACATGGGTGGTAAATCAACCTTACTACGACAGGTAAAAATAAATAAATAAAAACATACCCAGACCTACGTATATGTATATAGCTCGAGACCTTAATTAATTGGCTTGGTATCTATATATTCTACGAACGGATTAGACTTGTATAGGAATTATTATGGCTCAGTTGGGTTGTTATGTTCCAGCAGAGTCAGCCAAGCTTACACCATGCGATAAGATCTATACACGCATTGGCGCTAATGATAACATCATGGCGGGACAGTCTACATTCATGGTTGAACTATCGGAAACCTCCCGAATCTTGAAAGAAGCGACTAACAAATCCATGGTTATCTTGGATGAGCTTGGTCGTGGTACCTCAACTCACGATGGTTACGCTATTGCATATGCTGTTCTTTATCGACTGATAACTCACATTGGATGTCTTGGTGTATTTGCTACACATTATCAAGGTCTTTGTCATGAATTCATCGAACGCAAACTTGTGCGAAATATGTATATGTAAGTAATAACCTCTTTGTGTATATATATATGCAATTTTATTATTATATAATAATAAAGATCGATGTGTTAATATATTAATATATTATCGTATTATCGTATAGGAATTATTTTGTGAATACCGATGAAAATGATATAACATTTTTGTACAAGCTCACAGAAGGCATTTGTGAAAAATCGTTTGGTATGAACATTGCCCAAAAAGCCGGAATCCTGCCATCGGTTATCAAAAAGGCAATTCAGGCAAGCAACGATTTCGAAAAATCTAGTCGCATAAAAGATTCAACCTACAGGAAAGACTCTCAAATCAAGGTTCAGAATACCCCTTCCGAAAGAGCAGATATAGCATTTGCACTAAGCTTGGGTACATCTCCTTCCAATGAAAAAAGCAAGGATTTGGTTGAAAAACTTAAACGAATGACATTATAAAAGTCTATCGCTCCCACCTTTTACTCCTATAAATACAATCATATGCACCTCTTTTCTTATTTCATTTTCAAATTTTGCAAATTTTGTTTCAATATTTTTCTCTAAAAAAAAACAATAGTACTCTATTGTAACAATCTATACCGAATTACATCACATACTCCTTTTACACCTATACTTTACACAAAATACTTTATGGAAAAAGAGTGTACGGCTATCCTTCTATGTATTGTATTGCAATTAATGAATTACTATGACAGTTGGATTTGAAGAAAATTATATATGAACACATATCTTTTATTAATAGAATTGTGAGGAGTATTTAAACTAGTTAATTGGTTTCTTGTGACATAAGTTATATTATATGAGCATATTTACACCATCACAAAAAGAAATCACTTTAGATCCTGACTAGATAAAGAAACAATAGCCTTTTTCTTTTGTATTGTTTATTAAGGGTAACAAATACCCAAAAGTGACTCGAGTACAGAGACTACAGACTGCTGGCTCGTGAATCTTCTATTTTAACTCATCTGATTCTCAAGGTGGCAATAGCTGCGACTCGATTGAGGATAGGGACATCATAAGATATATATTCATCGCCCTCAAACTCGCCGCACAGAACACAATTCGGATCCTCTAAATCCTTGATGTTATGATAAAATATACACTGTATGATATTGACCTTGCTCCACATAAGGAGCCACCAGATTGTAAATGCGAACAATGAAAAGGCCAAAAAAAAAGATCTTGTATTATGGTGTACAGTGCTCATTTTTGTTGTTGTAATGTTACGCTAATCCTTTTTTTTTTTAAAAAAAAAAGGATGAGGAGTGGAAATAGAAAACTTGGATGAAATAAGGAAGAGGAGCTATATAACACTAAATTGGGTTATGCCACTCATAAACCCTCCGATTCGAATTTTGCGTGGTATTTTTTGATGATCCACTGAAACAATACTGTGAGGGTGTTTATGACCCATTTCAATACTATTCGTTCGACAAATTTTGTACTTTAACGGCAGAATTCTTTCCCAACTCGCTTCCGATTATTATCCTATCCCCCATCATTGTAGGCTTCTCTAATAAAAGGACACACGATATCTGTCCTACACATTGTGTTATATAGTCAGAACTCAATTTAGGGCCTTGGCGGGTGCTTGAGAAGCCCCTAAGTTGAGTTTTGACTGTATATACCTTATAGCAGAGTGTGTGTATAGATATGCCTGTATATTTGCTAGATATGGTCCTACAAAAAGAAGTGCGATGGTTTGCGGCGCGCTCGCCTGAACTTGATCGTTGGTAGCCCAACCTTTCACACTTTCCTAATTTACTCTGAAATACACACCCTCATTTCTAACTTTTTTTTTTCTGCATTATATTTTAGCATATATATCTACTTTATTCCAATTTCTAATTATCCCAAAGATCTATACACACACACACACACACACAAATATTTCAAAAGAAAAAGTAAATGGTTATTCAAGCCTTTTAGCGTGTAACCTTACAGATTTTATGTTTCGAACATCGACGCTCCATTTTTCTCTTAATTTGAACATAATACTGATAACTATATATATTTAAATAAAAAGTACCACAATTAATTAGTGCCAGAACACCATAAATTGTGCCATTCCCACATTTATAATCTTGAA
The DNA here is from genome assembly GCF_001638985.1 of Phycomyces blakesleeanus NRRL 1555(-). Taxonomy (NCBI): domain Eukaryota; kingdom Fungi; phylum Mucoromycota; class Mucoromycetes; order Mucorales; family Phycomycetaceae; genus Phycomyces; species Phycomyces blakesleeanus. The sequence continues at coordinate 802,184 of NW_017265137.1, read as the reverse complement.
ATTGTAATCGTTGGGTATCTTGATTAGATATATTGATATATGTCTCTAAAATTTTTTTTTAAAAAAAAAAACTTTAAATAAATATAGTAAATGGCTTAATGTTTAATTTATTTGGAATATGATGTATCTATAACAGGGCTTACTGCTTGAAACCAAGTATGACTTGAATAAATATATGCTTGACAGGTTATAAGCTTTATTATTCAATAATACTGACAACGACAATAAAAGAAATGTCGGATATCTAGGGATAAAATATAATTAATTAGTGATTTCAAAGGGAAGCAAGAGTTTTATTATAATCAAAGTGTGAGAGTGATTGAAAGTGCTTTATTGGTATTGGTGTGTGTGTTAGGTCTTAATATCATACCTTTTAGTATGTTTTACTTTACATCATTTCATGACTTTGTTTTCTTCTAAAATTCTTAGATTGATACTAGTAACCTGTTTTCTTTTGTACTTTTTTCCAAGTAACGTTAGCAAGATTAATTGAGAGGTAACTAAATATAAGGCTTGTATTTAATGATGTTGTAAGTATAAGTCTTTGTATATCAACAGCTATACTTTTATTGATCAAACTTGAATATATAAGTCAAAATCATTAGTGGGCTTACAGCAAAAAATAAACTAGAGCTTATATAAAACATGATTACCTTTCCTGATTATATCGATGAGTATGCGAATAATCAATACTGCATGTCGTTTAGCCTTTTTGACGAGTAAATTAAACCCTCTTTTTGTTTTTGTTTGATAATAGCATAACAGATTTCTATGGATAAATCTTAAAAGCAAAGCAAATAACAGAGGGTTTTTTTATAGAAGGAACTGAGAATAATCTTAACAAATACAAAACATATGAATTAATTGGAAGTATTTACAGCCCTTTAGATTTCAGAAACCACAGGGAAGAGAAATGGGGAAAGAAGCTATTATTTAAATACTAGACTAGAAAAAGCTTTATGTTAGTAACATTATTAAATTTAAAGAAATAGAGCGCAGTAGATGAGCAGAAACAGAAAAAATATACATATGTTTGAGGACTATTAGTGTTAACTTTATGCATTAGATTGCATACTTAGACCTTCTGTATATTCTTATGGGCGTCAATTTGAGTCGCAGTTATCTCGGTATAGCTATAAAAGTATAATTAAAGAAATATCATCAAATTTATAGATCCTAAAAAAAAAAGAGCGAAAGAATTGGGGCTGTATGATGAAAGTTACAAGCCTTATTTTACTAAAAGCTAATACAGTTCGTTACGGTTTTTCATTTAAAGTTAAAAGAAAGAAATAAAGCAACACAATAATTACACGTGTTCATTGCCTTATATAAAATATGCTCATCCTTACTATTTGTCTTTACTCTTCCCACTCCTCATCATCTAATTTGTTAATTAAAAAGGGATCTTCATTTCTGTATATATAGAGAAGAAGAAAATTATTTTCCTTTAAACATATCAACTATTCTTCAATACTTTTTCACAATGCTCAGCTACGAAAGACAAAGTACATTCTCTAAAAATTCGTTTAAATTCAGAAACAACAACTTGAAAAAATATTCAAGTAAAGGTGACTTTAATTAGACATTAGGACACTTCTTTATTCATTGATAAAATTTTATTAACAGCCTTTATATTCCATTTTACTGTTGTTTTTGTTGTTTTTTTTTTTTTAAAAAAAAAAAAAGACTCTCGAACCATAAATCATGAGATTGTAGGAATCCCTCCCTCAAGACCAACTCTTCAAAAGAAGTTTATTAAAGGACTAAAATCACCTATGTACCAATGCCTTGACTGTGATTACGTTAGTGATCGAAAGAGTAACCTTTCAAGACACATGGAAAAACACACACAAACTCGAGAACCCCCTCGTTGTGATGTATGTCACAAATCTTATAACTCAAAATTCAACCTTAAACGACACCAAAGATTACATGAATTCTCTCAAAGCAGTAAATAACGGCCAGATTGCCATCTTCCTTCCCTTCCGCATTTGCTCCTCCTTATATAGATATTACTCCAAGCTAATTATATACATATATACATATACACATAGCTTACTCTTATTACTTATTACTATTATATATCCCCAAAAATGCTTTATCTAAAATCTGTAAAATAAATATACACCACAATAACACTGTGTTTATTTCCACTATATCAAAAGAGCCATTAAGATATAAATCTACTCACAAGTCTTCCAATAAACGCCAAAAAAATTTCAAAGCTCAAATTATTTTCTAGCTGATCAGTAAACCCTAAATCAAATAAACAAACAAACAAAAAGAAGAACTTTATACCAAAACAAGATAAATGTAAAAGTATGTAGTACAATTCTGCTAACCTTTTGATGTTGATTAAGATAGAACACTATTGAAAATGACCTGGGTGTGGTAACTATGGCTCATATATATATATCTTCTTCTTTCACAGCAATAATATACTTTAATTGACTGCGCTTGTTTACATTCTGATTTTAAGCATGATGAATTTATGCGGGTACCTCTAATTATAACAATTTATTACCAAGTTGGAAGATTTTAGCAGTATTGTACCTTATATAGCTCCTTTATTTTCCTTTTCCCTTCATTTGTATGAGCCACAATTATCGTCACTGAATATACTAATGAGTACCAATAATAATAACAAGGCTTCATTTTCTAAATATGTATTTTTATTACTACTTTTAATTCAAGAGCTCATATAAATTTAAACTTTTGTCAATATTTTTCTTACAATTAGTCACAAAAAATTAAAGCCAAAGGTAAAAAACAGCTTTAGATTGACCATATAATACCCAGTGTGTGTTAATAAACATCTTTAGTATGTATGTATATAAACTGACAGCTAAGCAATTTGTATCCCATAAATCTATACTTAGCATAAGTTTGTTTGTGTTTTGATGCTCATAAACGGTGCCTATTAGGCGGCAGGGCTTAAGGAAATAAGAGAATATCCGAGAACATAAAATATGTGCTAAAGAGACACGGTAAGCCAAAAATAAACCAAATGGCTAATGGGTTTATTTACGGTAATGATTAAACGATAACCAGTAAAATGAAAAGAATCCTCCAAACACTGTATATATAAATATGGTACAAAAGATTGGAAGACATCAACAAAACATGGATCCCGAAATTTCAACTCAAAAGTTTTCATTCTTGTTTTTTTGATTACATAGTTATCATTTTTTTTTTAAAAAAAAACCATGAAGCCCAAAACTTAAAGAGGAGCATGTTAATTAAAGAAATTATTAACAGGGATATGCATAATGTATGTTTTAATGAGGATTGTATCACAAACCATCTTATTCCACTGTTATTCTTATTACAGAAAACGGGTCAGTATGACATTATACTTTTTCCGGAAATTGGTTTTTATTTTTGCACCAATAATTTCCGGAAAAAATGTATGTCAAAGACAATGTGGAAAAGTAAATATATAGATACTTGGCACAATCCAATAATTCGACTACCTCTTAATAGATACTACCAATATATGTGTGGGTGCAACTGGGTGTATTTAAACGGCTTGACACCTCCTTACTAAGCATAAATATGTCTATAGTCAATCCTTGATTAAATATAGCAAAGTTATAAATGTGTAGCAAACTACATGTGTACCTGCATTTTTTAGTAACTTTAGTGCTAAAGATACAGACTTATCCAACCAAATGGTGCGCGTTTCTTACCAGAAATTTACAACCTTATACATTATTTACTTACACAGCCCATATACTGAATTTAAAGTGTATATGTAGGTTATAAAAGCATGAATTTACTTGTTAATTTAACTAATTAACAAAGCACTCAAAACGATCTATTACTATTTTGTAGTATGGTTTCTACTATTTAACATATCTCTAGCTTTGAGACCATATTTTCTAGGTTAGTTTTAGAAAATATCACAAGAATTTCCCCACAATCAATATCCCACTCCTCCTTCTCTTTATAGTATTTTTCTTATATTTTTTGGGGATCCTTCAGAAATAATATATTTTTAATAATAAAGTTTACTCCTTATTATTATTATTAATATAAGCATTTTCGGTAGTTATCTTTCTATAAAAAAAATAACGTCAGGACTTGGTCAATTTCAGCCCATTCTTGACAGTTCTTCTTTCCTTTAAGTACTATTTAGAGACAATAATAGTAGATGTTACTAATAGTAGTAGTTTTTATAATAACATGATTTTTATAGCACATCTTGATAGTAATTTCTATTATGATAGAATTTGATTGCAATAATTGTGTATGTGTTTTTTGGCGAACTTTAGGCCACTAGTCTCTTTTTCTTCTTCTTTTGACATGATTTTTGTATTTGTTTTCCTACATTAAAAATAAGAGTATATATATATATATTACTCTTTTTGTTTCACTGTTATGAATTGTATCAAAAGTGTAAATATATTTAATGGGGCTTATACGATTTACACTGTAAATATATATGTAAATAGCCGATACAGACGAGGGTATTTTTTGTTCTTATCTTATTTCAAGAAATACATTGACGTTACTCATTAGCTATTTCTGTTGTTTTTGTTGCTGTTATGGGAACTTCAAAGTATTTAAATAGTTCATGCCTGGCCCGGATTCTCTATATTTATTCGGTTTGAATTTTGTGGATATTTATTTAAGGTGTGGGCTGAGCCAAAAATTACTTTAAAGCCTATATCTACTTTTTGCTGTATTTTGGGAGAGATGATATATATATATATATATATATATAGATAGATATATTATGTCAAATTCATAAATACATTTTTATATAGTACAAGCCGTATCTAATTTTATTTTGTTTATTTTATAATTTGATTTTGAAACATACAAGGTTTATTCATTTGACCTAATAAATTTTGGAAGGAATAAAGTATTCACAAGAAAGCTTGGTTTAAGTTTTTCTTTTTATGGAGTGCAAAAAAAAACAACCAAACAAATAAGTAAGTAAGGTTTCCGTCTTTCAAACCCAAGAGATATCTTGACTGATAAAATATAGGTAGTTTCTATACATGTCATTCATTACTTTTTCTTTTTATGTTTCATTTGTTTAAACAACTCCCTGCCAATAACAACAAAATAACTGTTAACACTAATGTATCTTTATACACTTGTGCTTAAATTTCACATTTAATCAAGTAAATTGTTTCAAGAAATATATGTATATAGAATAAATTAATAGATTAATTAATTAATAAATAGAGTGATATTCAAGAACCTTTATACCTATATTTTATATATGTATATCAGTCTTCTTCTTTATACTTGTTTCCGTTAAAAGAAGGCGAGAAAAGAAAGGAAGGGTTGAGTTGAGTTATGAGAGAGAAGGGAGGGGAATAGATAATAACTGATTATTTACAAGATCTTTAACCATCTCCACTCCTTGTTTCGTCCATGGTCACTAAACAGATGTCGTATTAAAAAAAAGTATAAAAGAAAAAAAAAGATATATAGATATATAGTAGTCAGCATAAAATGTGACAAACCAAGAAGCACCAAAAAAACAAATATAATGATATTCAATTTTTTAAAGAAAAAGTAATATACCCTTCGTTATTCACTCGCCCACTGCCAGTTGCCCCATTACTATTGTTATTGTTACTGGTACTGTTACTGTTATTGGTGCTTGGGTTGACTAGAGACACGATCTCTTCAATTCTCTTCTCTTTGTCTTCTTCGGCCGGTTTCTTCTGAGACCAGAAACTAAACCTGACAACAGGAGATTTCTTTGCTGGCAAAGGATCAGGTGTTGCACTGACTGTAGAATGAGAGGTCGCAGTTGTGGCAATAGTTGCATTGTGACGTACTACTATAGGTGAGTGATTGGTGTCATTGAAAGATGTTGTCGTGGTGGTCGTGGCTGGAGGTGGGGGTGGAGAAGGCTTTTGATAAAATTGGCGAAACAAAGCTGTGGTGAAACTGTCGGTTGCCCTGGGTGGTTCTGCCGGTGGAGCGGGAAGAGTGGATGGAGCTGACGGAGATATATTGCTGCTACTACTACTGATGTTATTGTGGTTGTTGTGGCTATGGCTATGGTTATAGCTAGTAATGATGTCTGAATGTAAATTGGTTGTTATCCAAGGAGAGAGAGAGATACTGGCGTAGTGTGGTACAGTGTCAAGTTGGAATACGGGAAGAGGGGCATCGATTGGTTCGAATGCGTGTCTCGTTTGATGAAACCCTATACGTCGATGGGTGTGCCTCTCACTGTCATCCCGATTACCATCATCTCGCCGCTTGGAAGGGGTGGGTGTCCAGATCGGGCTTTCGGGTAATTTGGGATGCCTTGGGCTGTGCGTGGACGCAGTGTCTTCATAAATTTGAGGTGTCGGTACTACCACCAAGTGCTGTGAGGACTGTTTTTGGTTGTCATGTCGACTCAGAGGATAATCATCAAGCGAAGATTGAGATATGGATTTAGGGAGAGTTGCTGCGCTACTGGCAGGGGAAGTTTGGTTTGTTAGTAGACTCATCTGGTCCAAAAGATCGGTTTCATCATCCACAATGGTTGTTTCCGTAGTGGTGGCCGTAGCAGTAGTCAGAGGCGTAGTGGTTCGCCTACTGGTTACCATAGACTCTGAAAGAGGTCTATCTGACATTTGTTGATATTGTGTAAAGGGCCATTTTGAGTATGGCTGAAAGGGAATCATGGCGAGATTGGACATGTCAAACGAAGTACGATGATCTTGGCTGAATGTGTTTCTCATAACATGGTTCCGTGTGGCTACTTCCAAAGCAGTCGGTGGACGGACCTGTCGATGAGATGACGATACTGATTCAATCGTGTGATTGACGATAGTGCTCTCTGGTATTGTTTCTTTTGGCGTTTCATCAGATGATGGCTCTGACTTTTCCCACAGGTTTGGAGGTTGGATGACCACGGCATCTGTGGTAGTAGTGGGGCTGGATGTGATCATTATTATATCGGTTTCCAGCTTAGTGGTTGTGACATTTGGGTCAACGTCGGAAATAAATGGGTGCTTTAGTGCATCCTGTGCAGTTGTACGAAGTTCTGGGGTAAAGATTAGACACTGACGAACCAGGTCGAGTAGTTGTTCAGAGTCGCAAGGGATAACGGTCTCCAGAGGTTTTGGTAACAGCTACAGGCTATTTTATGAGTTAAACAAAATCAAGTAATGAATGATAGTTTGAAAACAAACGGTAGGAGAAAGAGAGAGAGAGACAAATTTGATAGGTAAGCACAATAAGATTATAATAAGGTGTTCGTACCTGGGGAAAATCAAAGCCAATCTTGTGGGCCAGTCTGACACCTTCTTTCCACTCGCCTTTGTCGGCCGGTAGAGTGACAACAGACGGGTCCGGAGGTAATTCGATTACTGAAGGCTTTTTTCTTGCGAATCCAGGACTGACCCGTTTTTCAGGTCTGGCTCTTTTGCGAATAAAGGTTTTTTTTCCAGGACTTCCCATCACTTGACAAATGCGGTATAATTGGTCAATCTCCGATTGGCCAGGGAAAAGCGGCTGTAAAGTGATAAGTTCGGCAATAATGGCACCTACAGCCCAAAGATCCACAGAAGCAGCATAGACTGGTGAGCGTAAGAGTACTTCGGGAGCTCTGTACCTAGTAGTAATAATAATAATACATATGTAAGTGACAAGAAATCAAGATTGATCAAGGACTTTTATTTCTTTCAAAAAAAAGGGCTCTTACCATCTTGTGCTGACATAGTCTGTGTAAGGTGGTTTGCTATTCAATTCTCGCGCTAGACCAAAGTCAGCGAGTTTGATGATGGGACCGGATGTGCTCGATCCAATCAATAGGTTTTCTGGTTTCATGTCTCGATGGAAGATGTTATGTTGGTGGATATGAGCAAGTGCAGATAATACCTGTCGCCTAGAAAATTACAATAATAATAATAATAATGACAGTAGAAAAAAATGAGTCAGTACATAATAGTGACATATACGTGCACACACACACTTTTTTTTTCATAATCGCACATATACTAAAATATCAACCTATTAATCTATTTCCTACACAATATCCTTGATTTCATCGTTGGAAATCGTCGAATCTTGTTCTCGTCGTGTCTTGATCAGTTGATAGAGATTACCCTGATCCATAAACTCCATAACAAAGTAAAGGTCATTGACTGGTGAAAGAAAGCTGTCATAGAGCTGGACAATGTTGGGATGAGCTGGCATTTGGCTGAGGAGCTTGATTTCTCGAAGATCGTTGCATTCGGAGGAATCACTGAATTTTTTCTTCATCACTTTGACTGCAACCTTTTTGTATTTTTGTTTTGTTTTATATATACATTGTGTGTTTGTGTATATATATGTATATATATATTGAATGTTATAGATGATAGTAATTGTTTATATTTTTTTTATATTTTTTTATTGTCGATGCTTACAATGTGTTGAGATTCTTTGTTTTTGGCACGATGAACAGACCCAAAGGATCCGTCGCCAATCTGTCCTAGGAATTCGTATTCGTCGTGAGGATCTGCAGTCTTTGTCATTTTAAAGAGATAAAGGGAAAGAAGAAATAATTAAATAAAAAGAGAGAAAGAAGGAAAGAGAGTATTTGTGAAAAAAAAGAAGTGTCTTTGAAAGGGGGAGTGAAAAGCTGTTAATATAAGAAGAAGAAGAAGAAGAAGGGAAGAAATGGAAAAAGAGGAAATAAGTATCTGAGGTTGGGGAAATTATTACGTTATTTTACAAATATATATATATATATATATAATTATATATATAGGATTATCCTTTTGTGGTCCAAATAACTAGAATTTCTTTAAATACTGGTCTCGAGTACTATTATTGGAAGTAATAAAAGAGTCTTTTTTTTTGGTTTTTGCTTCTTTGCTTAATATCTAATAACCTAGTTAAATGAATTTTGTACCGATGGCTTTCAATGGAATAGAGTCCAGATACTAATTAAAGACTAGAAGAAACAAATATGTATTCTGTCAACTCCCTTAAAAAAAAAGACAAATTATACATAATATACATTATTGTGATGTTTTCTTAATAGCTGTAATGCCATTTGTTGGATAAATGCTATATATCATTAAATCAGCCGTAAAATTAGATTTACTTTTCCCGTTATCTGTGGGGATTTGCTTACAAAACCTTGTTCTTTCTCATTCAATATTAAAAGAGCATGATTTATATTCATTTAAGTTTATTTTGAGGTAGTCAGTCTCGATCTTAAGTTGAAGAAACTATAATATACAATACGATACAATATACAAGGAAATATAATACAATACAATACAATGAAGTATAATATTTGCTATCAATCATTACTAATATATAGTAAGGTATTTAAGAAGAACTCTTGTGGCGGATATCAGGATCTGTCCAGAACTTGCGAACCATACTGCCAATTCCACCTGTGAAATGCAACATAAAAAAAAATAATTAAATATGATTATCAAAATCAGAATTTCCACTAGAAAATTATCATCCCATCTTTTTATTTATTTATTTTAATTGACATTGATCATCAGCTTACCGAGTACACACACAGACACAACTGTAACAAGAGGATAGACCTCGACAGGGACGTGCTTTTTGTTGAGACGGCTAAGGATCATTGTGATTTATTGAAATATATTGAACAAGTAGAATGTGATTTATTTTCTTTTTTGAAAAAAAATTGATATTTGAACAAGACAATAATAATCAACTTGTCTTTTTATAACTAACAGAAAGTAAACCCTCCACTAAGGCATGAATTCATGACATCACCATCGATTGGTTGATCTAAGTATTGAACCTCATCATTAATGCATAGGCCTGAGTCATCTATTAAGAGAGCATTAATGCCAGTTATTTGATTCGCTTTGTTTTTTTCTTGTTTTTTTTTACTTCATCTTTAAGTTTCTCCTTGTTTTTCATATATTTCAACAAGGAAAATGTTAGCTGGCACCATTGGCGTGCTTTATCAGAATCATGAGAGCTACAATTAATATATGAAGAGAAGGAGAAGTGTTTAATCCACATGATTGTATTTGGAGAGTATACACGCACTAGGAAAGGGCGACACCTTCATTCCAGGTAACCACAACGATGTAGTACAGTTCATCTTGGGGGTAAGTCTTTTTTTTTAGGATAAAAATATATATACAATTTTATAATATATTAATAGATGCGCTTACTCTATTATCATTATATTTAAAGATCCGAAAATAAAAGCTTACTTCACAACCCATATACAAGAGTGTCTTTTGAAGAAGTTCTAGGGTCCTTTTCTTGTCATGTTCAATTGAGATTGCTAGGTAAAGTCGAGTCCATTTTGCACACCTATCCACTTCATCAGGTCTTTTGCGTGCATAGAATAAACCGATCAGAGCCTTTGTTTTATTATCATTATTGTTAATAAAGGTCATTGCTTTTTCAACCTCATACCCCCTTTATATATCATTCATTTAATATTAATGAGACCAACCTCTAATACTCTAATCAGAACTTGTAAAAAGGTGTAAGTATTCTTTTTTCCAAGCTCTTAAAGCACGCACAAATACACCCTCACCCATATATATATATATGTGTGTGTACTTACTTTGAATAGGGCATTGGACTTGTAGAAAGGCAGCTATGGTAACATTATTTGCATGCGTGTGTATGATTGTATTAATGTATATAAAAATCATAATCAATCTTCCCCCCTTCTTTTTTTTTTATTGATTTCTTCTTCTTCTTTTTCTTCTTCTTCTTTACCTGTCATTCTTCCACATATTCGTCCTGCAGAAGCATTCTCGGAAGTCTGGGCATATTGCTAGGGAGAAACAATAGTAAACATACAATAGTAATAAGAATAATAATATCAAAAGAAGCAAGACCAAACATATTGCAGCACATAAATCTAAAATAGACAAGCTTGCCTCGACTGCCTTTGCTGCTTCTTCAAAATGACCAAGTTTGACCATAGCTTCTATTTCGAATAACTGCACAATGCTTGTCCATGGATCCTTATTCTTATCGTTATCTACATCCTCATTCGTATTCTTTAATTGGCACAAAATATCCGACAGCTCTTTATACACGTTGTCCTGTTTTTAAAAATATTATTGGTTCCCTTCTTATCCTTCTTCTTCTTGTTGATAGACAAGGGATTAATCTCTGCCACTAGAGTATACCTCTTTGGGAAAGTCCGAAAATACATATGCTGTAGCACACATCAAAGCGCACACCTTTTGCCTATCATTGTAGGTTTGGCTGTCATTACCCTCCAATCTAGTCAGCTATGTAAGAAATATTAGCAAGTAGTGTTCTAAAGAAAAAATAAAGAAAAAGAAAAACTGGTTTCTTTCTGTCTTTCTTGCCTTGTAAGCAATAGAAATAAATATGTGCCCAAAAGAAGGGGTCTCTTTCTCGTAACACTGAAGACCAAAGTTCCATGCTGAATATATCAATACGTACAACCATTTAATATTATACATAAAGAGAAAAATCACCTAATGAGCTTTTATTCTTCTTTCTTTCATTTCTTTTACCTGTACTCAAGAACCACTCCAATATTATTTTTCTTGTTTCAAACAAAGACTCTTGTAGTAACTCTGTATTAGGCAGCACTTCAAGTACTACAGATTGTATACAAAAAAAGTTGTTGAGCTCAATAATGGCAATAATTAATGAATTAATTTATTAGCGAAAATCAAATACCAACTACCTTTATGAAATGTATCGACCAATTCCTCTAATTGCCTTTAAACAATATTAGCAATATTCAATTAAAACAGCCCCAACAATAAAGGAAGACAAAAAAAACGTCAAGAAAGCACAAGAGGTTTAGATGTTAGAATCAACCAATAGAGTTCGTGTGTTAAACTCAACTGTGTGTTTAATGATACATCCTGATTGATACCAAGTTTGACCATCCACCTGTCAAAGAGAACATATTCAATGATGTTGCAACCACATTTTATACTTATATTCTTACCTAGCTAGTGTCAATATGTCAAAGTATGTGGTCGTGTCCGGACCATTCTTTTGATAAAGATTCCAAACATGCGCAAAAACACAATGGAGAATTTTGGGTTGGTTTGCCTAGCGAGATTCCATAGTAATGACAGTATATATATATGTGATAAAATTAATAGTAAATAAAATAAAAGAAAGAGGGATAATTCAATAAGGAGATATGTCTGACTTGCCATGAAAGCTTTCTTTGCGACGGATAACAGCTCGTACATCTCGAGACCTTTTGAAGAAATCAAGTTTTCCAAATACAATAGTGCTAAAGTAATAGTTATAATAGCATCTGCTTTAATTTCTCTGTTTTCTGCTGTTTATATAGATATTTGAAATCTATTAATCAAGTTACCTTTGGACCACATAGATAACTTTATAGAAATGTCAAACAATAAAATATAATCTTCATTAGAGAATGTATCATCTGGAAAGCTCTCTGACAGATAGTGTAAAGCTCTTTCAGGTAAGTCTGCTTCAAGATAGCACACTGCTAATTTTCTAATAATCCAAGAATAAGCATATGTACTTTTTATTTTAAATATTTTAAATATTATATTATAATTTTACCTTGCAAGAACAAGGGTGTTTGGATCTTTAGGAAATGATGCAAGACACAAAGACCATGTATGCTTATACCATACCAACGCATGGCTAAAATCTTGCTTCTAAAATGAAACACACATATATACTGTTTAGTTTCTTTTTTTTTCTTTACAGCCCCACAAGAGTCAAATATATATATATATATAGAGATTTACCTCATAGAAGCAATCGCCTATTCTCCACATAAGCTTTAATGATGTGTGAGTATAATGAAAATAATTAATATTGATTTGTTTGTTTTAGAATCATAACAAAAAACAACAATTTGAAATCATCAACACCAAACCATTTGAAATAATTGCAAATCGACGGTACACATTTCTTCTCGTAAAAGGTACACTCCTTTTTGTTTTGTTTTTGTTCCATTGGCAAGAGTCTCAGTATAGATTATTCTAAGAAAAAGATGTTTGTAACAACTGACCATTCATTGTTGATTCGAGCAATTCTTCAGTCGCTGAAATGTCTTGAGGAGTACATTTTGCAATGAATGAAAGTTTGAAGAGAGTCAGGGTTTGAAAAGTAGCCAGATCATCAGATTTTGGATGATTTGTGTTTAGATTTCTTTGAATGAGTAAATCTAGCCCACTGACAAGAGTATCGGCTCTGTTTTATTTTCCTGTTAATATTTAAAGAAATATAAATCAACTTATATATGCTTACTGGACAATATTCTGGAGATTTCTCAATGTGTTCATTAACCTACATACAGCATTTATGTGAGTATTAAAAATGTAGTGTGTATTTCAACAGAGTATGAAGTATGTAGGAAATCATTACAGATACATGTCTCCTGTTTGAACAGAGCATTTTTCCATGGCCTGAAAGTAAACTAATTAATGTGCTTAAATGAGATAACAATTTCAACCCAATTCGACCTTTTCTTTACTTATTCACCTCTCTCAACAGTAATTTTGACAGGATTATCGACTTTAATCAAGATAAACAATCTTGCCATATAATACACTACATCTTTGTGCATATCCTAAGTAAAATAAAATATCGATTAAAAATTCCATTTTTTTTTAAAAAAAAAGAAAAGATCGTATCTTTCACAGTAAATTTTCTGTACTTACAGAAGAAATTCGCAAGAGCATCTTGGTCAGATTAGATGACAAAGAATCTTCTAATCTATTTGAATACATCTGTAGTAATCTCACTTTTAGAAATTAAAAAGAAAAAGAAGTGAATGCGTAATGGTCAGATATTGTTTTATAAAGGGGATATAGATATCAAATTACTCACTAGTAAGGTCTAGTAAATCTTTCTAGAGGTAAAAAATATCATAAAGAAAAAATTAATTCAAATAAGCATTTATGCATAGAAAGGGTGTACTTGCATGAATACAAGTATTGCATATTGAAAAATCAATCTTTGTATTGGTCCTGGCTAACCAACATAGAGCATCTTTAGCAGAAGTATGAGAGAGTTCGGTTCCAACAATAATGCACAGTCTCAGCATAAATTCTGTCTTGGAATATAAACAAATTAAGTGTGAGGTGAACTGTCAAAAAGATCTCTATTTGTGTAATACAACCTGATATATATATATATATATATATATATATATAAACTAAAGAAATCCCCAATTTGATTAAATTCCTGTATTTTACCTTTTGTGTTTTATTGTTATCATCATATATAGAAATCGAATCTATTAGCAGTAAACACAAACATGTATATCAGTACAGCTGAATGGACATCTGCGCCTCATTATGATCGTGTACCTGAAGCCTTGTCGAACAGCTCCTCAGCATTTCGCCACTCTCCACGTCTAGAAGCCTTGTAAGAGTGTTATTTTGAGGCACCAAACATTAATAGAGCTCAAGTCGTTTTATTATTTCGCTAGGCTATTTATGTATCTATAGATATACTTACAAGCTCTGCCATGAACATGAACAGCTCAGAGGTATCCATATGTTGGTATGACCATGTACGGTCAGGCTTTGAAAGTGAGCTAGTGCTCTCTGCCTTGTGTTTCCACTAAAACAGTAATAAAAGCAAAAAAAGAAAAAAATCAAACAATATTCATGTATATACATATATCAGAAGAAGAAGAAGAAGAAGAAGAAATGAGAGCCTTAGTATTAGATATATACAATAATGATATTCAACTTACTCCAAGAGCTTCTTCAAACGCTTTCTCTGCCCTTTCATAATCTCCACAGTCTAAAGAATTACACACGTTAATTAATTTATTCATTTGTTTTTTTTTGCTGGTGTGTGAATAAAACGAGAATTATTCATGCTGGTTACACTGATACAGACTTATCCAAGCTTTGGCTACTTTTGTAGCCATATTCATGTGTTGAAACAATGATTTTTCTTATAGATATCATAAAGTACATGTTTTTTTTTTGGTTGGTTAATACTTGCAAATTAATAAATACACCCAACCCAAAGAAGAAAAATATCACACACACAGACACACACTTGTTTTATATGATCATCTTACCTGTAGATTTATCTGTAGTTCCTAACTGGATCATATAGTAGCCAACATGTCGCACTAATATATTTTATATATACACACACACATAAACACTTTGTCATTAGACTTGATTGTCCAACGCTTAAAGCTAAAATAATGATATTACGCAGTGCGTGTAAAGTACACCAATCTTTTGCATCTAGTCCATCTTGAGTAAGTAAGGTAGCTGTATTCCAGAGATGAATTCCTGTAAATAATAAGCAAGAAAAGAACAATTATTCTTGATACTTTGATTGTTGTTGGTGTATTAAAAAGGAGAAGGAAATGATATATGTATAAAACTCAATATTAGAGATAGAAAACCTTTTGTCTTGTAAAGTGAATCAAATGATAGGCTACAAATTCTATCTTTCTTGGCAAGTATGTCTATTGTCTTTAGCATTTGACATAGGTGGGGAAGCATATACTCTGGTTCGAGCTGTTTTGTATTTATCACTTGGTTTGCATATTCTAAACCAACCATGCATATATAAGTATATATGTAATCAATCTATTTGACAAGATTGTTGTAATAAATCAAGTACAACAACCTTACCAAGCAAATCAAGCTGCCTGGACTCTGACATTGTTCTTTGTGTTGAATCAGTTGGTTTGAGATAATGGATAACATAATGAAATTACTTTCTTATTATTTAATTAAATGTATATCTCTGCTGACGTGAAGAACAGTCATATTTGGATATGATGATGTGAAAATATTATTGTCTTTACAATAGTTATCAAGGATGCTCACACCTCACATTCTACACATCATACACGCAGTTTACAAGTAAAATTCTTTAAAAGTGTAAAATACAATATATTCTGCAGAGACACATAAAGCACACTATTGCCATTGTCACAAATGGATTACAATTATTTTATTGACCACACTTTAAGAATTACAAGCAAACCTCTGTTCATAATACTGTTATCATTTTTTTTTTTGAAACAATGATATGTGAATTGAAACACTGTGACCATTCTTCTTCTTAATAACCCACCCTTTCATTCCCAAGCCACGTCGCGTGCTCTGACCAGGCCTTCATCACTTTTTATTTTTTACTTATTTTTACGCCCACCCCCACCTTTTTTTTTCCCCTACCCTCACTCCCCATGTCGAAAAAACCTCAAGCAGCCGAGGTTCTCATCCGCCTTCTTGTCAGTGCCGGTAAAGCCTCTCCATCACCACCTGTTGGCCCCGCTCTGGGTGCCCGTGGTGTAAAGTCTATGGATTTTTGCAAGCAGTTCAACGACAAGACCAAGCACATTGTACCCGAGACACCTATGCCCACAGTGATTACAATCAAGCCCGACAGAACATTCACATTTGTCGTAAAGACTCCTCCTACAACATTCCTTCTCAAGCGTGCAGCAGGCATCGCCAAGGGTGCATCCACCCCTGGTACTGAAGTTGTTGGCAGTGTTACTTTGAAACATGTGTATGAAATCGCCAAGTTGAAGCAGCAGGACAACAATTTGAAGCACCTGTCACTCGAGAGCATCTGTGGAAGTATTATTGGTGTCGCAAAGAGTGTCGGAATTGAGGTTGTGCATTAAACAAAAGCAAAAAAAAAAATAAGAAGGAAGGAATGGAATGGAATGGAGAGATACGACTGTTGATATATAGACACAAATACGCAAACACACATACACACATACATACATATATATACACACATACTCACACATACACCCATGTACAATTGAGAGAAAGAAAAGAGAAAGAGAGAAAGAGAGAGAAATGAAAAGCAAAGTTTGACAAATGGGTGGGACAATAAGGTCAATTTGAGATTCCTTATTATGTTCTGTAGACATTACAGCTATAAAAAAAATGTGACATTGGCATAATTAACAATGAAGAGAAAGCAAAGTAAAGCAAAGATGAGTAGAACAAAAAAATATAATTAAATATATATTATAATTCAATGAAGTGTAATTTTTGTTTCTTTTTTTTTAAAAAAAAAAAGGAAAGATAATGGAAATAAAGA
Source organism: Phycomyces blakesleeanus NRRL 1555(-) (assembly GCF_001638985.1). Lineage (NCBI taxonomy): Eukaryota > Fungi > Mucoromycota > Mucoromycetes > Mucorales > Phycomycetaceae > Phycomyces > Phycomyces blakesleeanus. The sequence goes on along the minus strand of NW_017265137.1, from coordinate 785,186 downwards.
AAGTAGAATGTCCCCCATCCCATTACATTACAAGGGACCTTGGCTTCTCTTAAAGAAGACATCTATATCTATATGATATTATTACATGCTTTCCACCTTTTTTTTCTCTCTCTCTCTCTCTAAAAAAATAAGTGACTTTGGATTTGATACGAACTGGGGGTAGAGTGGGTAGAGTGGGTGGGTTGGGTGGGTAGGTGGTTAGAGTGAAGGAATGTCCAAGGGCGGCGGGGTTCCTGTCCCTTTGATTAATTAATTTGATATTCTTGCTTGACTTTAACATCGTGATCGTCATTTGCCATAATCATCGTCGCCATCATCATCATTATGGCTACGAACATGCATCGAACTATTTCGCAAGTCACAAAGCAATCCTTAATACGATCCTTTAATACTACTTCCTCGAGACTATCCCAAAACTATTATCTCGCCAAAGCACACAATAGCAGTAAGGTTCTTACAAAAGGGTGGAATAAATACACACACAAACACACACATATACTTTATAATAATAATAATAATAATAATTACATGTACAAAAAAATGTATATAGACGATCTATTGCGCCTTGGTTTTACAAAATCTAAACAGCTTGTAGGTAAGAATATAGATATAGATATATAAATATGATAGGTTGGTTAATTTGTATATCAAAAATAAACTATAATTTTATACATTATATTGACAGGTGCCTTGAGTTCACGAGGCACAAGAGAAAAGAATGAAGACGAGTGGAGTGCAGTGACACTTGAACTTCCAGCAGGCAAGAATTTGCGTACAATGGACAGAACATCCAATAGAGCTTATTTTGGAATCTTTGATGGGTAAAATATATATCTAAAGAGTATTATGGTTGTTGCTTCTGCTGTTGTTCTTTATTTGTTTGTCTGTTTGCATTTGTATTTGTATTTGTATTTATTTGTTTATTCAACAATCTATATATGTATGTATATGTGTAGGCATGGTGGTCCAGCTGTTTCAGAGTGGTAATACATCTAAAGCTATATATATATATGTGTGTGTGTGTGTGTGTGTATGCATATATTAGAAGCTTAAATACTCAACCCTTTTATATTTATATATATATTCTATTTTAACAACAACAAAAAGGTTAGCAAATTCACTGCATGAACGAATTGAAACGGTTTCGTTGGATGATTTGCCCGAGCTTTTGAAAAGGCTTAGAGCGTTTGGTGGATACTTTAAGCGATTCAAGATTCCGGGCATTTTTAAAAATCTTGTGGATCAAGAAGGCCGCCGGCTTTCCGGAGTGACAGATACTGACATGAGTGTGGAGCAAAGAATTATGCTTGGATTCTTGATGTCTGATGTGTATTGTATTGACAGTCTACTGAAAACTGATGGTAAGCAGCAGGAACACGAGGGATCCACCGGAAGTATAGCCATTGTAGAACCTCATGATGACAGGGCATTTTGGGAAAGCCAACGTTACGATATCATTGTGGGGCATGTGGGTGACACTCGGTGAGATAGTAGGAGTCCAGATAAAACACACACACACACACACACACATATATATATATATATATATTGCTTTGAAACACCCACCTACCCACCTACCCACCCACACTCACTCACTCCTTCATTAACTCACCAATCTTGACATCTCTTTATTATAGTATTTTGGTTTGTGAATCTTGCTCGGGTGAAGCAGTTGCCTTAACTACCGGAGACCACCATCCTGGTAACCCACTTGAACAAGAGCGTCTGAGAAAGTTGGCTGGTTATGTGACTACAGACTCGTGGGGTGATGATCGGATACTTGGATTACTGGCTACCAGTAGAGCGTTTGGAGATTCCAAACTCAAGCGATATGGCGTGTCTTCTGAACCAGACATTGTGCGCCACACAATCGATTCCAAAAATCCGGCTGCATTTATGGTAAAAGAAGATAGTTTTATATTTCAGATCTGTCAGTGTCATTAAAGAAGAAAAAAGAAAAAGAAAATTATCTTATGATTTTTTGTGGTAAAAAAAAGGTATTAGTGACAGACGGAGTGACTTCGGTGATGTCCGACCAAGAAGTTGTTGATATTGTAAGTCTCCTCCCCCTTTTATATTTCTATATCTTTCTTGAACACACACACACACACAAAATGATATTCAATTTTCTGCAAAAAAAAATAAAAACACCAAAAAAAGGTTAAGCAATACAAGGACCCTACTACATCTGCTAAACACATCGTGGACATTTGCGACCAATTCGGAAGCGAAGACAATATCACGGCCGTGGTAAGTTGATTTAGGTTGTACGGGTCCAACTTTAGGGTTCTCGTTCTTTCCACCTATATATATTTTTCTTATTATATTATATAATATTGATATTGATATGTATATATAAATATAAATAAAGGTTGTTCGGTTGAAGGATTGGGGAGCCAGAATGAACGATTTGACTTTGGATTTACGGAAGTATCGCCTTGCAAACTCGCCCATGAGTAGTAGACAATCTTGGTAAACAAAAGAGCACAAAATCAGCCACCAAGACAAGATGATAATAAAATGTTTAAAGAAGTGTGTACCCACACACACCCATATATGTATTTTATTTTTTGGCGTAACATCTCATCCATTCTAACCCCCCCCCCCCCCCCCCCCCCCCTTTATTCTATTTGGTTATCTCAACTACCCAACTTGTTCTATTGTCCAATTGTCTGGCTGTCTGGCTGTGTGTGTGTGTATTTTTTTTTTTTTTTGCTCCTTCTTTTTAATATCGAATATAATATTTCAATGTGAAAACATGAGCTAAATATTATCATTATTATTTTTCTGAATTATTAATAATAATTTTCTTTTAATTCTTTGCTTTTCTTTTTCTCTTTCACTTTTTACATTTTTTTTTTATAAAAAAATATCTTTATATAATCTCTTTATATATACATATTATATAAAAATATCAATCACCGCCTTCAAATATATATATAACATACATTATACATTTTCCACAAACAGGCACTAATACTTCTTCTTCCTTTTCTTCCTTCTTCTTTTGTATCTTCATTACTCTCATACCTCCCCCCCCACCTTCTTTTTTTTTAAAAAAAAATTCGTGGCTCTTATTTCTCTTAACGCGCATATCAACTAAATGTCATCTGAAACCCACTTAGCAGACTCGATGTTTGAAGATGATGCTTTGGCTGCCACTCAGTCATTAGAAGAAGAATTACTTGGTCAAGGCTACCTCATGGAAACACCACTTGGATCATCTCTTGCAGCAGAACTACAATCTGCTACCTCTCCTCTTCTTAATGCTAGCAGACTCACATCTCTTGCCATGGAAAACAGTCTTTCCACACCCCTGCAAGGTTCTTTTGGTAATACTGGTACTGGTACTGGTACTGGTACTGGTACTGTTGGAACATTTAGTACACAAAATTATGATATCCAAAATATCCCCATCACACAGCTTTCCTCTGCAGAACAACAACAGCAACTACTACAACAACAACAACAACTTCACCAACAACAATTCCAACAACAACATCCTGGCCTAAACCTCAAACGAGTCACATCAGGCGAAGACCCTCTCTTATTTGATGTAAACGGAAACAATCCTGGAATTATGTCTCCTCTTCAGTGGAATGGAGTTGGTATTGGTGCCTTTGGAGCCAATTATGGACGTAGCCGAAGAAGCTCCTTTTCTTCCACCTGGTCATCGCTCGACCAAGAAGACTACGATCCATTCGAGGCACTCAAAAAACAGCTGGAGGAACTAAATTCGGCCGTCTGGGAAACAAAGACGCTTCACAAGCGGCTGCTCAACACACTAGTGGCAGACGAAGCTCTGCAAACCAGAAAATCCTATTGCGGAAGTCCGTTGCCTGGACAAAAATCTGAGCCTCTTGAGATCGTGATCAACTCCGTAGCCGAAAAAATCAAGCTGATTGCCATCGACCGTGAGAAGCAAGTGAAGAATCTAGAGGGTATCGATGGAGCGATAAGAAAGGAGATGGCAGGAATGAACCTCGAGACAATCAAAGAACTCGAATCAATGGCTGGCCAAATGAAATTGACCCTCCACGACAAACAGTACTCTTACGAAAACCCTTTGCCAGTGATGCGCAAACTGGATCACGAGACATGTGCTGTGGCAGACACTCTTGAAGAACTCAAGGAACTCATGTACATGAACAAGCATCAGATCCAAGAACTCAACTCGCGGCTTCGGTCAATCGCCAAGACGGTCCATGAAGTACGAAAGGACATCCGACGGATAAACAAGTTCCTAGAAGAAAAGGATAGTGATGAGACAGTTGTCTTGGAGAAGGGTGAAGTACAGACACGTGTAGATGAGATCCTGTGGGGATTGGATGACGTGGATAGAGACAACACAAAAAAACTGAGGCAGATGCAGCTGTTCTGGGAGAGTCAAGAAGTAGTCATTGCAGCCAGTGCTTCTTAAGATATAAAAGAAAAAAAAAAGAAAAAACAAGAAACTAAGGAACCTTTATATTTATCTGATTTTTTTCTTCTTCTTTATATTTTTATACTTCTTCTTCCTTTTACTCCCAACTTCTTCTTCTTCCTTTTTGTCTGTATCTTTCTTCTTACTCCTCTCTCTCTCTCTCTCTTTCTCTCTTTTTCTTCTCTTTATTGTATCTTTTCCTATTTCTTCTTATTCCTCTCTCCAAATCTTTCAATACCAAAGGAGGTGTGTTCCTGAGCATATCACTTCTTTATATATATCGTCTATATATATCTATCTCTATCTCTCTCTCTATCTCTTCCTCTTCCATTACTATTACTATTTTCCTATTTTTTTTTTAGCTGTGTGTATCTTTTCCTCATCTTTCTCTCTCTCTTTATTCTTTATGTTTTGGTCTTGTCCAAAGCTTGAAAGCCTTTAAATTTCTTTTACAATTTCCCTTTCATTTATAACCTCTCTGTTTTTTTTTAAATGTATGATTTTTTTTTATATATTTTATTTCAATATTATTTCTATTAAAAACATATTTTAATAATGTACATTATTTTAGAGTTTGAAACATCCGTACACATATGCATAGAGAAAAAAGGGGTGGAATGAGGATCAACTAAATAACATCCACACTTGAGCTAGGAATACATAAATTAAGATGAAGCTCAAGCCATGTTTTCTTATTCTTTCTATCTTTTAGTCTTTTGTATATAATATATATATATATATTGTATTATAAAACAAACTATTTCTTTGAATTTTATATTTTTTCAAAAATTCAAAAAATTCTTAAAATGCATATAGCTTTCTGGATTTTAAAATTTCATGTTTATGTCGGCACTTTAACATACAACCAATAGTAAACGAATAAAAAGGTTATTTTATAACACGGACCAATAATATTGTTCATACTAGATTTGGGTAATCAATATAAGCCAATAAAATCTTTTTATTTAAAATCCCGGAAATAAATAGAGCTAAGAAAAAAGAAAAAAAAAAAAACCATGAATTATTGAATTCTTGCCCCTTCCTCCTCACTCCCCCCCCCTCTTTTATTATTATGAAAAATAATAAATAAATAAATAAATAAATATATGTAATCCTAAAATCTACCCCTCGTTATTTTGTTACAATGTTTAGTTAGTTAGTTATTTATTTAATATTTGTTTACTGATGATATTGATGCTAATAATGGTTTACATGGATAATTAATGGTAATTGTGTTATAAATTATTATTATTATTATTATTATTATTATTATTATTATTGAAAATTAACTGTAAACATGAATTACATTAGGGGTGTTTACAAAATATAGGAGTAGAGTAATAATAATATATATATATATAAATAGTCGCGTAAATGCAAAATAGGGAAAATAGAAAAAAGGGTAAGAGTGAATAAGTGAGTGATTGAAGAGGAGGAGGAGTGGGGGAATGAATATATAATGATGAATGGAATAATTATTAAGAATAATAAAATAATGCTAAACTCTTTTTTTTGCTGTTTATCTTTCTTCTTTCAGTGTGAATGTGTTGAGGGTGAGGGTAGATTGTTGCTGTTACTGTTGCTGTTGTTCTGGCTTCTTCTTCTTCTTTAAGAAAAGTGCACATAAATATAAATATAAATATAAATAAATAAATAAAAAGGGGAATATATAGAGTATGTTCAAGACAGTTGGTGAGGTGTTGTTTGAATAATGAGGTTAAAGAATGGCCTGTGTGTGTATGGCAGGTTTATGAAATGACCAGTAGATGGCAGGGTAGAGAGAGTGTAGAGTCGTGTCATGGAGGCAGAAACAATGCCCTTGACCTTTGCATAGGTACGAACATGATCTGCTACTTCTGCCCGTCTAGCAACAATGTATTCTGTCACCCAACGATTCAATGGAACTGAAAATCCTAGGTTTTCATGAATAGTCTGTAGTGCCTGACAGATCTGATTTGCATCTGGTCTATTGTCAGGATTAGGCTCAAGACAGGCCGTGTAAAGTTGGGTGTACCATTCCGGCAGTCCAGGAACATGTTCAATACGATAAACATGGTCGTTAGAACCCCCACCGCCTATCATTCTTCCTCCCGCTGCTGTTGATGCTAGTAATGATGATGATATTGATGACGATGATGATATTGATGATATTGATGATGCTCCTCCTCCTCCAATTCCAATTCCAATTCCAATTCCATTTCCTCCTCTTCCATTCGTAACCGTACTCCGATCTCCATCCAGTAAAACATCGGGTGATGGAAATATAACCTTGCTGACCAGTTGCCATATGATTATGCCCAGACTATATATATCAGACTTTTCTGTGTAGATTCCTTGTCGCACCTCTGGGGCCACATAAGGAAGTCGGCCATAGACTGCACGAGTGATGGCTGTAACTGAAGATGATTCATGCGATGGGGTGGCGAATCGATAATCGACAAGGAAATAGTCGCTGTCGGTGCAGATGATGTTTCGAGGATGAATGTTCCTATGGCACATACCAGCTTTGTGCAAATCTGCGAGGTTTGCTGCCAGTCGAAGGATGGTGCCCGTAATTGTCTTTAGATCCAGATCACCTAGAGGTAATTGCTGCATGTGGTCTTCGAGATTCCCGTCGTTGCTGAATTTCATAACCATCATCAGATCTCCTGTACTCTCGCACACAGTTAAACCTTGAAATAAGAGAGGTAAGAATGCTTTTGATTGAACAGATATCTAGAATACAGAATAAATTATTTTAAAGTAAATAAATCAATAAATCAATAAATACGCACGTACACACAAATATTCACACGCACAGGTACACAACGTACAAGCACACAATTAAATGTATATATATATATATATGTCATTCCTTCTCCTTCTCTGTATTTACCTCATTTAGTAGCTTGTCATCTACAATTTTGAGTGCCATCTTGATGGGTTGAGGTTCATAGGGTAGTCTGAGATTGACAGCATAAACGGCAGAGAATCCACCCGCGCCAATAAATTGCATGTTGGAGAACCATGGCCATGGGAACCACTGCATGTATTGATCAAGTCCCGCATGATATATTTGTCCAACCGCCTTTCGTGCGCGTGGGTGTATTGATGCTACAACGCGTTCTCGACCATATGTTTGTGCTAGAGCCTTGAAAGACAACTGTTGTCTCCACAATAATGACCAATGCTGTCAATAGAATACAAAATTTATATAAATATTTTTATATATATACATGTGTGGTAAGTATTCAAATTGTATACAAAATAAAAGTTTTTTTTTCTATTGATTTGGTTTGTTTTCTCGTTTGTTAAATCACAATTGATTTGTCTATTATATATATATATATATATATATAAGAAAAAGAAAATCCTATACATCTTTATAATTGTATATATTTGTGTATATATCTCGATGTGTATATTACCCAGGCATGTTCAAATAAGATAGATGTACCAATGTATGATTCGCATACTTCTTGGTAAAGTTGAGAAAGTTTTTCGGATATCATGAATGGCAGGGCCGGTTTGACAGACACAAGATTTTCGAGTCCAAATTCTTGGGGATATAACTCTAAGAGTTGATTGATAATTTGTCTTGTTTGAAGTACGACATGATCGTTCATTTGTTTACGGTAAAGAGACTCAAGTTCAGTTTCATTCATTATTATTATTATTATTATATTTTTTTTAAAAAAAATGAATATTTTATATATATATATATATATATGTATGTAGTTAAAGAAAAGGAGAGGAAGAAAGGGAGAGAGAAAAGGAGGGAGAAAAAGAATGAGATAATTTTGTGCGTGTGCGTGTGTATGTGTTTTTTTTTGTGTGTTTTTTTTTAATAGAAAGAAGAAGAGAAGAAAGGCTAGTAACTAAGCAACAAACTGTGTTAATAAAAACGTTTTGGACTATTAAAGTCACAGGTCCGACGTCGTAATACGAATCCCATTGATTGGTTCGTTTTTCCTTTTTTTTTCTTATGTGTGTGTGTATATATTTTTTTGGGCTAGAAAGACCATTAGAAAATATATCTGTATATTTATATATATACCCATATACTTATATTGTGCTGACAAGTTTCTCATCAAAGTTGGTCACCAAATACTACGGTGTAACACCTTGATAGCATAATTATTGTGGGAATAAAAGAGTCTCGATTGTACGAGAGTTTATTTTATTATACAGTCAAAAAGATAGAAAAAAAAAAAGATCAAAAGAAAGAGAGATAAGAAGAGGTAAAGAGTTATTTGAAATATGTATAGAAAAATAAAAGAAAGAAAAATGTATACAGGAGGTGGGGCTGCTCAGTACAGAATATGTATATGCGTATAGAAGAATAGGAAAAAGAAAAATGTATAGAAGAAGAGGTGTACACACAAACAGATTGTAAGTGTGTAAAGATACATAATGTACAAAGCCTTTGGAAGATTATTGTTTGGCTAGAGTAGTGAGTCTGGGGAAATATCAAGTAAAAAAAATCACACTAGAGATTCTGCTGTTGTTGGTAAATGGGTGGGTTGTTTATGAGAGAGAAAAATCTGCCCTTCTTCTTTTGACGTAGAAGAAAAAAAAATCAGACTGTACTGAAATCCAACTCCACTTGAAAGTCGCGCTGTTTCAAGTACATGAACATTTTGTGCTGAAGATCAAATAGAGGGGAATTATGCTCGCCAGGCTGTGATTTGGACACTTCTGATAGATAGGACTGTACACCCAAGATAAGGCTAAGAAGGCCGTCTTGTCTCTGATTAAAGTATTCTTCATCCGCGTTCTCTTCTTGTATTCCAGGATAAGCTTTCTGGTCCTGCGCGGCTAGAATGGAAGAAAAGACTTGCTTGGGCTGAGGAGGATAGGCAATTGTGTCGGCTCTCATGATGCAAATTGAGGGTAAGATGTTCTTTCTGGTTTATTGGGAAGAATTTAAAGAGACGATAGAAGAAGAGAAAAATAAAGGTAAGAAAAAAAAACAGAATGAATTGTGGCTGTAGGCAGATTACTTTATATAAGTAAATATTTATATGAAAAAAATAAATAAATAAATTTAAGACCCTGGAATTGTTCCCAATTATGGCTTTGTGTTGTTTTGGATGTATTTGGGAGATGTATATTTTGTTGTTGCTGTTTGTTGTTGTAAAGAAAGATGGAGGGAAAAAAGAATTTGTCACCTGTAGCTATTGTACCTGTTCATGACACACCAATTTTTCTTGTTCATAATTCCGCCAATGACACTTTTCACACACACACACCCATACATAAAGCATAAGAAACTATACATGTCTTAACGCTCACTAAAACATCTTCCACTTCTTGCTCTTGTTCTTCATATTCCTTTCGAGTTTACCGTCACTGTAAGGGTTTAAGTGGATATAAATGGGGTTTGTGATACTATGGTTGCACAGATACAAACGTAATTTGTATGTTGAACAAAACCGAACCGTATCGTACAAATCATCTTGTTTAAAAATTCACCATCCCGTTTATCAATAATTGACAATAAAAAAAAAGAGGAATAAAGTACAGAGAGATAGATGATAGCCAGAGATATACACCAACTCTGTGTTTTTTTTTCACTGATATCGATAGTAGATATCAAAGTAGAATTCCCTCCTATTTCTTCCTTTACTCAATTAATAAAAATATGCTCATATGAATATAAACCTGAATATATGAAACATGAACGTGATGTTTGTAGTCTTCAACCTAAAGATGAATGAGAATAATGAATTGTTGTATTCTGTACACAGACACACGCACAAAGAGAAAGAGAGAGAGAAAAGACTTTTTTATCAATATTATCAAAGAACAATAGGCTCCAATGACAGAGAATTTAAGATTATCTATAACTTTGTATTATCATATCATGTTAAAATGCCAAATCCCCAAGCTTTCATTTATCAATCACATTCCTTTGAGGCAATTGGTGCACAAACAAAGGTAAGTCTGTATGTCTGTGTGCGTGCGTGTAAGCTTGTGTTTTCTATCAACTGGACCCTCTTCCCGTATTTCACTAAGAATTCTATCACATCTCTTATTTTCCAAAGACCCAATCGACCTTACACAATAGAAAACAAAAGGCTCGACTAACTGGATGAACAAGCCATAAAAGAAAAAACAGACAGGGTCATTGATTAGTGACATGTCCCATGATGTCTCCTACACTATCCACGCGACATCTCACAAATACTGTTGTCATAGCAATACTCCTTTTTAAGATTCCAAAATGCTGATGATAATAATAAGATTATAATTACAAAATATTCAATAGCAGGTTGCTAGGATACTTGGTAACTTCAATGTTTTTCTCTCAATTCTTTTTTAATCAGTAATAAAATCTCAGGGAAATATTTGTCTCCATGGATACATTTTATTTTAGTTTTTTCACCAAGGTTACTATTAGTGTGCTCTATTTTCATTCTCTTTTTCATTTAAGTATATATAGATATAGATATACTTTTATAGAATACAGTTCAGCCCTGCATATCTAAAAGAAGAAGAATAAGAAGAAAGGAAAAAGATCAGCCTACAATGTGACCTGTGTAGTTTACGGCCTATCGAACCTTTTCTCTTTGTAAAACAAGATCGAGAATATTAAATTATTCTCAAGATAAAAAAAAGTACACACACAAACACTTATACATGTGGATATGTTTACCTGCTTATAAAACACGGATATCTGTAACAAAATACTCTTTCAACAAAAACAAACAACCAAAAAGAGGATGTTCCTTTCCAGTTACCTTTTGCTATTTTCGAAAGACGGACTTCTTTATAATTCAGAACCCTTGTCTTACAATAGTCATAGCCAACAAGCCAAGATTTTTTCTTCTTCTTTTTTTTTACATGCCACTAAATAAACTGGTGATTGACTTGACACATTTATGACATGAGCCCAAAAGTCATTCATTCATTTCTTAGTTTTTTTTATGAGTTATTTATCTCTCTCTCTCTCTTTATATACGTATATACGAGCTATACAATAAAGCTAGATGTAATCTTGATGTGTTTCATGCTATTGTTTCTATTTAAAAACAAAAAGAAAATCAAGTACAATATGTTTGTAGGCTTAAATGTCAATAAAGAAGAAGATTTGCACAATAAAACAATCAAACAATCAAAAAGAAGTGGATCACATCACATCATCGGGCTACTACTGAATAATGCAGGGGCTGTTCCTTTGGGTGTGTGCCCGTGTGTGACATAATCCTCTTGGTACCCAAACCTTTTTACTATTATTATTATTATTATTATTATAGTCATTAAGCCTGAAGTACTATTTTGTTTTTGGAAAGCAAAAGTAAAAAAAAAAAAAAAAACAACGGCATGTTAACTCGAAGCCCCAAATAATGTTTAAATATATATGCAATTTTTTCTCACACAGGGTAAACACCTTTATTGCTACGTAACAAAGTATCCAAATAAATAATAATGTGTATTAGTTGCTACTGCTAGTGGTTCTCTGGGTATAGAGGTGTTCATTAAAGCCAAGAGTTCAATATAAATAGAATATACACTGTAAAACTTGATGTGTTTTGGTCGTGTATCTAGAATAATAATCTTACTATAGAACAGCAGTGCTTCTTGAGGTACGGTTATAGAATACAGTAAGTATTAGGATCTTTATACTGCCACAATTACCATTTTTAATCTACAAAAGCACATCTTTGAACTGTACACAGACAGACAAGAGTATATATATATATATATATATATTTGTGATAGCTTCTTTGCTTGGCTTTGACCGCTCGGGGCAAAAATACTATTCTGGTCTTGAATCCCAATGTAAGACAGACATCAAGATTAATGGCACAGAATGTGATGAAGCAAATTATTTGATATTTCTACACATACAGCCCACATACGCATATCTTTTTATTTTTGTATATATATATATATGCGTAAGGTAATAATTTTATGTAATTTCTAAATAGCAGAATATTCGATCAAAATAATTATACTTTAATAGAAAAGATATTTTTATATAGAGAGAGAGAATAACCTTATACTTAGAGTATTATAATTTTTTTTTGTTTGAAAATCTACCTCAAATTGGACTGGGATACAAATACGATTTCCACTTAACTTGATGCTATTTTTATCTTTCTTGAATCATTTTTTTTTTAAATACACATATATTTCTTGATTCTCGTCGATCGCACAAAATATCAGGACAGTCACCGAGACTTCCATTTTACCAAAGCATAGTTTTTTATTTTATTTTCTTCTTCTTCTTCTTCTTTTTCTTCACTTATATTTCTAATGCGCTTGTCGAATCGATTTTGGGGACCAAGCCTAACTTTAGTAGCCGGTGTCCTGTCAAATCCCTGGATAATCCGTGCTGCTGCCCAGGGTGTGTATTTATCATGATCATTATCATCATTTGTATTATTTTTATTTTTATTATTAGAAAGCAGTGAATCAAGATACTTCGACTATAAAATAGAGACAGTAATAATGATATGAAGCACAAGAAGGCCTATAAAATGAATTGTACGCATGTATCAATATTACAAAAAAAAATTCAAACAAAAAGAATGTCTACATTTGATGTTTGATTTCCTATATAGGAATATCTTGAGTATCGTACTGGGACCTTTATTTTATTTTGTATTCTATTATATTGATTGCCAATATATTGCTTGGATATTTCAAAAAAAAAATATCGAATTGTTTTACAGTATAAGAATTATAGTTAAAGTAATAATAATAATAATAATAATATTGTTTTGCCCTTGTAGATGATTATTCCGACGATTATTCCGACGATTATAGTAATGGTAGGGATGGTTACCAGCAATCAGCCAACTACGACGACGGTTCTAGCACGACTGGTTACGGTCAAGAAGTAACAGGTACAACAACAAGCAACAGATGCGATACTATAAACAATCTATAGAAAGAAAGAAAAAGAAAAGAGTATTTACAGTTGTTATCGCGCTATAATCCTACGATCAAATATTCTAAATATCGTTCCCATATTTTTTTTTATTTTTTTTTGTGTGCAGAAACTCCAACCGACGACGGCAGTAATGAACAACCAACCGAAACTACATATGATGGAGCCCCAACTCCAACTGATGTTTCTGCTACTACTTCATATGGAGAACAACCAACACAACCAACCTCTACCACAGATGAATACCAACCAACCTCCACAGATACCGAATGGACACCTACCTCAACCACAACTGATGGTTATTATGGTCACCAGCCCACGAGCACTACTTACGAAGAAAGCCCTACCAATAGTGAGACAACCGACGACCCATCCGATATCGCACCTACCGATGATGTTGTACCTACTGATGATGCTGTACCTACTGATGATGTTGAACCCACTTCAGAATATACACCCTTCCCCTCGACCACGTCTGACATCCTCCCCATCGTCCCAGACCCCACCATCACACCCGAACCAACTCTTCCCTTGGAACCCACCAATTCGGTCACTGATCTCCTCAGTGCCACCAGCTCTATATTACCAACCTCCACTCCAGCCCTTAGTACAGGTCCCGACCACAGTCAGCGTAATGCGATTATCGGAGGTGTTGTTGGTGGTGTCGGAGGTGCTCTGATTCTTGGCGCCATAGTGTTCTTTTTAGTTCGCCGAAGAAGGGCTGGAAAAGAATCCAACGATTTGGAAGTCTTCGAACCACAGAACGATGGCTACGGGGAAGATGCCACCACAACCACAAATACAAATTCATGGCCAGCCAATAGATCTAGCATGTCTCAGCCCTTCACCAACCGACCCCCACCACCACCACCCGCCCATGGCTCTGGATACTAAGAGTCCTTTTTATATCTTTCTTACTACTCTTATTAATTATTTATTTATTTATTAAATTAATTTAATTCTATATTAAAATGGTAATAAGTAAGGCTTTCTTCTTCTTTCTTTTCTTATTACCACTATTTCTTATTCTTATTATCACTACTCTTATATTCCGGAACATACAGGTTATTTTCTTTTAATATATATTTACTACACCAACACACTCCCTTTATATTGTTATTCTTTGTTACATTACCACCACTCATTACCATTACAATTACCATTATTATTATTATTACTATAATTATTATTATTATTGCTACTATTATTCTTACTACAAGTATCTTCCTTTCTTTAATTTTGTTGATAATAAACGTGTTCTGATTACTTTTTTTTTTAAAAAAAAACCAACAAGTTGAGTGCTATTTTCAAATTTGGAAACCTTTCACGGTTAAATGAGTATCAAGTAATAAAGAAGTATGCATACAAAGGTGGTTATCTGTTGTTGTTGTTTTCTCTCTCTCTCTGTATCAAGAAAAGAAGAAGACAAAAACACACATCTTTTCTTTTAGAAACTGATGTATATATTCTCTTACAAAAACCAAATTATGTAGGTTTTTTTTTTCTTGTTCTTGTTCTTGTTCTTCTTGTTATGGACTTTTGTCTTTCATTTTCAATTTTTTTGTTGCTGTTGTTGTTGTTGTTGTTTCTGTTGCTGTTGTTGTTCTTGTACTTGTTGTTTGTTTGTTTTTTGGGGGGAATATCAAAATTAAAAATAAAAGATACACCTTCATTTAAAAGGGCAAAAGGTCCTGGTCATCTTCCTCAAAGACATCAATCTGGCCAGATTCATGTGCAGCCTTGAATTCTAAAGCTACAATTACAAAGAAATACAGTTAACATTAATAATTGCATATGCATGTATCCATGTGGTTTCAAAATAATACTAATAATTATAGTTTTTTGCTGGATATTTTACCTTCTTGCTTCTTATCGGCAGCTTCAGCGGCATCAACACCGTTCTGGATTTCCTGAATAGCGGCTCTCTCCTTCTTCTTTCCCTGCACCTTTTTCAATCTATAAATAATAGTAAAATATTATTATTAATATTAATATTAACATTAATATTATCATTATTATGAGAAGAGGGAGAAGTATTTAATAATCTACAGATTACTCCTGTGTCACGTACCTGAAGAACTCTTCTCTGTCCTGTTCGTCCAACTCAGAAATAATGTATTTAATGGTATTCTCGTAACGGGGAATAATGACGTGCTCAATCGCATTCACACGACGGTTGGTGGCCTTGATAACTTCATCAAGGATAACAAAGGCAGTCTAATATATATATATTAGCTCTATGTGTCAATAGTATATATAATCAAAGGAACTTGCCTGCAAGCTTGCAAGCTCAATAAGTGTCTCGACAGCCTTGGCATAGACTTCTTTTGTTCTTTGGATCTGCTGACCACCACGTCCAAGACCAGTGAATTCAAAAACTTTCAGAAAAAAATATATTAAATGGTGTAAGAAACATTCATCGTTTATCTCTTTCTTTTTCCCATAAAAATATATTAGCTAAACTTCTTACTGATCTCTCTTTACCATTTCCGCCTTCAGTATACATCTCAAACACGGGCAACATCACACCAGACACATTCTCTTGCTTTGCACGGACACGCAATTGAGCAGTCTTTGCGGCCTCTTGTACTTGATAGCTTTATATATATATGTACATTAATATATAATAGACAAAAACTCTCCAAATCTTCAAGGTCTCTTTCTCTCTCATTATCTTGTTATTTATTTTATTTTTACCTGATATCACCAGTGATATATTGGACCTCGGCCAAGGAGAAAGAAGCAACTTGCATGACTTGTCCCATCTTGCGCTTGAGCTTTATTTTATACACACAAATACAATCAAAAAAAAGAAAACAGAAAAACGCCAATATCAGACACCACAAAATTAAGTACACACACACACGTATATATATATATATAGGTTTTATGCGTGTATTCAAAATACTAATATTCTCGATTTTATATTTTGTTTTACCTCGTCAATTTTTTGAGTAATGGTTCTAAAACGCTTTGTAAGAGCTTCGGCTTTTCTCTTCAAGAGTGAATGACCCGTTTGAGCACCCTTTAGCTTTGACTTCATGGTAGTGAGAGCCCTAATAAAATAAAATGATATGAAAAGAGGAGTTAGAGAAGTAAATGATTATATTATGTATGTATGTATGTATGCATACATAAATATATTAAATCAAAAATAAAATAAAACAGAAAATCATAAAATGTGTGCGCGTATATAACGTGTATAATCGAATGTAATTGAAAGGAATGTATTGTAATTTGTACATTAGAGCGAGTGTTATAATTGGTTTGGATGAGTATTATCTCTGTTTATATAATGAAGTATTGTTTCGCTAATTAAGCATCATCTCAAAAAAATATATACAAAACGATTCCGGGGATGCTCCGGATTTGAACCATTTTTGTTGTTTTTTGTTTTTTTTTGAACTCTTTTTGAGGGAATGGCATCTTTTTGAACCAAGGAATATAACATAACATAATATAATAAAAATAAAATAAAAAATAAAAAATAAAATAAAATGAAGTACATACATGCGGGTTGGGAAAATGCTGATTTTTTGATTGTTACCCGACATAATATATGTGCTTTTATATATTTATGTCTTTGTTTGTGCTTTTGTGTCTGTAAAGGCCTTTATGTTTTTGTATGTGTTTAATATATGGTAAAGAAGACCTTTATAAATAAAAAAGTAAAGAAAGAAAGAGGGGAAAGGAGAAGAAGGGGTAGTTGAGGTAAGAGACAGAATTGTTTGAAAGACCGCCAGTGAAAAGTAAGAAAAAAAATGGTAAGCGGGGATTGCACTGATGAAGACAGTAGATTGTATATAAATGTGTGTGTGTGCGTGTGTAATTAGTCCGAGATTCTCAAGACGTCACTAGATTGCTAAAGAGCATAAAAAAGAGGATTTCTAAAGCCATATAATACTTGCACCTCAAACTGTAACGATTTATACGCATATATATATATATATATACTTCTTTTGAATAAGCCGTAGATGCCCTTTCTTTTCTGTTATTTAATATAAAGAAGCCTGTGAAACAGAAAACAGGCAAAAACTATTTATTATGCGTATTTGGATTCATTTATATCATGCTACTTGGTATTTTCCTTTTGCTGATATTTTATTTTATATTTCAATAAGCCTCATTACACCAAAAGCACTCTGGTGATAAAAATCTTGACCTTTTATCTTTGGTAATATATAACTGTTGATTAATATTTTAAAGAGTTTAGAGAGAGAGAAAGTTACGTATGTATGCACAATGAGAGATCTTATTTTCAACGTGTATTCAATACTTTAATGCCACGACTATGTATATATATATATATGACATTTAGCCTCCTAAAAATGGGTGCACATCTCTAACTCTTTGCGTGCATGTGTTTATGATATATTATTTACTAGGATATTAGTAGAGACAACACTCGAAGGCATTAAAAGGATTTCTTGACATATCCTCCGTTGCTCTTTTATAATCCAGGGAAGATCTTGCTTGTTTAGATCATCTGTATCTATGTATATGTCTGTTTAACGATTTATACAAGCTTTTGTTCAACTAATTATTTATTATTACCTTGAAGAAAATATTCTCTTATAATATTTCCGGTCAACGATGACTTTAAATAATCTCTAACAAGCCTTGGCTTATTTGATGGAACAGAAATCTGGTCAATTTCACCACTTTCCTTTTGATCAGTGGCCTGTCTAACCGCTAAAGATAGACATTTGATCAATATTTATCTATATTAAGTTGAGATATATGTATACATATATATTCCGCAAAAATAATAATTTACAAACCTGTAAGGATCCATTCAATAAAGGCTTCAAATTGGGACGAAAGTGCGATTACTTTTGGAACAAGTTGGTTCATTCGAGCCGTCAAGTGGCCAGACAACTCAGAGCACGCCTTGATTTTATCTCCATCGAGTAATTTTCCGTTTCCTTCGATTCTACAAAAAAAAAAATACAATTGTTTTGCGCATCTCAATACCCCATCTATAAAAAAAAAAGGGCGAAATCAATAATCTTACCCATATAGATCAGAGAGGCACGCGACAAGATAATCATTTGCAGGCAGTAGATATTCCACCACAATTTGAATCAAAGTTTTGTAGCTATGCGTTAAAGAGGTACTCCAACGCATAACATCCTAGAGAATTTATGAGGTGATCATATTGTAAGCTATGTTGTAAAAACCAGAGTGAAATATACCATTATTATTCTTAGCATTATTTACTTGTTCTGTCAATTCGTCGAAAAAATATCGTTTCAGTTCTGGAGTAGCATAACCAGTGGCCAGCATAGTTTGCATTTCTGCGCTTGGTTGAACGTCTTCCATTCCTATGTGCAATAATGTGAGCAAATTAAGATTCCTAATAAATAAATAAAAAAAAAGGACGCTCCCGTTTACCTTTGCCTTTTATAGAGTCAGTAAGCCGGTCTAAATGTCTTTCGGTTACAGAAGCGTGGGTCTTGTAGTGCTTCTCAAGTTTATCCATTGCAATTTTTATGTACTCGAGTAGATTGTTAACGTGCAAGTGAATATTGGTGATGCTATATAGTTCTGACTTGTTCATATTTAGAGCCACTAGCGATAGAGACAAAGAATGATAGATATCCACTTCATCATCTCCAGGAACTTTTCTCTTGTGCACTTCTTGCTTAGCTCGAACGGTCATAGTACCAACATCAGGTGAAAGTTCAATATTTACAACAGTTACATCCTAAATATATATAAAGATATGAAATTCATCGAACCGTTTTTTTTTCTTTTAAAAAAAAAGAGAGAGAGGGGCTATATATGTATTGGCCATATTTATTACCTTGTCCAAAATCTTTCCAATGTCAATAACACCTGTGTAGAATACACCTCCAAGACTATATAAAGAACTAGGGGATAAGAAACAGTATTGATTCTGGTTTGTCTCTTTTCACCTCAGGTATATTTTTTCATCTCTAGTTCCTATTAAAAGCAGAGACATGTTGCTTTCTACAGTATTTGTAATGTCTGGCATCAATTCAATCTTTTTTCGGGTGGGCATAAGTGTACTTGTATAAAACAGTAGATTTAGTAACTGTGTTTATGCTTATTCAAATGTTCTATTTACATTGGTCCATCCGGAGCTATTTTGTTAAGGGCAGGGAGATGTTTTCTGACTTCGATCGCATTTGGATCAAAGCCATACTAATAAGTTGGTTGCAATGAATGTTATTTATACATACATATATATATGCATACACACACAATGGTATACTTGACTATGTCCTACTTACATTAGATACAAATGGGCTGGATATTTCATACTTTGCCCACGAAATACAAGATATTATTCCATCGCTTATGACCCGCGATTGAGCGTGATCTTTTAAGGAGCTTATCAAAGCTGGAAATGTGCAAGACACCCAAGTTGGGTTTGGAAACGCAATTCCGGTTCTCATAACTTTGCCGCTGTGATATGCTACCACAAGCTCTTGGCCTAATTTTTCATTTGTTTTAAGATATATAATTTCCAGTCAAGAAAAAAAATGTATAGAAATTTAGGATGCTTAATTTGAAATCACTGTCTTTTTTTTGTTGTTTTTACGGATCATACCATCAGGACGCCATGCAATTCCTACAATCCCATCTTTTGAAAATTCTTCAGACCACACAATCTCTCCATTTATGCGGTAGAGTGTCAAACTATTGTCTTTTAGCACTACGGCTGCAAGGTTCATTACAGGGCACTTTTCAATAAACTTTGCTTCCATTTCGAGAAGGACACCATATTCCTTGCAGAAAGATTCACTTTTCATATTTTCATAATCCATATGTTCTAATTTCACTTTGAGTTGATGTTAATCCTGGAGATTGATTTCGATTGAAGAAGAAAGAAAGAAAGAAAAACAAAAATGAATTACATTAGTACTGTTGTTGATAAACAAAGACTTTATATTTCTGTGTCTGTATTTTATTTTATTATATTATATTATTATTGTTTGCATAATCAACCCATATGACGTAGATCCAAGTAGTAATAAACTTTACCGGTTTTCTGGTTCGGAATATGGTACATCAAGGGCAAACAATTGTATAGCTAAATGTGAAAGGGTCCAAGGTATACCCTCTTGATGACTTTTATTTTATAGTGGCTATTTACTTCCCTTATGAGAAATGAGTGGTGATTATAATATTCTTACGATGAGTTACAAGTCGATAGAGTATCATATATCGTGATAAACGCCTTGTTAAGTATAACATTTCTTTTGTTTCGCTGTCTTTTATATATACATATTGATAAGATGTACAGATACAGTAGACTATGTCTTGTATGAAAAGGGTTATTACTAAACGTCCCAATCAAAAAAGTACTTTCCGTACACTACGGACAGTTAAAATGCAGGTACAAAGGTGCCCAGGCAGGGTACCTATTAATACAATCAATATGTATGCTAATTATATACATATCAATAGAGTTTTGATTCAATTTGACTCAAATTGCATAGTTCATTTAACTGTTCTCACGGTAGTATATAATTTACATAGATAAATAGCCTTTGAAGGCATTCCCTTTATTCCTAGAAATATAAGTATAATGTTGGCCAAGTCCTCCCTCCTAAGATTCGCTTTTTTTATATTATCTAATCTATTGGATAAACTATATCTATTTATTTTCCTTTCAATTGTTTGGAATCGTTTCCTTTACTATTACGCATCAATATCTTACCAGTCTCTGTCATATATATATATATATATATATATATACTTGATGAGAATTTGGGTTCTCTAGTGTATATCTTTCATTTATAAAATAAAGCTTGTCTTTGGTCAATTTAATAGGAAATTTGTCTCACAAACAAATGCATAGATATGCATTATACGTTTTTCGTTCTTAACTATCAAAACAACCGCATGTTCGGACTAGGTACCAAATGAAACCTCTTTGGTAAAACAACATTTCACTTTTTGTTTTTATTTTTATTTATTTTTAAAATATATTTCCAAGTAAAGATGCTTCACATTGCATTGTCCCACCTTGTACATATCTTGATCCGTTTCGATTGACCTTTTTTATTTTACTTTGAAGAGTTCTTATTGGAGAATTTTATGCGGGGGAGAACCCTTATTTAGATTGTTTTGACTATGGGTTGGCAGAGATTGGGGCTCACTTTGATTTTATACGAGCTTTTAACCAAGTATCTAGTATAGTCTCAAGATTGAGTAAGTAATTATACCAGTTTTCTATTTTCTTTTTTTTTGGTTATTACTAATTCGTTAATATCATCACTTTTAGTATACAATTCTCAGAATGGACATTGTTATTAGTATAAGGTATCAACAAGTGGTGCTCAAGACTTTGTTTTGTAAATTTGTAAAGGCAAGTCTAAGAAATAAATGAAACAAGTCATGTAGTGTGAACCATGATTTTTCTACCACTAAAATTACAAAAAAAAGGGCAGCTTTGTGTCAGTGTAACTTGCCAATGTGATACTTACACATACACATACGCATATATATATATATTTATATATGTATATGTACATAAATGCCATTTTGATTCTTGACATTATGTAGGTTAAAACTCCATGCATTTATTTCATTCATTCGTGTAAAGGTAAAGGAAGAAAGGGTAGCCATCTGAGACGTTGTTAAACAGCCAGTATGATGATTTATTAAAGTGTTTGACTTGAATAGCGTGATGTGACATGCTTCCCAATTGTTCATTGGTATTTTGATGCTAATATGCATGCACAAGTGGGCTAGACATAAATGTATATTTATATTTACAGCTTATTAAGCAATTACTGCTCATACAAGCCTACTGTTGTAATGCTTATTCTTATTACTAAATCAAATGTTTTAAGCCTATCTTTAATAAACATACTTTATTATTTACATGAAGCAACTACTTTTTTTTTATTTGAAAGAAAATGGACAAATAAGATCTGTTCAAATCTGACGCCCTTTCTTTCTTGCCCCGTGTCAAAATACGCCCTCTATACAAACAAACACACACACACACACACAAAATAACCCTTCTCCTGTGACCCGATCTGTCCCATTTTTTTGGAGTGGGATTCTAAAAGCAATGAGCCTGCATAATTTTTGTCTTTTTATTTATTTTTCTCCTAGGGCGAGCTTGAATCTTTAAATTTTCACAGGAAAAAGTATTGAATGCATACATGGTTAATGTCCCTTCCCCTTACACATATGATCGTTTCTTTTGTATGGAATATTGCTAATGGGTCAACCTTATGGATATACCATATATATATATTGTACAGACGATGATCTGCTTGATTAATACATGAATAATTACAAAAAAATAATAGACGACTTGGTAATCTGTTATTTGAAGGACAATCCTATTGGATCTTTTATTGCCGAAACAGATAAAAAATAATAATACGTGTTAGAGCCCATTCAACCATACGCTATATCCAAAGAATGACGCCGTCCTTAATGAAGTATATCTAAATGAAAATCTATTGAACAACTTATATCGAGAAGAGTAATTTTTTTTACAATGGCGTATTAAACATTGTGTTCAAGTGGATACAAAATTTCCAAAAAAAGTCAAAATCTCTACTGATTTCTCACAATAATGCTCAGATTCAAAGACTGTCAAGCCGTACTTGACTTGAACAAGCTAAGAGAAGATGTAGAAGACAAGTTCCAAAGTAAAGAAAGTTCTTGGTAAAATTGTTTTCGTTAAGAGTTGTATTTGGAGACAATTTAAACAGTGTAATCCACTATTGGATCAGATCAGATCATCTCCAAGAAACTTTTCAAACTAGAGAAAACCCCATTTTTATAGTAGAAATTTAAAGTTTTATTTATTAATACGATTTCAATCGGAATGTAGATTCCATTTTTAAAAGAGATAATGCTTCAGATTGTTGTTTGCTTGATCTCACACTTCTTTACAGATTCAGGGTGAGATTTATTGAATAAAGTGATAGGAATGATCAATTAGAAGAGACACAAAGAAAAGAAATTGGGTGAATAAGGATATCACTATATTTATTTGAGTCACCGTTATATCCTTTCCCTTTTTACCCTCCAGGTCCTTCAAGATCTCCTCTACGTCCCTTTTTATGCCCTTGTGCTCCTTTAACATGGCGCTATTACAGTGTACGACATGGTAGCTAGGCTACAGCGTGTTTTCTCATTAAGGATTCTTGGAGAAAATATTCCATATAGTCTTTCTAATAAACACGAGCTTAAATCAAGTATTTCGCCGAGCCTCTTTTACTCGTAAAAATTACAAAAGCAAATAAATAGAAAACAAGTGTGGTATATTGCTCTGTGACAGTAGAACAGAGTAGTGGCGGAGTTGATATTTTCATTGAGTTTGAAGCATTACAAAAAACAACAGCAACAGGAAAGAAAGTAATTGAAATGAAAGCAAAGGACTTTATGACAATAATAATACTGTAGATTGTAATGAATCAAATTACTGCAAGTCACTTTTGGTTTAAAAGCGCTACATTATATGTTATGTACATCTTACCAAAGCCTTGGTTTGCTATTCTTTTTTTTTTTCTTTTTTTTTTTACATCCCAGTCTGAGGTTTAATTTTCTTAAAAAAAATATATATAGTTCACACTTTACGCCAATAGAATCTTTAGCTAACTTTAAAATTGCCATAAATACGTTGTAAAGCAGTTCATGTGTAAGGTTCGGTTGGCTTTACGCTTTTGGTACCGGTTATTTCGGTTAGGAATGGTTTCTTTAGACTCTCTTGGGACCAAAAACAGAAAGAGAGAAAAAAGAAATTCAGGCTTTTGGGAGCACAAAATGACTCAATACGTCAACTCTGACTACTAAAATAAAAAAGAAATACAAGATGAAGGCACCCTAGGAAAACTTATAAAACACTAATTTATTTATTTATTTATTTATTTATTTAGAAAAAAAAATTGTGGGTATTTCAAGAGACGATTATTAATGATATACATTGGCCTGTTTGTGATTTGATCTGTTACTAAAGTAAATTAAGAAAAATAAAAAACTGAAGCAAAACGAGCTAATGGACAAATGAAAGACGATTTTAGAGAAATATTGATATATAAATCTATATATAACAATAGTAATGACAGAATCGGTGTGTAGTTTCCGCTAAAAAGTAAAATGATACTTGCAACATAAAGCCTACTGTAGTACTTTTTATAAATATAATCATTTACTTTAGAACCTTATTTTCATAGTTAGTGATAGGTAGAGCACAAGATGTTATTATGATACTTTGGACTGGTGTAGAGAACGAGGATTATTGTGGCGTATAAGAAATGGTTTCATTAATAAAATAAAAAGTCTGTGTGTTTTGCAACGTTTGGTTAACAGCGCACAAGACACTGCATCCTTAAATATGCAAAGACCAGAAAAGTAATAAGATGGACTAACGAGTACTTGGTCAATTGGAACGAATTATTTGAGTTTCAAGCCTATTTGAATCACCCGACAAAATGTGATTTTTTTTTGGTTGCAGTTATCACTAGAAAGACAGGGCTAATCAGCCACCAAAAAAGGACATTTTCTCATGACATTTTTCTTTTTGATTATGATTATATGTGAATATGAAAGGGCACGTCCATTATACTCAAAACTTCATGGCTAGCCGGGGGAACTGTACCTGAACATTCTAACTTGTTTTAGAGAACAGAGTACCCTTAATTGGCGCACTTTGGCCCTTATAAATATGAATCGGATAAAACGGACACTAATCTTTTTTTTTTCTCTTCTCTCTTTTCTTTCTTCCTCTAGTATCTTACCCTCGCCCCTTCTCTAAAGGACATTCTCTCTCCTTGAACTACAATGCCTAACAACGCAGGATGGAAACGATCTGATGCCGCGTCTTCACACAACGAAGAATTGGAACCTCTTGTTGCTGTTGAGTACCGTGTACTCTATGATCCAGGCAAGTTTACTTTTCTCTAGTCTGTTTTCAAATACGCTATAGATATTTTCATTATTATGTTTATATAATCCTTTAATACGTCAAAACGCAAACTTTCCTCCCAAAAAAGAACACATACCCCTTCCTCTCCTTTTCTCTTTGTCTCTGTGACATTCATTATTCCCGTCTTTTGTGTACTGCCACCAACTCTTCTAATTCGGTGCTTATCTATTCTGGATGAAGCCGAAGGAGGAGGAGGAACGAGGGGGGGAAGGTGGAGTAGAAAGAAGAAGAAAAAAAGAAATTTAAAGGGAATCTTATTTATGTCATTGATTATGATCGCAATATACTCCACAGCTATTTAAACAAATAAAATAAAGAAAAGAGCCATAAGCACACACGCATATATATATATATATATTTCTTCTTCTTCTTCTTCTTTTACTGGATCCCCCATTCTGTCCTTTCTGTCCTTTCAATATTTTTTTTCTACCTTTTCTTTCTTTCTTTCTATGCCTCCTTCAGTATTAGAATCTTCTCCGCTTCAAACTACTGGTCCCATCAAATTCAATAATGTGAACCATCAAAAGAACAACTCACTAAATCTTCAAGACTTTCCAAATTATTCAGATCTCGAGAATGCCAATGAAGGAGGAAAATACAACAGGTTCTTGCGTACCATAAAGCAGTGGAGATTCCAGGTAAAGCAAAAAATAATAATAATATATATATATTTTAAAAAAAAAAAAAACTTCCGTACTAATATATATTTATCTTTTCGTGCCCTAAAGCATCGGGAATTCCTAGCAGAGTTCATTGGCACATTTATTCTTGTGCTACTGATAGATGGCGTCGCTGCCGAACAGACCCTGTTTGGAACCAAGTCATGGCTCACATCTTCATTTGGCACTGGTAAGTTGTTTTAAAAGGATACAAGAGAGAGAGAGAGAGATGGTTAAAATGAAGATATTTAATGAAACATAAATATATTCTATTATCTAGGCCTTGCAGTGTTGTCTGGAATCTGTTTGTCTGGCCATATTTCTGTAAGTCAATAATATACAATATTTTATCAACAAGAGGTCATAGTGCTAACACTCTCTGTTTTTTCTTTTTATTAAGGGAGGTCACATTAACCCTGCTGTTACTTTGGCTTTCTGGGCATTCAGTGGGTTCCCTACTCGCAAGGTTCCGGTCTACATCACAGCCCAAATTGCCGGTGCATTTACTGCCGCAGCTGTATTGTACTCCGTCATTCTGCCGGCTATCACAGAGTTTGATGGTGGTGTTCGTCAGATCGAGGGCCCCCTGTCAACTGCTGGAATCTTTGCCACATACTCGCCTCTCTATGTTGGCACTGGTGCTGCTGTTGCCTCCGAAGTTGTCGGAACTGCCCTGTTGCTGCTGATCATCATGTCCAGTGGCCACCCTAACAACCTGCCCTTCGTCACTTCCCAAGGGTTTGTAATCGGTATTGGTGTCATAATCATCTGTCTCAGCATCGGATATACCTCTGGATTTTCTCTCAATCCAGCCCGTGATATTGGTCCTCGTCTCTTTACTGCTTTGGCTGGCTGGGGCTTTGATGTCTTTACCGTCCACAACTACTATTCTCTTGTTCCCATCTTTGCTCCTCTTCTTGGAGCCATGATCGGTGCACTCACCTTTGTGATCTTTGTAGATCAATAAGTCTCTAAAGAACCTTTACTATATATCTTTTCTTTTCTTTATTTACCCTTTCCACTTTAACCCTTCATTACTGTCGTACAAAAAAAAGAAGAAGAAGAGTATGTAACATTTTTCCTTCTATTCCTGTGAAAATAATGTAGATAGCACTCGAATAAAATTAAACCAAAAAAATAAAATAATATGAATCGATCAATTCTTTTAAAGATTCTCAAATACAGTTAAATACAATACAATTAAATACAGTTGAATAAAATACATTCTACATGGACTGCTTCTATTTCTTGCTAAACCATCCTCCCCCAGACTTCTTTTCTTCTCCACCCTTCTTGGGGATTTCAAGCTTAACAAATTTGTGAGTGCCATCCTGCGATTTTTCAACCACAAAATGCACTCGTCCACCATCCATGACCTCATCATTCTCATTTGCCTTTGCGATCAAATTAACCACCTTACGCTCTACTTCATACTTGATACTGCGTGCACCATATCGAATGTTGTATCCCTGTGCCAGCACATCCACCACATCATTATCCCAGCTCAATTCAATCCCATGACGCGACTTTGCCTTTTCAGCCCAGCGTCTCAACTCCTTTGCCGTAATCTCTCGGAGCTCATCTTCACTGAACGGCAAAAAGAAGAGGACTTCATTGATGCGACCTAGAAACTCATCTCTTCGGAAGTGATCGTACAGAATTGGATAGATGACTTTTTCGATGAACTGGCGCGACAATGAAATGCTTTCGTCAGTCGTTGCTCCTGTTGCCTTGTTGGTCTCAGTTTTTGCTAAAGACCCTGAAGACTCTGCTGGCGAAATACCGACTCCGGTTGCTGTGGCAGTCCCGGTGGACTGGGCATCGCGAGTAACAGAGGCTTCTAATCGAAGTAGCTCGGCTTCGTCGGCAATTTCATGCTGAGCCAAGTTTGAAGTCATGATAAAGATTGCATCCTTGCACTCTACTGTAGTACCCTTTCCGTCTGTGATACGGCCTTCATCAAATAGTTGCAGCATAACAGTCAGAACATCAGGGTGTGCCTTGAGATTTGTGTACAAAAAAAATGATTATTATTAAATATACATCATTTATTTTTCTTCTTCTTTCAATTCTACTCATAACACTCACCTTTTCTACTTCATCCAATAACACAACAGCATTTGGACCTATTTAATATGAACACATAAAAGTATTAAATAATTGGCTAAAGAATATAGTAATTAGACTTACACTCTTTTAGCTTTTCTGTCAGTTGTCCTCCTTCATCATATCCCTTTATTAAATAAGAAAAAAAATATCGAATGTAAGCAATTATCATTGTCTTGCTTTTCTTTTCTTTTTTTCAGCTAATAATTCAAGATTCATTTACCACATATCCTGGAGGAGAACCAATAAAACGGGATACATCATGCTGGTTAAATAGATAAATGTATATTAGACATATGTGTCATTTTGTCAAAAGCATATTGTCTCTCTCTCTCTCTTTTTTTCCCTTCATTTATTACCTTGTGCTGGAACTCGCTCATATCAATACGAACAAATCCTTTGTCTAGTTGATCACCATGCAAATACTCCACCAAAGCTATAAAACAAAATTCTCTCTTTAATTAGTAAAAGAAAACCACTTTATCAAAAGAATAACAAATAAACACTTTTTTTTTTTTACCTTTGGCCAATTCAGTCTTTCCTACTCCCGACGATCCACAAAACAAGAATACAAGAGGATGCTCTTCATCGTGCCAGCCATTCTGCTTGCGCCGGATAGCACTTGCCAAGGCATGGATTGGACCCAATTGGCCGACGATTCGATTCTTTAATGCTCCTTCCAAAGGATGTTTCTTTCGATACTCCTTTTCTTTTTGCATCCGCTCCTTCTTCTTTTGGTCTTCGTAAGCAGCCTTGTCGACCGAGTAGCTTGCCTCTTTTTCTCGGAGCATGTATTCGATCTCTTCATTGTCTTCGCCAGTGTATCTCTGGACATGGTAAAGATACTCACGTGGAGTAAGCCCACTAGAGTTCGAGATCAAAGGATCCGCGAGATTGGCCAACAGTAGCTGTACCACAGTCGGATTGCCAATAATGACAGCGTAGTGCAGAGCAGTATAATCACGGTAATCACGGAATGGCATCAGTTCGCGCGAGAAGTCGGTCTGACGAAGTGCGGCCTCTTGGTTAGTACGAGGAATATACTGGTCTACCTCATTAGGATCTAAATACATAATACATATATGTAAGTGAATCGGTTTATTGATTGATTGGTTGTAGTTTTCTTTTTTGCTGTGCTTTGTGTGTAAAGAATTCTTATTTTATTTTACCTGCTCCTTTTTCTAACAAAAGTCTAACTGCTGGCTCATTATCTTGAATGACAGCCACTTGCTACAATTTTTATTAGGTTGATACGGTGTATTATGTATAATAGCTACAATGGTTTACCAGAGGTGTCCATCCTCCTTGGTGACGGGCATTAGGATCAAATGTAGGGTCTTTGATAAGCCTAATACAAAAAATACAAAGAAAAAGAAAGAAAGAAAGAATCAATATCTTGATGATTTATATAGAAACACTTGATTTCTTACTTTTGAAGAAGTCCAATATCATTGCGAACAATGGCTTTACAGACTCTATTGCTCAGATCTGTGTAGATATTTTGAAAACGCATATATTTGTATATTTAGATTATTTGAGTTCAACCAACCAATAATAATAATAATCGAGAATTGTATTATAATTCTTTAGACTACGGGTACTTTTTATCTATATATCTTTTGCATAATCTTTGTTAAAAAAAACAAAAACAAAAAGGAATTTTTTTTTTTAGCTGTTACCACTTATTTCAAGTGCATAAACGGTGTTGTGGTTGGCAACAACTGCTCCTACACTAACAGTAGCACCAGCAGCTACTGCAGAAGCCACGGCAATACGACTACTCCAGTGACTATACTGAGATGCAGAAATCTTTTGATGGTGATATCTTGCCACCCTTGTAAAGCGCATTATTTCTGGTTTTGTATTCATGGGTCGACTTAAACCAGTCAAAAGGCGTGGTGTTTCGAGACTTGTCTTTACCAGCCCTGCTACACTTGCCAACAAGGGTTTTGTTTTTGGTAAATGAGTTCTCCACATGTTGTGTCAGCAATGAGAAAAGTATAAAAAAAGAAAAAGGAAACAGAGAGAGAGAGAGAGAGAGAACGAATAATTAAATTTAATAATTGATTAATTGATTAATTAATCTCCATTTCTCTTTTATAGTCCAAATATTACCGGACATTTTTTTTTTTTTTTTTTACTTTCTGTCTGCCTGTCTGTCTGTCTGAAATATCCAAAAGCGGAAATCAAAGTCACGATTGGTTATCGTTTTCAGAAATGGGTAAACACTACCCAGGTTCTTTATAAGTCTTGTCTTGTTTGTTCTTGGCACAACACAAAAAAAAATAATGTCATTCTTGTCACAGTTCACACGATCCGTATTCCAGCAGGCACGACCACAGAACCCCATGATGGTTGCCTTCCAGCACCAGACCATCAATTCTCCCATCCTCAACCTCGTACGTACAATGAAAGTACGATCGTCAGTAAAGAAGATCTGTGACGGGTGCTCGACTGTCAGACGTAGAGGAAAATTGTTTGTAACCTGCAGCAAGAACAAGAAGCACAAGCAGCGTCAGGGATAAAAGAACGAAAGAAAGAAAGACGCACACATACATCAACTAAATAAACAAAGTTTGGCGAAAAAAGGACCTAACCAAACAACCAAACAACTAGACCACCAACCAGCAAATCAACCAAAAAAAAATAAATAAATATGAAATAAATAAAAAAAGAGGGTCCCTGAAACAATGATAGAGAAGAAGAAAGGAATAGATAGATATATATTTTTTGTATATAAAAAAAAACACACGCAGACTTTTGGGTTGAAACATAATTTTTGGATCTAAAGAGTAGTCTTGACACTTTCTAATCCTATGCCGGTCACAGCAATATGGATTTGGCCACTGTAGAAAGTAAAGGAAGAAATTCCAAAAATGAATCAAAATGTGTAAATTGACAAGAAGAAAAGAATATGAAAGAAAATGACTTACTTGTATTGTACCAAATCCATGGCAGAAGGGTCAGGAACATCCACATAAATGGCATCTGCCATATCAAGAGATGCTCCATCCTTGCCATGGTCCGCTATCTCCCATCGATTCAATCTTTGATCAGTAGAAACAGTAAACACCGTCTTTCCAATAATATTTACACCTTTAAATAAATAAATAAATAAATGAATAAATGAATAAATGCTGTACATGTTGTATGCGTGCTTTTCTTTTCTTTTTGGGAATTTTTACCTGTGACAGAAGAAGCATGTCCATTTGGAATAATAAAAGGTTTTCCAACAGCCTCAAATGGACATGTATTTACTACAGCAGCAGCTACAGCATTGTCTTCACCACCAGTAATGAACAACAGATGCTTGGAATCTTTTTTTTTTTTTAAAAAAAAATGGTAATAAGAATACTAAATTAATAATCACACATATACTTTCTAGAAAAATAATTTAAAGCTTACCTTTGTAGGTCGTAACTTGAAGAGCATTCACACCTGACATGTGAGCACTGTAATAAAATACAGGTTCAGTCAATTTGACAGCAGGTTTTGTAGGATCCACTTCCAGATCAACATGATTAAGAGCATCATAAAGAGACTCGCTTATATCCCAACATGCAACTCTACAAAATAAATTAAAAACAATTAAGAAAATGTATATATATATATATATATATATTCATTTATACCTTCCATCTGTTGCAGAAGTAAAGAACAATAGGCGATCACGCCCTTGTTCGTCTAAAGGATAGTTGAATTGAATTGAATTGAATTGAATTGAATTAGTATTAATTCAGAGACCTATACTATGTTAATATTATGCATATTTATTTATTTATTTCTTACCTGGAATAATTATATGTTCAATCTGAAGAATACACTTGGCATGCCAAGTACCATCTACAACAAGTGAGAACTTGCGAGTCGTCTCATTAAATAGCCAGATCTAATTAAAAGATTAATCAGTAAAAAAGTAATTCGAACATGTATATTTATACACGGTTCGCAAAGTTTGGTTGTAACTTACTCTGATCATAGAGTCAGAATAGACAGCACCAACCAAATGAAGTCCGCGTGCGGCATCTACAAGAACAACAGTAATGTCCATAATTCTGGTTTCACTTGTCTCACTAAAGAAATCAAGAATATATTAATATTAATAATGATAATGATAATGATAATGATAATGATAATGATAATATTAACGGCTATGAGTTTTGATAGCTTGATATATGTATATGTATATATATATATATATATATATATATATAGTAGTAGTAGTAATATTTGCCTCACAAAGGGACATGTTGCCCACTCAAGACAATGTACACTCAATGGAATCATACTATTGGGTGGAGTAGCTTGTTTTGCCTCGATCTTCCAGCATCGAAGTTCTTCGTGAGCACCACTGGTGAAAAGAAGTGTGGAAATGCCTACATTAAAATCAAATCAATCTTTTGTTAAATAAAAAGAAAACCTTGATATATATACATATATATGTATGTATCGGTGTGTGCATTTAGCTGCCTGTACCTTTACTCCACTCTATACTCTTGATAGCAGAAGTATGTTTTCGGATGGTAGCAAGTGTAACGAACTTTGAATCGGATGATGGCATATCTATGATTATAATTATTATTGTTTTTGTTGTTGTTAATATTACCAGTAATGAGCACAACCGAAAAAGAATTCCTATATATATATTATATATATATTATATATACTTTTTAAAAAGCTAAATAAACCTTGTAGGGCTTACATTGTTGAAGTCTGAGAATCGTATCTTCACCACCTGTAGCAAACAACAGAGGTTCTGGTGCAGGACTATCGGGAAACAGCTCTAGACCAAGTTGTTGTTATTATTATTTAAGCCGAAATATATATATATATATAGATAGATAGATAGATAGATAGATTGCTGTCCAACTTACTCATGTATCGAATAGCACGCACATCTCTCCCGTGGTAATTGTCCAACAGAATGCTTTCATTAAATCCACCACTAATACTCGATCCGTCTCTAAAGTAAGAATATAGCTATTGTTGAAGCAATAATAACAGTAATAGAATAATAAGCAACTCTTTTCTCTTTATTTTGGTTAAAAGAATTACTTACCACCTCTTTTCGAATAAAAGCAAATGTTGCAGTATTCAACTTTGCGTCGCGTGTAATGAATTGCCATCGACGGTGAGCACCTCCGCAAGCAACAGACATCATCTACACGCGTTTCGATTTATAAGCTTACAGAACCATCTTATCTAATTTTGTATATGTATTACCTCAAAGTTCTTTTGTTCGTTATATACAAAGAATCTCTTGCGATAGAAGCCCAGCAAAAGAAGTTGGCCGTCTACAAAAATGGCACCTTCCAGCCATCCTTTTGTGACTCTGTTACGATAAACCTTTTCAAGTACCAAATCCTTGGTTTCGGTTATAGTGTCGCCTCGACTAGCAATGCCAAGTTGTGTTTCCTCGGTGTTGATGATCGTTTCTTTCTCCAAGAGGTTTCTGAGTCTATATTGGATGTAACCTCCATCTCTTCCTGTTGTCCAGAACAGGATATCTTCAGAACTGTCTGTGAGATCCTTTGGCTTGATCACGACTGAGCTCACACATTGGCGTCCGTGGGTTCTTCTCAGCTGAATCAAGGGTATTACTGGCATGATTTCTTCTTTCGAAGGATTTCCAAGTCCTGGAAGTCTGTAGATGAGAAGAGCAGATTCACGGGATCCACAAATCAACAGGCCTTGTTGCTCGGTTAATGCAGTGCAGACAATAGTCGTACGCTCGATAGGGAGTTCTAGTTGATAAAGAGTCTCAAAGGTAGGCTAATAACAACAGCAACAGGTACACACATGTTAGTATTTGATATAACTATGAGTAATTTAGTAAGCCATAAATACATACCTCGGAAGGAGCCCTGATATTCAATCTGTGCATATAGACCTTTCCGTTGTAAGCATGAGAGATGATGTAGAATACATTTTTGTCTATTGTTATTTGTATTTGATTTTATTTTATTTTTAATAAGACAAATTAGTTATGATAGACTATACGGTATTACTTTAACGTTTATTTAATTTTTGTTAAAAAGACATACCTGTAGAGGCTTCAATAAACATCTCAAAAATCTTTTGCTGGTGGACGGCTACCTTGACAGGCTCAAACGAACGATCGGTGTTAAACATCAACAGATGGCCTCCCATACTGCCTGCTACAACAAGACGTCCACAAGAAGATGCTTGGAGCATAGCATATCCACGATAATCCTGATCACTGTGGACTGATTTCCAAGTACCAGGTTCGGTAGAAGCATCGAATTGGAGGAAATGACTGAAATATGTTTAACAGCTTAGTTTCTTTTAACATATAGGCATAGGTATAATACAAGACGATATAATTTAACGTACCCGTTGTTGGTAGCAACTATTGCTTTTTTGTCACTAGCCAGAACAAAGTTACGAACATAGTCATCTGTGAACTGAGGTGGGAGGGCAAGACAAGCCAAATCATCTTCAGATTCTAGTAAAATTATTAATATTGTTAATATTAATTATTATTATTTCTTTTTCTTTCTTTTTTCTTTTTTTTTTTTGGGGGGGGGGGATGTTATAACAAAATTAAAATAGTTTCTTTTCTTTTTTGCTTTGAGTCCCCCCCCCCCCCCCCCAAAAAAAAAAAAAAAAAAATTCGATATTTACCAATCTTGTTTTTTTTTATTGACACAAGGGACCACAAGCGGATACCAGAATCCTGACCACCTGTAGCAACCATCTTGTGTTCCGGACTAATCGCACAGCTCCACACGTTCTTTCCTACGTGGCCTTCCCAGCAAGCCAGGCAGTCAACATCCGAGGCGTTTTCTTCATCTTTACCGGTCAATAAACCGTTCTTCCACACTCTACATGTCAAATCCTTTTTATGTTTGTGTTTCTTTTATAGTAAGCAAGACAAATCCAGACCATCTATTTTATACATACCTCTGAAATGCTGACAAGATACTCATCCACAAATTGACAATCCCAAACACGAGCTGTGTGTCCAAAGATGATACAAGGATTTGGTATTCTAGAAAAAGAAAAAGA
Source organism: Phycomyces blakesleeanus NRRL 1555(-) (assembly GCF_001638985.1). Classification (NCBI taxonomy): domain Eukaryota; kingdom Fungi; phylum Mucoromycota; class Mucoromycetes; order Mucorales; family Phycomycetaceae; genus Phycomyces; species Phycomyces blakesleeanus. The sequence continues at coordinate 750,165 of NW_017265137.1, read as the reverse complement.
AAAGGTAAAATGATAATATTTTGTACTTTGTGTAATTCTTTATTTCTTACCTTCCTGTAGAATCTTCTTTCAAAGGCCAGACTCGGATTGTTCTGTCGTCTGACACACTTACTAGCATTGAATTGTCTGGACTAAACCGAACCCCAAAAATAACACCTTCATGGCCCACAAGTTTGTGGGACACTCGACCATCTCCTTCCTCGTCTCTTTCGCTAACTTTCCAGATATGTACCTGATTGAATACTGTTCCTGAAGCCAATTGAAGAGACGCGAGTGTGTGGCCAGAAAAGCGTGCAGAGTACAGAATGCATCGAACCTGACATTGGATTTGGTAAATACGCTCCGGAGTACTAGTGCTAATGTTGTAAATCTCGACGTAATTGTGGGCGTATGCAAGTGCAATTTCAAAAGGTACTTGATCCCATTGGTCTTGCTATTTAAATATATATATATTAATATATATATATTTATTTATTTACTGATAAGCACATTAATAATCACTTGCATTTTCTGGCTTTAACCACTGAGCGTCCATAATCCAGTCAGGAAAAGGTCCATATGCTTGAATTACTGAGATACTAAAGCAGAAAAATAGATAAAATTAGGTTACATACATTTATTTCAATTCGCTCACTCATTCATTTATTCAATAATACATATTTGTATCTGCATTGAATTTTAATTACCTGGCCTGGTTTTCAGAGACGTTCAATTGAACTATACTCAAAAATTTCGAGCCATATATAGCTAGTGTTCTTGATTCTGTTGATCCATTGTATACAACCCGAGGAACTTTATATGCATTTTAATATTTTGTATAATGTAAAGAAATATATATATATATATATATATATATATATATAATAAAAACTTGTATACTCATATATTTACCAGGAACAATACGATGGATTCTATTGGCTGGCAATACCTCTTCACAAGCCAAAAGAGATCCCGTCTGGACATTGTATACTTTCAAGAAAGGACCATGTCCTGCTACTAAAATAGACTCGCTGTGGAAAGTCAGGCTGGTTACAATACCAGCAAAAAGATCCTTTTGCATCGGCTTTGAAAAAAGAAAAAGAAAAATTATTTATTTATTTGTTTAATTGTTTAATTGTATATAGGCATTCATTTGCATGGCCTAAATCATAATCCGGGATTCATCATTGAGATTTCTGGATTTTTATTTTATATTTACCTCTTCGTGGACCGGAAATAAGCTCATGGTGAAAGTGTCAATGATCCTTTTTGGCGTCCTTGGTTCCCAAATAAAGACAGAGAATCTTCAAAGGTTCAGTCTCAGACTAGATGCGTATATGATATATCTTATATAATAAAAGACAGGAAAATGCATAGATAATGTATTGTGGTGTGTGTGTGTGTGTGGCTTGTGCGTATTTTATTTTTCTTTAAAATAAATGTACAAAAATCATGCAAGTTAAATGCAATACAAAGTACACCGCAAAGTAGAAATGATTGAGTAAAGAAAATGAAAGATATATGTTGAATATAAATATATATATATATATATTTCCTTTAGTAGAAATTCAATTGAACTTTTATCCAAGTACTTTATACATACTAATCTATTCCATATATTGTCTATTGAGATTACCATAAAATGTGGTAGGGAAAAGGCAGACTTGATTACCAATAAATAACGTATAGATTTGTGTATACTTGGAGGATTGGTTAATTGAAAGATACTTCTTTAACGAACTTTTAAAGAAGTCGACGCCGTGGAATTTATCAATTACTACACAAGTCTTTAGAATCGTACGCCCAAATATGTTTTGTTGAAATTAAACCAATTTATTTTATTTTATTTTATTTTTGAAGAAAAAAAAAAAGAGATATAATTGCTTGATTTCTATGGGCCACCCTGCCCTACACACACAAAAAATTTTCTCCCCCTTATATATATTATGTACAAAATAAGAAGCCTTGTTATAAGTCTTGGCTCAAAGGATAAAAGACTTGATTGTATTTAATTTCATTCTATTCTGTTTAACTTTCTTTTTTTTTTTAAATCTTTTTTTTTTTTTCTTAATTTTTTTTTTATCCTTTTGGTCTTGGAAATTCATGACGCCAGCAAACGTGACTTGCACCAAGGGTAGGAAGTATGTCGCGACAAAACACAAGTGTGTTTTCAACCGTATCCGGTAAATTGCACTATCTTAAACGTTATGGCCCTTCGCACGACGACCACCCGACTCTTGAATGCACGTCTCGCCGCTGCCAGCAGACCCTCTATGCTGGTTGTTCGTGCTCAGTCAACCTTGAACACCGGCAAGGTTGTTGAGGATCCCCAGATTGGCGACTACCCCAACCTTCCTTACAACAGCAGCCAGGCCCGTGGACCTTTTGGCTGGTGGGATCCCCAGGACAAGCGTAACTTTGGCGAGAATGTAAATGAGGATTTTGGATGAATAAGAGACGAGATTATCTTTTTTTATTATTATTATTTTTATTTATTTTAGATTGGGGTTATAAATGATGACTGACATTATATAAATGTGTGTCTATTGTATGTTGGATGGGATGTGTATATGAATAACAGGTTCATGAAGAAGACGAAATTATGGGTGTCTGGGCTCCTGATCTGCATACATACAGCCCTTACAAGGCTCTTGCTCAAATTGGTGTGTTCTTTGCTTCAATGGCTGCTTTTGCTGGTTTCATCTACAAGGTTAACCCCGAGCGTCCTGTGGTGAGTATTATATAAATGTATTTGTGATATAGCTAGGAAGAAAAAGGGATTATAAAATGAAATGAAATGCAATGCAATTTAATTTAATTTAATATAATAAAATTTAATTTAATTTAATTTAATAAAAATAATAATTTGGAATCTAATGTTCAAAATACCACAATAGATCCAGCGTACTTATCCTTTTGGTGGATTGACCGAGGAACTTGGTGCTCGTGAGGCCGATATCCGTCCTCGTGGAGTAAGTTGATGATAATAATGACAGCATTAATAATTGTATTTGATATTAACCTTTTATTTTATTTTATTTTATTTTATTATCAATTTCTGTTAAAAATTATTATTTCAAATAAAAACCTAACAGGCTCGTACTGAGTAATGCTTTTATTATTAGCTTATTTTTTATATATAATTTTTTTTGGTAATAAAAAATAAATAAAAAACTATATATACAAATTACATTTAAACATATTTGTGCGTTTGTGTGTATAAAAATATATATTGTGTGTAAATTGCCGTTTAACCTACTAAAAAAGAAAATCTAGAAAAAATACCGTTAAAAATGTGCGTAGATCTATTAGAGAAAAGGAGAGACTGCGAGATTTGTGTACCCAGAATAGCAGAATACTAGAGAGGTTTGTTAGTTGTCCTCCTCTAAACAGAGAGATTGGGAATGAGATCGGACTTGTGACCACTTAACATTCTACAAGAGAAGGTTCTAAAGAAAAAGACCGATGAGAAGTCTTTATTTTTATACTTACAAAGGTCGGCCAGTTCCGCTAATTTTCCTCTTCTTCCTCCTCCTCCTTCTCCTTGTTTTCTTTGAAAATCATGAAGATAATTCCAATCCAGGCCCTTGAAAACAACTATTCTTATATTCTCATTGATGAAAAGACAAAAGAAGCAGCAGTTATTGATCCTATGGAGCCTATCAAAATTTTGAATGTCATTAGTCAAACCGGTGCAAAATTATCGAGGTTTGTTCCAAAAAACAAAATAATTTGTCTATTTATCTTTGAAGCATCAATACTAATAAAGAGACAAACAAATGTATTATGATACCACAGTGTATTTACTACTCATCATCATTGGGATCATGCAGGTGGAAATATTGAGCTGGTAGGCAAGTATTTTCTGTGTGAAACAGTCGAATGATGTTAATTTATAATGAATTTTATTCAATGTAGCCAAAAAACCCGGGTTAGCGGTTTATGGTGCCGATGCTCGTATTCCGGAGATCAACTATGTTTGCAAAGACCGTGAAGAATTCAAGCTTGGCTCACTGGATATCACACCGCTGCATACTCCTTGTCATACAAAAGGACATGTGTGCTATTATGTGGTCGATCCAGCAACAAATGAAAAGGCCGTATTTACTGGAGAGTAAGCTATCATTACTATCAATATAAATAATAATAATAATAATAGACTGATAAACGACATACACATCTACTAAACCAATCTCTAGCACTCTATTCGTAGCTGGAATTGGCAAATTTTTTGAAGGCGATGCCAGAGACATGTACCGAATTCTGTTTCATGTAATAAACAAGTTACCAGATGATACCTGGATCTATTGTGGACACGAGTACACAAGAGATAATTTAAAGGTAATAAATACACACACATACATACATACATACATACAAAGGGAAAGAATGATTTTGTGCGTATATTATTATTATTATTATTATTATTAACTATTTGTTTTCTATATATTATAAATAATAGTTTGCCTTGACCATTGAGCCACAAAATGAAGCACTTCAGGCAAAGTGGGCTTGGTGTCAAGATAAGCCAATCACGGTACCTTCTACTATTGGACAAGAGAAGATGTATAACCCCTTTCTACGTGTAAATGAACAGTCTCTCCAAATGGTAGTGGGGAAGAGTGATCCAGTCGAGGTGTTGCATTCTCTGCGGGAGATGAAAAATAACTTTCGCCTCATGTGAATTATATACAAGTCCCCCTTCCCCTATTACACACAACCACACAACATTCAGCTCACACGCAAAAAAAACAAGCACAAGCACAAGCACAAGCTCAAGCTCAAGCACAAGCACAAGCACGAGCACAAGCATAAACACAAGCACAAACACAAGGACAAGCACGCATTTATAATACTTCTATAACTTAAACATGGTGTGAGTGTGTAAAGAGAGAGAGAGCGAAATCCATATCATTTACTTTTGTACAGACCAAACTCACAATACAGATTCATTTATACTTTTAATAAGAGCTTATAATTTTTGATACAAATTTATATATATATATAAAAATATACATATAAAAAGTACAATTTATTAATTCGATCAATATACAATTTTTTGTTTTTATTTATATATTTGTTAAGCAAAGAAATATACTTGCGTATTCACATAAAGGGGGGGGGGGGGGTTTAAAAAAAAAAGAAGGAAAAAATTTGATATCCTTAAACATCATCAAGGGCAATACGTCCATCTCTGCGTCTCTTCCACCAGATATACATAAAGTAAATTAGGTATGCAAGAATGGCGGCTCCCATCATGACACCAAGTACGATAAAGATCACACTCCACCAGGAAAGTCCACTGACGGAACTATCATCATAGGGCATCAATAGACGGTCAATCTCGATAACACCGCCACCAGTTGAGGATCTTCCGACATCAGTTACATCGGCACCCTCTTGAAGACTGCCCTTGACACTGACCGAGTATCCCATGGGTGTAGTGCGGATCACAATCTTATCATCATTTGATAGCAAGGTATCAAAATCAACACCCGCCAAGGTAATCTCGCGGTGGATATCATTATCATTGTAGGTGCTACCCATGTCAAACAACGAGTCATCGCGCTTGCCGTTCAGCATATTCACACGTGGGATAAGGGTAGGAAGGATGTGGAGTTTGACAACACGCTTCAACTTCTCATGATCATTAATCAGTTCCTCGAGATCGATCTTGGAGATGGCCTTGTCGGAAGGAGCAAGGATGGTGTAGTGTTCGTTGGGTCCGTCCAGGATTTCCTTGCTGAGATCCACGCGGCGCAGGAGATCCAAGAAGCTGGTGCTGGTCTGGGCAGAAAGAAGGTCTCGGTTGGTCACCTCGAGGGACTTTGGCAGCTCGACACGGTCAATCTTGTGCACAACACCGTTAGAGACCAGGGTATCGTATTCAACAATCTTTGCAATAACCGATCGATCAGACCCATCGGCGGCTCCAGACCCACGCAGATAAATTCCATCTCCTGTTTTGTTCAGGACGAGATCAGAGCCTTGCAGAGTAGTAACCTTGTGCTCGCCCTTCTCGGTCTCGGCACCGTAAAACAGGCGCTTGACAGCATGAAACTTGATGAGTTCCTGCAATTTGTTCTTCGAGTCGGGGTGTAAAAGGTGCTTGTAAAGCAATCCAAGACGTCCAAATGCATCATTTGTAGGTGCAAAAAGAGTGATTCCCTTTGCGTCGGTGATAACGTCCTCGGATGAAGAAGCATAGATTGCAGCCACGAAGGAAGACAGCTCAAGATCGACAGGAAGGCGTCTGAGGGGATCACGAGGGAGGTCAAGGGGACGGTGGATTGGGTACATGATGCTCTCTTTGGAGTTATCTATGATAAATGAACATAAATATATCAATATAAGTTTTGATAAGTTTTGAAAAGTTGACAACTTACATGGTGAACCAGCTGTTCCTGAACGACCAAACTGGATGTTTTGTTTAAGAGCATCGTCTTGATCATTTACATGGACACGGAGACGTTGCTTTGCATCACCAAGCTGGTCGGTAGATTCGGTCTGGAGAAGAGCACCGTTTACGAAATCCTTGGGGTTGTAAACACGGTCAATGATGTGGTACTTTAGCCATGAGACAGTTTCTTTTTTAGAGAGATCGGTGGTCTCCAAAGCCTCATCAGTGGGAACGATGAATGTGTAGCCACGAGTGTCGGCCTCTTTGAGATAGTTACCGAGACCATTATCTTCCAAAAGATTGACAAACTTGGTGGCATTCATGGCAAGCATAGTCTTGCGAGTATCAAAGTCCCAGAACTTCTTTGAGGGAAGAATTGAGCCTTCAAGGTAGTGAATTACACCTAAGAATATTATTTATTTATTTTCATTTGTTTTGTTTTTAGTATATTATTGTTTATTGTCAAAAGTTGGTTATTTGTATAAATCATACATACCATTTGAGACCAAGATATCAGAGCGAATGATACGGACACCGTTGACGGTAATCTTGCCATGCTTAGTTTTAGTGATTTCAAGATCCTCACCCCATGTCTTGAGTTGGCTGGTGCCTTCAGGAATCTCGTGTGTGTAAAGAAGAGAGTTGTGGATCTGATGGCCCAAGAATTTCTTGAGATCGTCTTTAGCAGAGGGGCTGTGAAGGTAAGACTTTTGTTTGTCATCAAGTCCGTCCAGGTTATCTTCGGCAGTAAAGATTGTGTAGCCGTCTGAATCACTTAGTTTGTAGATCAGGTCGGTCTTGGAAGCAAGTTCATTAAAGCTGTGAAGATCTTTATCCTTTTGCAATGCTCGATCTATTAAAGAATAATAATGTTATAAAATATATTAAGACAATATCATGTATTTAATGGTTTAATTATATAGTATAATATCAAAATAAAAATAAAAAGAGCTATAATGTCTTGACCAAGTTTTGTCTTTATGTCTTTATGTATATGTATATATATTACTATTTGTTATTATTAATATTAAGCGAGGAAACTTACCCAAATCCAACGGCGCTGTCAAGAATGTATCAATACTGTGAACGACACCATTGTCAGCCAAAAGATCACGTTCTTTGATTTGTATGTTTCCGACATAGATGCCATTGTCATCTACGTTAACCTTGATCATCTGGGGAATTTCGTTTTTGTAATATAGACTCTTGAGTAGCTGGCCATCGTAGAGGTTTTCGGATTCAACAGCAACAGGCAGAATGTGGTACAGAACATCATTTGTGGTAATCTTGCGAGTTGTCAGAAAGTAAGCACTTTCTTTTTCCTGATACTTCTCAAAGGCTTCGTTGAGAGGTGCAAGTACTGTCACATTATCGCCGGTAAGATCCTTTTTTAAGCCATGTTCGTTTATAAACTTGACAAGAGATGAAAAGTCAGGGTTATTGTTCAATAGATCATAGACAGTCTTTGGTCGCTCTTTTGCAAAGACGCCATGATTGGTGACGCATGCTAGCAATGCTAGTGATAAAAGAAGTATATTTATAAAATTCCTTTTCATTATTTATTTATTTATTTAAAAGAAAAGAATAAGAATTCTAATAAAATGAGCCATCATCTTTATATACTAGTTAGTTGTTGATAAAATTTTATTTCATTCTCATGTTAGACTCTGATGGTATTTGACGTCATTGGTTTCATATAGACTATGCAGACCTTGTTGATACAAACTCAATATTCAAAGATCTATTGTTGTCAGTAAGGGAGAGCTAAACAAATAAAGACTTGCTTTTAACACATATAAATACAATACTAAAATTATGACTTCAGAATGCGCAAATAATCTAAAGGTAATACTTGTTGTAATTAAATGTTCTTATAAAAGAAAAGAAAAAAAGCCGTATTACTATAACAAGAGATACAACTTTAAGCACAATCATGTCTTATATATTTATTTATTTAGGAGGACTTTCTGGCCGTGGAAATTTTGGATTTTATTTATTACAAGTTAAAATTCTGGTAGGAATATGAATGGGTCCTAGGAACATTAATCTGTTTTTTTTTTAAAAAAAATAAATAAATAATTATAATTCTTGTGAATTTACCGTAACTTTAGAGATTTATAGTTTTGACAGTTTCCTATTTCTAAAGTTTCTGTAACTCTTGTGAATTCTAAGAAATTGGTCATGGAAATCTTTTCACTATTGTTATATTATTTTGAAGAAGAAGAAAATGATAGATCGATATTGTACATATATATTCTCCTATTCTTTATATTACACCATTTAATAGTCAAATCTTTGTGTTCAGGGTGAGCAATACTATGTTCCCTTTTTTATTATTATCTTAGATCTTCAAGATAAAATATAATTAATTAAGAACAAAATGAATAATTCATCTTTGTTCGATATAAAGGTTATTTCTATTATACATTTTTTTTTTGCTGTTCCGTCAATCAGATTCAAATTATATATTCTAATTATATAAAATGTGTGTATTAGTTTAGGTCAAAGAAAGAAAAAAAAAGAGACTCTCCCAAGCCAAGTCAAGCCAAAAGGTGAGATTTGATTTGCTGATGTACATACAGAAAAAAAAAGGATGCATTTAGGTTTATATTAAAGATGGCACCAGATCTGACTGTAAATGATCATATCCGACTTATCACTAAAAAAGGGGACAAGACACATTCAGAAAGTTGCGTAATCATATGTGTAAAGGCGCAATTGTGACTTTATAATATTGAATTTTCTTTTCTTCTTTTTTTTTTTTTGGCCCTGAATTTTTTTTTTTTTTTTTAGTTGTTGCTTTACATAAATTTTATGCATTAAACCAAAAACCAAAAACTATTTATCACACTCCCTTTTTCCGTATTTTTCGCTCTTTCTCTCTCTCTTTGTGTTTGGTTCTTCAGAATTTATCACAGTACTTTAGAATGACCAGTGGCTCTTCTATAAAGGAAGGATCTCCTATTATCAAGGATTCTGGCCAGGAAAACAACTATGGTTCTACAAGCGATAATGTATCTACCTCTAGTACTCAAGATGATCAAATCACTATAACTTTGAAGCCAACTTCTGAGGATGACCACCCAGATCTTACAAAGTACATGGGAAAGGCCTCCTTATCAGTCTTGGTTACCTGGTAAAACAAATTAATCTTAGCAACAAATAAAACAGATTAAAATAGTATTATTAATATTAATCTTAGTTTATGCACTGGTTGCTTCTTGTCTGCCATGGACTCTTCAATTGTAACCACAGTCTTCAATGAAATCGGCACAGAGTTTAAAAAGTAAAGTAAAACAAAAAAGAGAATCTTTTCTGTGGTGAGAAATATCCAACAAAATAGTCTAATATTAATCCGTCAATTCATTATCCCTTTATGTATTTAGCTCCAACTTATCTGTCTGGATTATGACATCTTATATGCTCAGTACTTCTGCCGTACAGCCTTTGTGTAAATGATTTATATATATATATATATATATGCAGGGGTTGTATTTCTGATATTATTCTAACATCAAGTTGAATTGAATCAAATCAAATCAAATTGAATTTGTAGATGGAAAGCTGTCGGATATATTTGGTCGTAAAAACACATTGGTCGCAATCCTATTGTTCTTTTTGATTGGATCTTGGTTATGTGGTGCAGCCAGAACTATGTTGGAGCTGTCAATCGCAAGAGCTATTGCAGGTCTTGGCGGTGGTGGGTTGATGACAATGGCCTCGGTTGCAATCCATGACCTTGTACCAATGAGAAGTAGAGGACAATACCAATCATATGTAAACATGGCTCACACCGTAAGTTTTTTTTTTTTTTTTTTTTAAAAAATAATAACAAAAATAATATTGATAATGGTGCAAAATCAATTGATAATTTGCTAATTTATTTATTTTTAAAATTAAATAAATAAATCTATAAGGTTGGTGCTACAGTGGGCGCACCTTTGGGAGGTCTTATCAACGACATGTTTGGATGGCGTTATTGTTTCTACCTAAACTTGCCACCATGTTTAGTGATCCTGTATATCTATGTCTACAGACTAGAGAACTACAACCTTGCGGTCTCAAAGTCAAATGAACCTCTGAGCGAAAAGATGAAGAACGTTGATTTCGTGGGAGCACTTATACTCCTCACAGCCAATGTCACGTTTGCCACGGGTGTTTCATTGGGTGGAAACACACATCTTTGGAGCGATCCTTTTATTGTCGCACTCTTGGTCATTGCCGGAATATCCTTTGTTAGCTTTGGATTTTACGAGTTCTATGTGGCCAAAAAGCCATTGGTTTCTCGTGAATTGATCAGAAACAGTAATCTGGTTTCTGTGGTCCTCAATAACCTTTTCTTGTGTTCGGCTACTATGGGTATCGGTTATTTGGTCCCTCAGTTCTTTATGGTAAGCAAATAAGATTATATTAGATTATATCATATTATATTTATTAAACTTGTGTGTGTTTTTTTTTCTTAGGGTGTATTGGGTTATAATGCTTCTTCAGCTGGTCTGTGGGTACTTCCTAGAACTGCCATGGTAACTATTGGATGTTGGGTTGCTGGTCGTTACTTGGCTGTCACTGGCCGCTACAAAAAATATATTGTGGTCTTTTCGGTCGTAAATGTGGGAGCCACGGTATCCCATTTCCTTTGGACCTCTACTACTCCAATGTGGGTTCAATTTTTAAGCATGAGCGTAGAAGGCTATTGCTTTGGAACACTCTTTGTAGCCACCATGGTAGCTCTTGTAGCAGACATTTCTCGTACAGGTAAAACAAGAGAAAGATCATAGGATTTATTTCCTTCTGTGTGTGTGCGTGTGACACGATATTGACTTGAACAATTGTACATCATTTAAGAAAATGCTTCTGCCACGTCCATGATGTTCTTGTGCCGAAGCACTGGTTGGTTGACCGGAAGTACTGTGACGGCTGCTATTCTTCAAGCCAATCTCAAGAAGAATTTGACTGCTTCTATCAAAGGTCCTGATGCACCAAAGGTATATTGAAAATAATAATAATTTTTTTTTTTTGGAAGATAGAATATATGAATTTAACTATTTTTATATATAAAAATAGATTATCGAGTTTGTACGCACTTCGATTACAAAGATCCGCACTTTGCCTCCAGATATCCAGATTGTTGTTCTTGCTGCCCTTGAAAAATCTATCCATGTTACCTTTTGGTATGCTATTGTCTGTTCGTCTCTGTGCTTCTTGGTGACATCTTTGTTTATGAAAGATTGTCACTTGAGCTCAGGAAAGAGCAAATAATACTTATATACATATAGAAAACAAAAAAAAGCATCAAGTATATACACATATACTCATATATACATATATACATATCCAATTCAAATTCAAATTCCAATACTACTACCCCCACACCCACATATTTATTTATTTTATATATATCCTCATTGTCTAAAAACCAAAAGTTTGATTCGAGAGACTATTAAGTTATAGATTCACAAAAGGAAGATGATTTATATACAAGTGTTATTGAATTGGTTATTTGTGACAATATATAGGTTAAGAGAAGAAGTGAAAAACAATGTATGACTAGCAATATAGACGCTTTCAACATTTTACTGTCCTGTCACTTATTCGCTATGAGTAAAAGGGTGTTGGAAGTTTTATTTAGAAAAAAAAACCATTAAAGGGGTACTCAGTTGTGATAAAGGAATATATAAATGTAAACCATTCTTTATTCTTTTTGCATTCTAGAGTGGTCGGTCACAAAGTATATTATTGGCCAAACCTAAAGCTTTGTACGTTTTTTCTTTCTTTAACAATATATATATATACAGACTCATTGTTATTATTTTTATTTTTTTTGCGATAAATGAAAAATGAATTCATCACAAAAAAATACGTACTTCTTTATTTCTTGGGAGAGCAGATATCTTAATATGGCAAGGCAAAAAAAAGAAACGTCTGGGATTTAAATTTTATCATATTACTATCATTTTCTAAGAAAACGAAATTGGGCTCTGGAAACACTGAGCAAAAAAAAAAAATAAAAAAAAAAAGAGAGAAAAAGTTTCGCTTGGCCTATCGGAGCATCTGATGACATCTCGAAACGATGAAGCTTCTCCGTATCCCAAAAACCCCGCGCGCGTCTGGAAAAAAAAAATAGCGAAATAGCTTGAAACACACTTCTTGTTCTTTAGTTAGAACTCCTTTTTCCTTATTCTCTTTTTTTTTTGTTTTAAATTATCAAGTAGTCCAAGATGGTCAACCCTATCAATGCTCGCGAGGCTTTTGAGCTCCACAAAACTGCTGTTACCCGAGACTTTATCGCAAAACCACGATTGGGTAAAGAATAAGACAGAGATGTGTTGCATACACATAATTCAGAAACAAGAAACAAGAAACAAGAAAGAAAGAAAAAAGCGTGGGCATCTTATTTGTCATAAAAATAAATAAATAAATGAATAAATAAATAGATTACCGTACCGTTACTGGTGTCAATGGTCCTCTTGTTATTCTCGACAATGTCAAGGTGAGCTCATCTCAGTCGAAACACTTTACAATAAAGCAAGCGCACAAGCCAAACACTCTTTTCCCCTTTCTACAAACACACACACACACATATATATATACAAGCTTGGAATATCAAACAATATAAATACATTATAAAATAAAGGGAGGAAAAGAAAGAAAAAGAGGCAGAAAGATGTGCTTGACAGTTTCTATTGTCGCCTTGCCAAGAAGGAAATCAAGAGATGATCAAGGTTATCGATTTCTTGTTGTTTATCAAGCTTTGTTTCTTTGGCTGTTGTTAGTTCCCCAAGTTCTCTGAAATTGTCAACTTGACTCTTCCCGATGGTTCCGTCCGTGCTGGTCAGGTTCTTGAAGTCCAGGGAAAGAAGGCCGTTGTTCAGGTAACGCAACGCGACAAGATTTCGGGATTTTGTCTCTGTATTTTATATTCAAACAAAAAGGGGGGAAGGAGGGAAAAATTCTCGAGATTAATCAAAAAGCCAAAAATTATAAATGTATACAAAACTGTTTAGGTCTTTGAGGGCACTTCAGGTATCGATGCCAAGCAGACACACGTTACCTTTACTGGTAACACCCTCAAGGTCCCTGTTTCTGAGGACATGCTGGGTCGCGTTTTCAACGGTTCCGGAAAGCCTATTGATAAGGGTCCCAAGGTGTTTGCAGACGATTATCTGGATGTAGATGGTAACTAAAACGATACCTTGTCTGGGCACCTGTTATGCCCATTCCACCCATCAACAACAACAAAATATGGTATTCTTTTGTTTTTGAAGATCTGATCTCATCTTTATATAACCATAGGTTCACCCATCAATCCCTCCTCCCGTATCTACCCCGAGGAGATGGTCCAGACCGGTATCTCTGCCATTGATACCATGAACTCCATTGCCCGTGGTCAGAAGATCCCTATTTTCTCTGCTGCTGGTCTTCCTCACAACGAAGTAAGTTCAATAAATAAATAAATAAATAAATAATATAGAAAAACATTTTCTAATTTTATAAAAACAAATATATGTATAGATTGCTGCCCAGATCTGTCGTCAGGCTGGTCTTGTCAAGAAGTTGATGCCTACCAAGGATGTCCACGATGGCCACGAAGATAACTTCTCTATCGTTTTCGGTGCTATGGGTGTCAACATGGAGACTGCTCGTTTCTTCAAGCAAGATTTCGAGGAGAACGGTTCCATGGAGCGTGTCACTCTCTTCTTGAACTTGGCCAACGATCCTACGTAAGCAAAAGAAGTGAAATAGACATGAATTTGTAGAGAATAAGGAGGAAGAGAAAAAAGAATTTCCAGACTCTTGAAATTTGTACTTGGATTTATATTTATAGTTATATTTTGTCTTTGGCATCATAGTATCGAACGTATTATTACTCCTCGTCTGGCTTTGACTACAGCAGAGTACTATGCATACCAGCTTGAGAAGCATGTGTTGGTTATCTTGACAGACATGAGTTCTTATGCAGATGCCCTTCGTGAAGTTTCTGCTGCCCGTGAAGAAGTTCCCGGTCGTCGCGGTTATCCAGGTTACATGTACACCGATTTGTCCACCATCTACGAGCGTGCTGGTCGTGTTGATGGCCGTAACGGTTCTATCACTCAGATCCCTATTCTGACCATGCCTAACGATGGTAAATATAAAAACGTTAAAAAGATATAGAACACAAAAAAAACCCCAAAAACACCAACAATACATACTCCTGAATTTAATATATGGATCCCCCCCTCTCCTCCCCCAAAAAAAACCTTACACCCTTTGGAAGTGCATTGTGTGTGTGTGTTTTTATTAATCAATCTTTTATTCTTCTTCTTCTTCTTCTTCTTTTCGTTCAGATATCACCCATCCTATTCCCGATTTGACAGGTTACATTACTGAAGGTCAGATCTATATTGATCGTCAACTCTACAACCGTCAGGTCTACCCCCCTATCAACGTCTTGCCTTCCTTGTCTCGTCTCATGAAGTCTGCTATTGGCGAAGGCATGACAAGAAAGGATCACGGTGATGTTTCTAACCAGCTGGTAAAGTATCTTTTTTATTTTTATTTCTTTCTTTCTTATTATTATTAACTCCTTTGATTTCTATTGCTTTCTTTTAGTACGCCAAATATGCTATTGGTCGTGACGCTGCTGCCATGAAAGCCGTTGTTGGTGAGGAAGCATTGAACCAGGAAGATAAGCTTTCACTTGAGTTCTTGGAGAAGTTTGAAAAGACTTTCATTTCCCAAGGTATGTTATGAAACAGTACATTTTTTTTTGGTTTGGTTTGGTTTGTTTGACTTGTTCTAATAATAATAACTCTCTTTTTTTAAAAAAAAAAATCAAATTAGGTGCATATGAGTCAAGAACTATCTATGATTCTCTTGATCTCGCATGGTCTCTTCTCCGTATCTTCCCCAAGGAGCTCTTGAACCGTATTCCTCAGAACATCTTGGCTGAATACTATCCCCGTGACCGCAAGACCAAGCGATCCAAGGGTGTCTTTGATACCACCGAGGAAGCAGAGTAAAAGAAAGAAATGAAATGAAATGAAATGAAAAGAAAAGAAAAAGGATATATATATATATATTTTTACCATCAATACCACTTTCTTTATATATATATATATATATATATATATATAACATATAACATATATAAAAAAGGAGAAAAAAATAACCAGGACACACATAATATATACGAAAAGGATATATGAAGAAATCTGCTTTTCCAAATTTATTATGATTTGTTGTTATGCTTTTTATGGGTTTTCTTGTTTTCTTTCTTTCTTTCTTTCTTTCTTTTATTATTATTAAATATATTATATATTATGTATATAAAGAGGATCAAGCAAGGAGGAATTCCATATATATAAATATGTACAAAAAAATAATATGATATGGGACTTGTAATATAAATATAAATATAAATATAAATATGTGGGAGAACATAATAGCTATATTTTTATCTCCCATGCAAAAGGCCAAACTTGGATTAAAAGAAAAGTGACACGGTTGGCTATACAACGATACGATACCAACCAAAAAGCCACCTTCTTCTTTACTGGCAAAACTTGTCTTTTTTTTTTTTTTAAAAAAAATAATAATAATTATTTATTTATATTAATGCAGAACAATGCATTTTACGTATTTCTTATTTCATATATAATTATCTTTTCTCTTCTTCCTATTCCTCTTTCACTTTCACTTTCTTTCTCTCTTTATTTACAATGAGTACTATATCATTACAAACCCACACAACCAGTAATAAAACACCAACAGTTGTTTCTTCTTCAAGAGAAACTTCTACACCTACACCTCTTCCAAGACAGAGAAAGGTCTTGTTCGAGGCAGAACCAAGAGCAGTCATTATGCCTGCAAAATCTCTATCTCCAGTTGTTCCAAGATCCCGTGCAAGACTCAATAGTACTGGCAGTGCCAATAGCCAAACGAACCCAAAGATTCCGAGTTACCCACTTCCTACATTTTCTCATGTCAAGAGCAAGATCGGTAGCAAGGAAAATAAAAAGAAACCACAAAAACGTAAATATTATCTATGCGCATACAATTAAATAAACAAATACATTTTATGTGTGGATCAAGAATATTAATTTTTGTGCATTAGTTGCGCCAAAGGAAGAAGTCCTTGAAAAGAAAGGACTGCGTGTTTTACAGGGTCCACCAAAACGAAAACGATCCAAAATACCTTTACGCAAGAAACATTCGGCTGGAACTCAACCAGCCAACACAGCTCTTCGACATCCTTCCTCTTCTTCTTCCTCTTCTTCTTCTTCAACATCATCATCCTTATCTGTTTCTCATCCTTCTCCTCCTCCTCCTCCTACTCATCCTCCTATTTTAGCTGCTTCATCTACTGGTTCTTCTGTTTGTGCGGTTTCTGCAAGGTAAAACAGCCTACAGTAATTAAAGACGACTAATTTCAAATACATACATACACACAAACGCAAACCTTTTTTTTTTTTTTGGTTTTTGTTTATTAAAAATATATATATATATAATTTATTTTGATTCCACTGCTAATACATACATCTCTTTATTAGACCTAGAGTAATATCTTTCAATATTCACCAAAACACAAGTGGTATTGTCAGATTAACAGCCGAATTGTGTGATCTTAATATCGATATCAAGGAACATTCAAGCTCTCGATGAATACAATCAAGCAATAAGGAGAAGGAAGAGTTAAAAGAAAAAAAAAAGTACCTAAAAAAGAGACAGGCTACTCCTTTCCTTTGAATGATCAACCAATGTGATGGCCAAACTTAAAATCAACAATATATTATCTATCTATCTATCTATTTTTTTTTTTAAAAAAAAAGAAAATTGTAACCTCCTTCTTGCTAGTTCTAGAGTAAGGAAAGCAAAGCAAAGCAAAGCAAAGGAAGAAGCACAACAAACAACAAGCTTTTATTGTTATCTATTTATTTAAAAATATATATATATATATGTGCTCATCAAGGCTTTTGCACTAATGGCTTCATGTAGAGTGTGGGTGTGCATGACATGATACTAAAAGAAAAAAAAAAACTAGGTCGGATGGCGCAATAGATATATTATGTTTTTGTATGTATGCACTGATCGATACTGCAGTAATCGAGTCTAGAAATTAAAGATATTGGCAATTTACCTATTGTGATTTTATGATCAATTGATTACTTATAAATCTTTTTTTTTTGCTGCTTATCGGGGAACATGCCAAGATGGAAATTCAAACATGTTACACGATTCTTTATGTATTACACGGTCCGGTCAAAGTCAAAGTCAAGGTCGCTGTAAATTTTAAACCTTTTTATTTCTATATATATAAAGATAGCGTGGAGAGTATTGCATAGCCTTTAGAGTCCACAGTAGAGAAAATATACACAAGTGTAGTACAATTATAATAGGCCTAGATACATACGCATACATCTTGTACAGGCTTACAGAAAAACCAGTAACTAAATCACATCCATAAGGATAAAATTATAGACACAATATTTAGTTTTGACAAGGAGATTCATCCTTATATGGTATATTCTTGAGTATGGCTAAATTGATTTAGCATATCTAGTATTCTTTTGCTCAAATAAATAAATAAATAATATCTACACTTGTAACCAGCTATTCTTTCAAGTCAATTATTAATTTTAGTTATCAAAGAACAATAGCCTGATCGAGGACATCAGTCTAGTTCCACACTGGTTATCAAGAGGATTATAAATTGTTTCGGTCAAGCTCAGATCAGGGAGGTAAGTTAATATCTTCAAAGGAGAGAATATACATTTGCATATATTATGAAGGAGATGTTAGTTATTAACTATTAATTATAATTAATATTAATATTTGAATGCCAAAAGCAAAAACAGCAAAAACAGCAACAACAAAAAAAAAGTCAGTGCTGGTTAATATACAATTATTATTTTTGAGAAAAAGCCTTATTCATAAGCCAAGTATCATTTAGGAATCACATAAAATTTCTTTTTGCAGCAAGGCTTTAAAGAGAACATAATAAAATCTTACAGAACTTTTATATTCAATCACACAAAACCATGTATATTTACTGTATTTTGAGTCATTAATGACCATACATATCAAACAATCAAACGTCGTACTCTAAGCTTTGTTGACTCGCAGTAAAATCTTCAATCATATAAGTATATATAGACAGGCTTTCTTTTAAAGAATCACAAGGTGAATAAATACAGCATCTTCAAATATTACCATATCTTTTATTCTCTTTTTATACTGCCCTTGTAATTTTTGTTTTATGAAAGGATCAGTTCATCTTTATACAATTCTTTTAAAAAAAATAAGCTATTGAGAACACAAGTACTACTGATTAGATATAAAATTTCAAAGCCTTTCAAGGAGTTATAGGCTGTACAATCCTTTACTGCGGCTCTAATTAATTGTTTTTACCTATTATATTTACAGAAACATGATGTTTAGAAATAATACTAAAATTCTATATAGTAATAGACATAATAAACACTATTTAGGATGTCTTATTTCACTTGAAAGTGCTTATAAAAGAAATAAGTCCTCAAGATCAAGGATCTAGTTTTTACAAATAACAAACAAGATATTACAGCAAGTAAAATTTCAAAGGTTGAATCGACTTTATTATTCTTATTGTAGACATGTTTCGCTTAATAAAAAGCATACAGATTTTTTATAGTCTTATGGAGTTGGAAGTAGTAGAGTGCAAGCACATGCTGATGAACATGCCCCAAACATAGCATTGCATCCTAGAATCGCAGGAGACGCAACTGCAGCGGCAATTGTACCAAAGACTGCACCGGCACATCCGTAACAAGTCATAACACCAGCAGCACAAGCCGATTGACAGAGACCATAGACACAAGGACCTGCATAAGTAGCAGATACGAGGAATGAAATAATAAACGCAACAAAGAGGGCAGAACGCATGATTATTAAAGCTTGTAATAGATGTGAAAAAGAAGATTCATATAAGTATAGAGTTGTCTTATTTTATACTTTAAAGAAATGTTGTCTATCAAGTATATTGATATATTTTTAACAGAAAAAAAAACAAGTCAAAGAGTTGATTTATTGTACTAGAACAAAGGCTTTTATGAAATGTATCAGATCGTCCTTATTTAAAAGACGAATAAATCCAAAACATCTTGATCAAATCGATCCTAATTGATGCAATATACTGATTCTGTGGATCTATTTTCTAATAGTGCATTGTTCTTTCTTTCTTTAAAAAAAAGAATAAAACTAAAATTCTTTACCAGAAGGTGGTTATAATACTAATATCCCAGGTTTTTTTTTCTTAATGAATAATATATGCACTATAAGCATAATTGGCTTGGTGAAATTAAATCTGATCAAACCACTATTAGAGCATCTCAAACAGTTTGCTAAATTTTATCTTTCGTAAAACCAAAAAACCGCCAAATCAGCTAGGAAAAAAGCTACTTGACTTAACAGTTCAAATTATCCTTTTTTTTTTTTGAAATAAATTTTGAGAGCCTTTTCAGTTAAAACTTTTAAATCCCTGTCAAATTTAGCATAAATATAAAATTCAGGACAATAAATTGTTCGTAAAGTAAAATAAATTGAGCTGTTGGGGGGTACCACTTGTAACTAACAGTTTAGATTTGACATAAAAAATTGAGATAAAAGTGGCTGTTGGAGATGCCCTTAAATTTTAATTTACATAACCGTGTAAAACTCTCATAATTTTACTCCAAACACACACACAGCCAAAACTATTCAACATACCTACTACCAACAGCACAACAGCTTGTTCTTTTAATTAACTTACTAATATATAGTTTTTTGTAAGCTACCAGTTAAAGCTTATTGATTATATATCTATAAAGCTCTTTGGATTAGAAATCCAACATCTTATTAGGTAATGCTATAATAGTACATGTATAATGAGAAAAGCATGGCTTTAAAACCTTGACATATTTTACATAAGTTCTGTATAATTATTGTTTACACTCCAAAAGGTGATATAGGCAGTGTTGGTTTATATGATGAAGTGGCCCAAAAGCTTAAAGAAAAGATAAGAATAGGTATTGCTCTTCTCTAACAAATCCTTAGCCCGCATATTGGTATTTCGCAGCTTGTTTTTTTAAAGAAAAATAAAATAAAAACAAAAGTGGTGTGTAAGGAGAACTTAAATTACTTTTATCTTTTGATGTTTATATGGTTATTTCGATAATTAGTAAGATGTTGCTAAGCTATTACTAAAGGATTGGTGGTAAACTACGCTTATTTGAATAATTAATACTAAATAAGAAAGAGAGAGAAATTTAAATAGATAAATACAGTTGGGATTGATTATTACAATTCTTGTGCTTTTCAAGTAATTTCTTCGCCAGCTATAAAAATTATATTCTTCTTGCGGCCACGACTTGAGCAATTCGTTTACATAATTGATACAGAAAAATATTTAGAAAGATACAATATGTTTGGGTCAGCCGAAAGTTCAAAGACACACGCAATGAGCTAATGAAAATTAATATTCTCCTATCTATGTAAGCTCTTAATGAAGGTAACAATAGCGAGTCTATCTACTAAGAAGATAATGCTCCCTGCCACAAGATTAATACTGCAGAAGAGTGGAAGTAATGTTATAATTTTATAGTAATAGTAAGGCTGCCAATTAGCCCAGATTTTAGCTCTATAGAGATCTCATAAGAATATTCCACCAGAAGAGTGAAAAAGAAAAAGAGGTTAATCATCAAAAGCTTTTAAGTATGTGGCGGTAAATACCTATATGGAATAAAATATTACTCGGATTGGTGTTTGTAATATCAAGTGTATGCCAATGCCTGATTGCATGCCAATGCCTAATTGCGTGCCAATGCCTAATTGAATTTCAATGGTTAATGACATACATGAGATGAAGAGGGTTGATGAAGATTAATCTAACTATTAAATATTCTAAAAAAAAAAAAACTATATCTTCATATTTATATGTTCTCAGGCATGGGTTGTTAAGTGAAAGGAGATCAAGTAAACTAAGAAGGTTATAGTGGTCCCTCGATAACTTCAAGGCCAACGCGAGGACTA